>NC_133623.1:72482838-72782838 GCF_048593235.1 Sminthopsis crassicaudata
GAAAGGAAATCCAGACATGGAAGGAATGTGAGCTTGTAGCTGAAGCCCCCTGAGGAGGAACCTCCTGAAGGAAGGGCCTCGCCTTCGTCTCCGCCAGGTCTGCTCCCCCACCCGCTTGGACCAGAGGAGGCCCTTCCATCTTTGAAGGGTCTGGAGGCTGTTGGATTTCCCATAGTCCCAGAGGCATCCTAAATGGAATCCCTGAATCAGCAGTTGGCAGCGTCTGCATCATCGGGAGCCAAGGATAGACTAGACTCGCAGATCCCTAACGAGAAATCTAGCAAAGAAAACCACCCCGTGCTTCTGGGAGAACTTCTTAAGCATTCTGTGAATGTCAGAAAAGGACTTCCAGCAATGAGTTAACCCCTCGGCCCCATCTCTCAGCTCCAGCCTCTGCATTTAAGGCCAAAACGAACAAGGAGTTTAAATTGTTTTTTTAAAGCTACGATGATTTACTGCTGCCTTGAGTTTTCATTCTTGCTCTCTTGAAATGTAGCTCGGAAAAAGAGCCCCTTAAAATGCCCGCGGTGGGTGTTTTCAGTGGCGTCTGGATTAAGTCTTTAAACCCAAATCCACCAGGCTTCCCGAGATCACCTTGTTCGGATGGGGAGGGCTGAGGTTGAGCATAATTAGCCATTGTTTCCTAATCTGCCCAGATATTTTGAGGGTCTTCCCCTCCCAGATTCATATCTGCAGGATATCTTCTGGATTATGTGGCCTATCTTGTAGCAATTCAGAAGCCAGCCCTCAGTCACTTGAGTGGGTGTGGCCTCAAACCGAGACCTGGCAAAGTCTTTAATGGACTGTGCCCAAGGTCACACTCTGGCCCGTGGCCATTCTTCTTGACCTTTGTCTTGCCACTGAACTCTGTGGCCCTTCGCTCGGCTCTGCCTCCTTCAGATGGAATCCACTCCGAAGTCAAGACATCACGCTCTTGGGATGCCCTGGGTCCCCTTGGAGAAGGGAGCACGATGGTTCTTCTGGCACCACATGACAAGTGTGGAAGTGCATTTCAAAGGCTCGCGCGGGCTTTAACCCACGTGGGATTGCTTGTCTTGGGGAGGGACAGAGGGAAAAGTGGGAATACAAAGTCTTCCAGAAATGCAAACTCTCTTTACAGGCATTTGGAAAAATAAAATACCATTAATGGGGAGGGAAGAGAGAAGGAAGGACCAGCACCAAAGCAACTTTTCTCTGGATGGCAGGAGATAGGGGCACACTTTGCTGGGGATAGTTTGTACCAGCTCGGTACCATCCTGGTAAATACTTCTTTCAAGAATCCCCATAAACCCACCTGATTCAGTGACTTCCAGCCAATCATCTTGGTAGTAAATGCTGAAACTTTCTCCCTCCTCCTTTCCACCTCCTGATTCCTTTGATGTCCTTCGCTTCTCACCTTTCCAGTCCTTACAGTCCTCTGAGACTACCCTCAATTTAGTCTGTATATCGTATATAAATACATTCCACCTATTTTTATGTAGTTGTTTTCATGTTCTCTCTCCCACTAGAATGGGAGCTTCTCTAGAAGAGGGACTGGGATCGTTGGCTTTCCTTTGCCTTTCGTTGTGCCCCCGGTGCCCAGCACGGTGGCTGGCCTGGAGTACACTTAATAATGCTCTGGGGGATCGGGATTCTTGTTGAGTAAGCACCCCAGTGGGGGCTCGAGCCAATAGCATCAGGGCAAGTTGCCCCATTGCCCCTCTGGCAGGGACGTTCAGGTAAATGTTTGACAAGGGGGGAAGGAATGCAAGTAGTCCACACTTTTAAATTTAATCTTCATTATTAGCACTTTCCCCCGCTCTTTCTTAGGTCTGAACAATCCACAAAGCAATAAATCAAAACCTGATGTGTAACTTTGACGGCTCTCTGAGCTATGACTGAGAATCAGCTCAGCTCTGGGGAACCAGTTTGAGCTAACTCCCATTCGCTTCTGCCTCAAGGGCAGCTGCAGAATCCTGAGCAAGAGGCCGGCAGCCTCGTTCTGGAAGCGAGGCGTCTGGGAGAATGGGAACTGGGATAAAGATGCCTCAGAGCCGCGAGGTCCCACTCAGCTAACAACTCCGACGGGATCCCTGCAGACTGCACACAAACACTTAGAACGCAGCCGGCCACATTTGATTGCACTTTTATGTGCTTTGTTAAGTCATTGCCAATTATAGTTTCTTCTGGTTCGGTACACGGCTCTCAGCTGTGTGGTAGGCTCGGGAGCCGACCTGCCCGAGTTGACACGTGTGCCTGAGGGTTACGTTCAAAAGAAAAGCATTAGCACTTAGAGGAGAATTCGGAGCGTCTCCTGGTGGGGTCCCAGAGCCCAGACCACCAGCACACCAGCCACCCGGAGCCGTCGAGACAGGGAAGGCATCCCGGAGCCGGCAGAATGACTGAGTGGGGGGAACAGTCACTAGTCCCGGCGGAGCCGGATGGGTGAAGAGAAGGAGGGAGGCTCGGAGTCAAATTGTGAAGGGGTCTCATGTTCTGTGGTTTCTCCCGGAAGCAGGAGAGGACGTGTGAAGCTCTCGGGGCAAGGTGACAAGATCAGACCTGTGCTTTAGGAATATCAGTTTGGCGGCTGGGTGGGGAACGGATTAGAAAAAGAGATTGAAGGCTGGGATCAAAGAATCATAAATTTAGGGTGGGAAGGGACCTTAGAGCTCCATTCATCCAAGCCCTCATTTATAAGCTAAAGCACAGAAACTGGAAAAAACTGGCCCCAGTTCACAAGGATCAGAGGCAGCACTAGAACCTCGGTCCACCCGCGCCACCCCCACCCCCAACACTCTCTCCAAGTGGACCGGGACCCCAGCGATTATCTACTCATCTACTGATGGCCAGGGTCCCCACCCGTAGCTTGGCTCCCCTGTGTCAAGTGGAGCAAGGGCCGCACACACTTACCCGGCTGTGCCTGGCCTGCTCACCAGGCTTTGCCTGCATGGCAGCTGTTCCTCCTACCAGTGGGAGGAAAGGGTGGCCTTTTGTCAGCCTTGGATGGGAACACGGGGCCTGGCTCAATCAACCTTTAGTTTGGGCACTACCAGGTACACTTGTAACAATGTCTGGCATCTACATAGACTTAACAGCCTTAACTGGCTGCCCAGAGCTCCACCTACATGATCTTCACTGAGTCTCTTGGGTCTCAAAACACCGTGCCAAAGTGGGAGGGCAGGTGGGGAGGTAGGGAAAAGAGAGGCTCTTTTTTTTTTTTTTTTTTAATTCGTTTTGTAATTTTTTTTTAAAGTTCACTTTGTAACTTCATTTCTGTCAGAACTACCATCCTTAGGGGGAGGGGGGAAGCCCCTCTAATGATACAGATAGTACTGGAGAGGGTGGCTCCAAGATCTAAAGTAGCTTGCCCAGGCTTGCTCAGCCAGAATGTGTCAGGGTTGGGATTTGAATCCAGAACTTTCTGACTCCTCTGCTAAGAGAGCTGCCTCTCAAGGTGGGTACCATGAGTAGAGGAAGAGGCCGAGGTGGCAGAATTTTCTCACTGACATGTCGCCAGTAAGTAGCATTCAAATCCACATCTCTCTTGCCTCCAAGTCCAGTTGTCCTTGCCTGTTCCAGGCAATGGATAGCTAGTGATCTCTTCCCTCCCAAAAGAGAATAGGTAGGAAAGGGGAGGCCCCCCCCAGCCAGTCTCCAGGCTGGTTGGGTCTGAGTTTGGGATTATAAGTCAAAGAATGAGCTCGGTACTGAAGCCCACCCCACACTCCAGTGGACAGCTACCAAATAGGCATAGGGGTGTTCTAGGTACCGAGAATTGAGCAAGAATAAAGGCATAGAGCCTTAGCAAATTGGCCACCATCTGACTGGGTCATGTGCTTTTAATGAACATTTTAAATGGCCTGAAGCCTTATTCTTAGTGTTTCTAAATATTCTTCTCTTGTGAATAAGCCCTAGAAAACACACCCTGATGGTATCAAATCTGGATACCTGGGCAGACAAGAGTGAGGGGGATGGGGTGGAGAGAGAAAGTAGGGCTTAAACAGGGAGCAGGTATAATCAGAGACCTACAGGATCTCAAAGATCCACTTATCTGACCCCTTCGTTTTTCAGCTGTGGAAACTGATGTCCAGAAAAAGGTAGAACATTACAGAGCTGCCAAACAGCAAGGGCAGGAATCCAATGAGAATATTTGGATTAGGAAGCTGGAATTTGTGAACCCAGAAATCCAAGCAGTATCAGGGCCCCACAAGCAGACTGGGGGAGGGGGAGGGGAGGAAGGAGCGTGGGAGGTATCCTGTCCAGGATTCACCATCAGGAAAGCAACAAATAGACTCAGAAGAAAGGGCTTTCGAGGAGGGCCAAGGACAAGAGCCCCAAGTGGACTGCAGCTCAGAGCAAATCTTTCTTAGTTTATCTCTCTTCCGGCCTCTTGGGAAAGAGCAACCAGTCCAAGGCTGTTCAACCCACAGGAAGAACTCGAGAAGGTTGATTAATTGGTTGATATAATGAGTAGAAAGAACATGAGGATCTCAGGAAGCCTCTCTCCCTAGAGGTCAGTCCTAAGTCCCCATCCCTACCTCCCACCTATCCTATCAGCTCTGTGTCATCCATCAGCAGAATTCCTCAAATCTGGGGCAAGGACAACACGTACAAACCATGAGCTGGGCTTTGCTTAGGAAGGGGGGAAGGGGTAAAAGCCCCAGCTGTCTGCCTACTTTAACCATGGATCTAATCCTGTTGGGGATTTTAGAGACTCCCCAGTCTCCATCCATCATGGTATCTTCTCTCCCTTAATGCAGGCCAGACCTAGAAAGGGCCACACAGAATTATGGGAATCTTGAAAGTCAAATAGGCCAATCCCCTGTGAAGGGACAGTCTTTGGCCAGCAAACATTCAAAAGGAAGAGTCCCCCCCCCCCACACACACACACCAGAAGGCAGTGGGGCTGAAGACCTGAGCCAGGAAAGGGATGAGTGCTTCATCTGTGGCCCCTGACCGGGGAGAGCTATTGTTATGGCTGTTATTATTTCCTCTCTCCTTCCTAAGAAGTCTAGAGAAGACTCAGAATTAGAGCCTCCTCGCCCCATCCAGCCCCAGGGGAACCACAGTCACCTCTCACCTACAAACTGGGAACAGTAATACATACTCTCCACCAGTCCCGAGGATGTTATTAAAGGGAGAGAAAACTGGATTTGGACCCAGAGCAGCGAAATTGAAATGGCATAGCATCTCACTCCCTTAGAAACTAGTGGCACTCCCACTTAGCTAGGTTTACATCTGCATATTCAAAATGGAAGCTCAGAATGGACAGCTGACAGAGAGTTTCCAGAAAAAACTCCTAGGGGTGTGTGTGTGTGTGTGTGTGTGTGTGTGTGTGTGTGTGTGTGTGTGTGTGTGTCTATATGTGATGTAGATGCACACCTATAGTTAGATATCCACACATCCACCTAAAACAAGTAAAGACGACTCCATAATTTGACAGAGAAAGAAAAGGACTTGTCCAATGACACACAAGGCTGTGCTATGAACTGGAACACACAAGAAGCACGATTGGTGTCGTCTTCTTGACTTTTCTCTCATTTAGGATCATCAAACAGCAGAGAGCTGGTGGCCCAGGGGCCCTTCCCTGAGAGGCCAAGTGACTTATCCAAAACCATCCATGTGTGCTAAGGAGTATAAAAGCGAATTGCAGATAAGTCCTCTTCTTCAAGTGTTTTCAAATACATCCAATAGCATATGGATTAAAGTTCAATTCAATAATCCTCAGACCAAGCCCATTATTTGTGTAGTTAGGAGATACCTGATGAGATATTTGAGTTCAGTGTTATTAAGACAAGAGGAAGGAGGCAAAGCTGTTGAACGCTGGTTGTGATGTCCTTGAAAGAAATACTTAATAGCATCGCTGTCACAAGGAAATAAGTGTTTCAACTAAAAAATACAAAACGCTACATGGTTGCATCTGATCCCCTGTAACGTCTCTTTCAGCTCTAATTCTTTCCCTCTTGATCGTTTGTTTCCTCTTGGGCACTTAATCACCAATCACCAAGGGGCAGCACGGGTTAGTGGAGAAAATGCTGCCCCAAGGCTATGAGGTTACTAGCAGGAGGAATCTGGGCAAGTCCTTTAATCTCAGTTTCTCCATCTCTGAAATGGGACTAATACTAGTATTTATCTCCCAGTGTGAATATCAGATGAAATACTAATAATGTAAGGTGCTTAGCAAGCCTTAATGGGGTTTTAGGAATGTCAGCTATTGTTATTATTATTTATCATCAAACACTCCCTTTCTGCCCCTTCCTTTCATGTGGTTTACTTATCTACGTGGCGAGGTCTGCCAAATCCTTCCCTTTCACTTTCCCCAACGAGCCTGCCCCCTCTGAATCTCCTATTCATCCTAGGGAGGATCAACCCCCTAGAAACCGAGCAAATCCTGGGGAAAGGAGGCAGCCTGCTTTTCTCCTTCATGTCTCTGCAGTGTGACTTTTAATCTGATCATTCAATAGAAAGTATTCTCTCATAAATTAACAATGAGTTCTTAGTTGCCTGATCTAATTGTTCTTTTCTTAGTGTTCAGCTTTCTGGGCCCTGACGTTATTTCCCTCCTTTCTTCCTGGATAGACGCTTGCTTCCCTGAGTTTTCATGAGCTGCTCTCTCCCTCCTGCTTGTCTTTCTGCCAGTGCAACTGCTCTGAAGCATCCTTCACAGCCTCCACATCTCTATCTTGACCTCTAGGTATAGGTTCCTCCAAGGTTCTATGTAAGCCACTTGGAAGTCAGGACATTAGCCTCCTGCTGCCTTCGGGCCTCCGGGGATGGAGGCTAAACAATAACAAAACTTGGGGACCCTTTCTGTAATCTTAATGTCTCCAGGTTCAATTATTATCTCTATATAGATGACTCAGACCTATTTATGGAGTCTTCAAAGACTTAATGCAGCTCGAAAAGCTTCACGATTTTCATAACATAAAGCTACGCTAACACTTTGGGGACCCCTTCTAGATCCAGCTCTGATCTCTCCCCAGAAGTCTAGGCCCGCAGCTCCAACTGCCTGTTGGATCTCCCCAACGGATTGTCCCAAGAATTCGTTCTCTACAAAGCCTCCTTCAAGGTCGGACTTTCCCTAGGAAAATCTTTCCCAATCACCTTTAAAACAAAAACAAACAAAGGCAATGAGGGAGGGGGAGGAAGGGGTTTAACTGATTTGTCCGGGGGGGCACACAACTAGTCATCAGAGACCAAATTTACACTCAGGTCCTCCTGACTCCAGGTCCTTAATCTTAGTTACTTTCCTAAAAGATGTGATGTTTATCTTGCTATGTTTTGTTTGGAAGTTTTGATTTTTTTTTTTTGTTTGTTTACAAATTGTCTGTGAGCTCTTTGAGAGCAGGAGCTGTCTTTGGCTTTTCTTTTTGTATCACTAATGCTTTGAACAGTGCCTGCTACACAAGAAGTGCTTAATAAATGCTTGTTGACTTCACTTGACATTCCTAAAATATGGATCAATGTTTTAGGTCCTTACTCAAAAAACTTCAGCAGTTCTATATCGCCTCTGAAATAAAATCTTCCATTTAGCTTTGAAGGATCTCCGGGATTAAGCTCCTTCTTCCTCTCCAGATTAGGCTGTATTGCAAATTACTTCCTTTTAAATGCTCACTGTTCCGGCCCTCAGACCTATTTGCAATTCCCCATACAGGATATTCCAACTCTAAAGTGTGCTTTTTTTGTAGATTGTTCCTTAAGCCTGGAAGGCAGTTTCTCCTCTGCTCTTAGAATCCCTAACTCGTCCAACTCCAAAGCTGCTTTCTACCTGAGGCCTTTCCTAATCCCCCAAATTGGTAGGGTCCTCCCTGCACTATTATTTCATATTTATTATGTGTATATTTTGTATTTTGTGTATAATTTGTCTGTATAAATTCTTCAAAATTATTTCATGAATTAGAAAAAAAAAAATAGTAACAAAATTCATTTGAAAGAACCAAAGGTCAAGAATATCAAAGAAATTAATGGGAGAAAATGTAAAGGAAAAAAGCTTAGCAATGCCAGATCTTTCTCATAAGGCAGTTATGAATTATCACAACTATCTGGCACTGGCTAAGAAATAGAAAGGTGGGTCATCAGAACAGAGTAGACACACAACACACAGTAGTAAATGATTATAGCAACCGTGTGATTGATAATTATACACATTTAAACTTACAGGATATGAATTCACCATTTGGTAAAAAAAAAAATTGTACTGGCAGAAATTGGGTATATAGACCAATATCTTACATCATTTTGCAAAATAAGGGAAAAATGGATATGACTTAGATTTCATAAGAAAAATAGGAGAAAAGGAACATATCAACATCAAATTTATGAATAAGAGATAGAGAACATTTTGAGATGTGAAATGATCCTTTTAATTACATTAAATTAAAAAGAGTTTGTACAAATAAAACCAACGTAGCCAAGATTAGAAAGAAAGCAAAAATTGGGAGGGAAGTTTTTAGAGACAAGTTTTTCAGCTAAAAATCTCATCCCAAATATAAAAAGAATTTTGTCCAATTTATAAAAAAAAATGTGACTCATTCCCCAGGTGATAAATGATCAAAAGATACAGCAAGGGAGTTTTCCAATGAAGAAAACAAAACTATTTTTAACCCTAAGAAAAAAAAAAAAAGCCTCTAAATCATGATTGATTGGAGAAATGCAAATGAAAACAAATTTGAGATGTCATCTCCCGCCCATCAGGTTGACTAAAATCATAGAAGATGAAAATGACAAATGTTGGAGGGGGAGGTTGAAAAATCGGGATGCTAATACACTGCTGCTGGAACCATTTTGGAGAGCAATCTGGAATCATGCCCACTGTGTTTACCCTTTGATCCAGCAATGGCACTATCAGAGTTTCTCAAGGTGATGGAATAAAAAGAAAAATAACCTATTTGTTCTCCAATATTTCTATCGGCTCTCTTTGTGGTAGAAAAGAACTGGAAAGTGAAGGGATGCCCATCCATCTGACCAAACTGTGGTATATGGTTGTGATGGAATACTAGTGGGGTGTAACAAATGATGACTTTGATGATCTTGGAAAACCACAGAGAAAGACTTGGATGAAATAAGGAAAACCAAGAGAACAAGAGCAATATTGTTCAAAGAACAAGTGTGAATGACTAAATTATTCGGATTATAAATACTCCAATCAATTCCAAAGAACCCATGAAGGGAGATATTATTCACTTCTAGAGAAAGAACTTATAAAATGAACTATGCAGTGAGGGAGACAGTTTGAAATGTAAAATATAACAAAAGAGCTAATTTTTTAAAAATGGGTTTTAAGTGTATATCTCGGTGAAACAGGAAGAGTGCTGACCTGGGAAGCCGAAAAACCTCTGCCACCCCAGCTCTGTGACCTTGGGCAAATGACTTCACTACCCCAAGAGGAGAAGTTCCAGGCCTGGGCACTGGCCTGCATTGAGAGGGGCTGAGGAAACACAGGACGTTCCTGACGCCACCAACATCTCACATCTGCTCTGGGAGCAACATATTTGGTAAATACATATCCTTCTCATCCGCAGAATGTGTTCCCCGGAAATAAAACTGTTCTCCGTTCTGTTTTTCAGATGCTACTGAAGTTCTTGTTGTAGTAAATAAGATGAAAGGTCCCCATAACCTTGCCCAGAGAAAGGGAGCCCACCCAGAGGCAGAGGACACAAGAGATGGCAGGCCCCTCCTCGCCGGCTCCCTCACGGGTCTGTCCCATGTGGGTGGCATGGCAAAGGAAGGCTAGAACTTCTCTTATTTCCAGGTCAAAACCTGTCTCCTGAAGTCTGGAAGCCAGTGCCCCCCATTAGCCACAGAAAGCCCCAGTGACCCAACTGCAGAGTCCAAAGAGAACATTTGCCTGCATACACACCACACACACATACACTCTCACACACACACACAGACACAGAGAGACACACTACACATACACACACACAGACATGCACACACAGACACACTACACATACACACACACACAGAATGAATGAATGAATAAAAACCATGCATTTAACATTAATTAGGTGCTAAACTCTATGCTAAGGGCTGAGGGGGAAAATGCAAAAACCAAGGAATTCCTGCTCTCCAGGAATTTCTATTCTAATGGAGGAAACAATAAAATTAAGGTAAAAGTGATCTGGGAGGAGGACCTAGATCTAGAAAGTTAAGAGGGGGATGGAAGGGGGCACTGAATGGGGCCTAAGGGAAGTAGATTGACACACCCCATCCAGGAACAATGGCTAAGTTGATCTGATTGTGATTCATGGCTCCAAAACTGGAAAGTAGGGGGTGGGGAAAGAAGTTGGTGTGGAGGCTGTGGAGTGAGCAGCCAGATTAGAAAGAGTAAAATCTCTCTCATCTCTCTGTCTCTGTGTTTGTCTATCTCTAATGTGTGTGTCTCTGTCTATCTGTCTTTCTCTTTCTGTCTCTGTCACACACACACACACACACACACACACACACACCACTACAGCCATCACCACCTCCAATGACCACATTCTCTCCCTCTCTTTTTTTAAAGTAATTTTATTTGCTCGATGAAATGGCAAATGCTGGGGGCTGGGGCTGCTAGAGACAGGAAGGACCACAGACAGATAAACAGACAGGCATGCCCTGGGCCTGAAGGAAGAGGGAAAGGAATCCCCATTCGTGGAGGCAACAAATTTGGAGCTAAGCAGAACTTTCAGAGCCCAACTGAGGCCTTCACCATCCACCTTAACTGGATGGAGATTCTGAGTGTGAAAGTAGCTCACCCAGGAGCCCCTCCAGGATTTTTAGTTCCCCAAATCTCCATCATTGATCTCCCCCCTTCTCCACTTTCTTTCTCACTGCCTTCCCTGTGAAGGGGTTGAGGCCCCAACCCTTCAGTGATCCCTTTGAGCGTGACTAAGAAAGCCACCCACCCAGCCTCAGCCACGGGACGCAGGACGGGAGCAGTAGTGAAGCTTCTAGCCCCAGCCCCCTCCTCCTTTCAGCTTCCTGGGTGACACTTTCACCGGGACCTCCAGAACACCTCCCCCACCCTCCCTGCAGTATCTGCCTCCCTTCTAGCCAGAGGGATTCTCCAAACAACACCGGGGTCTCCCCAGACACGTCCAAACAGCCCCCACTGAGAGCGGATGGGGGGGGCAGGGGCGGCAGGCACAGAAAGTTATGACTGGGGGGCGGGAGAGGAAAGGAGAACCAGGGCAGTCAGGGCACAGGCGGGGAAGAAATTGCTAGTGACGTCCATAAGAGCCAAAGGGGGACTCCTCTTCCAGCACTTCCAGCTCCAGGTGAAATGATTTCTGAATTGGGGAATTGGAGAAAGAAAAGTAAGGCTCAGACTTCCGGACCACCTCACCCCACTTCCCTCCAATCTTCCAGAAGGCTCAAGTGAAATGCTGTGGCTCCCTATTCAAGAGCAGATTCAAATCTCTCAGCCTGACATTCAAAAGGAGATCTCCCTCCTCCCTCCTTCCTCCTTCCTCCTCCCTCCTCCCTCCTCCCTCCTCCAGCCTTTTCTTACTTCTCCCAGAAGCCTCCTCGGGGCCTCAGTGTTCGTGTGGCTTCCCGGGCCCCAGTCCTGCCCCAGACTCCCCAAGCGAGCTGAGGAAAGCTACCTTGATGAGTGAGTGGCCGCTTGACAGGAGGCATCCTCACTTTTTCTGCTGTCTTTCCTGAGGGACGGGCTCAGCGGGGCCCTCGTCCCCATCCGCCTCCGTGCTCTGTCCCATCTTGGTGATGTGGCGAAGAAAGGATGTGGCATTGATTGCCCTCTGGAGTGGGACAGGATGGTTAAGGTCTTGGCTTTGCCCTGCTCCTTCTCCCCCACCTGTCTCGGGGTAACCTCAGCACTCATCTCGTTCCCACCTCCCACCCTCACATCTGTCCAGAAGGCAAATGCTTCCCTCAACCCAAGGGGCCGGAGAGGAGGCGGCTGAGGGTCCAGGCCATTCGCGTCCTGGGGAAGAGCTTGTCGCCCTCTCCGCCCTCTTCCAATCTTACCTTCCAGTGGGTTCGGGCAAAATTCTTCTGGATCTGCTCGCTGACCGAACTGAGGATGTTCTTGTCCAGGGCTGTGTCCCCAGAGATCCTAGTGACAGGAGGGCAATCCAGAGGGTCAGGGGGCAGAGGGGGCAGAGGGGAGCACCCCCTCACCGCCCAAGATGCTCACCAAAGATGCTGCAAGGCTTGCTCACAGGTGAACCGCCTCTCAGGGTCTCTCTCCAAGAGGTGCCGGATGAAGTCTTTGGCTGGGAGTTAGCAAGCTCTCAGTTAGGGAGTGACCCTCTGACCATAGGAGCCTCTTCTATCACCCCCACCCTCAAGAAGGCCCTGGGACTCTATCCTTCAGGGCCAAGAATTGCAGAAAACTCACCCGACTCAGAGATGTCGTCCCAGTACGGGGAGTCAAACTCATAGTTGGCTTTCAGGATCTGACTGAAGAGCTCCGAGTCATTCTCGTCATAGAAGGGGGGGTAGCCACACAGACTGGGGGCACCATGGAGGGTAGATCGGGGGGGGTCAGGAGAAATATCAGGTAGGAGATTAATGAGAGGGACAGAGGGGAAGGGATGGAAGAAAAGAGAGACACAGAAAGAAACAGAGGCAGAGACAGAGAGAGGAGAGAAAGGAGGAGGGAGAGAGAGAAAGAGAGACAGAGAGAGAGAGAGAGAGAGAGAGAGAGAGAGAGAGAGAGAGAGAGAGAGAGAGAGAGAGAGAGAGAGAGAGAGAGGAGAGAGACAGAGAGACAGAGAGGAGAGAGACAGAGAGACAGAGAGAGACAGAGAGACAGGATAGAGAGATAGAGAGAGATAGAACAGAGAGACAGAGAAACAGAGAGAGAGGCAGAGAGAGAGACAGAGAGAGAGAAGGAGGAAGGAGAAACAATGGGAGGCAAGGCAGAGCCATCAGCCTGTTCAGGTCCCACCTCCCAACACCCCAAGCCCATCCTCAGGCTCGGTCTGTGCTCCCCAGTCCCCACGTTTTGAAGGACTAGGGTTAAAGAGGAGGACCTCCCCTCTCCATCCCCTGGAAGGGGCCTCCAAGCCAAGTAATAGACGGACAGCTAGAACAAGCAATGCCAATTCTGAGTAACTCACAGGATATAGGAGATGACCCCCAGGGCCCAGACATCTACAGCCTTCCCATAGGGCTTCTGTTCCAGGAGTTCAGGGGCTGGGAGCCAGACACCAGGACACAGAAAAACACACACACACACACACACACACACACACAGAAACATGCAGGCACACAGACGCAGGTATAAGAGCTCAAGAGGCAGAAAACGCAATCCCCCTGGCACCGCCCTCTCCCGGCCTAGCCCACAGAGGAGAGCATTACATGTGGCCATCGGCATGCAGGGAGCTGAGCCTTTATATCCCAGGCCAGCCCTCTCCGCTCCCTTTTTTCCAGGTCCCCTCCCCACTCAACAATCCGCCGGCACCCATCACGTCGCTTGGTACCACCCGCCGAGACCTTGGCCCTCACCGACATAGCCCGGGGTTCCACAGGCCGTGCCCAAGACATTGCTTTCCTGGATCTTAGACAGGCCAAAGTCAGAAATCATGATCTTAGAATCCTCAAAGGGGGTGGCGTACAGGAGATTCTCGGGCTGGAGAGAAAGCGCAGATCAGGAGGAGAAGGAGGAGCCCTAAGCTTGGGGGGAGGTGCGGAGAGGAAGGGCAGCACTCTGGAAAGGGGCTTCAGTCCCTGATTTGGGGGCAGCCCAGGTCCCAGGCCCAAGGCCCACTCCTCCCAAGATTTCTAGGTTGCCTGGGAGGAGAAATTCCCAGGGTCCCCAAGTTGAGACAGGGTTATCCCAGCCACAGGCCAGAGGGCCCTCCATCTGGCTATGGAGGGTGAGTTTTGTCCTGGGGGAAAGGGGACAGAGACAGCGAGGGGCTCCCCATATTTCCACTCAGTTACCTTTAAGTCCCGGTGCACGATGTCCAGGCTGTGTAAGTAGGAGACAGCTCCCAAGACCTGCCCCACCAGGTGGCTGGCATCCTTCTCTGTGTATGAGCCCCGTTCCATGATCCGTTCGAACAGTTCCCCCCCTGTCACCCTGGGGACAGGGGAACATGGGGGCTTATACTTCCCCCTCCCCCAGGCGGCAGCCCCTCTCCCTCTAAAAGAACACAAGCTCCTTGAAGGTAAAGATGGGTTCATTTTTGCACCCAGCGTAGCATCTGACACACAGAAATTTGGAATTGTGAATTTCAAATTGAATTTGGCCCAGCCCCATCTGGGGCTCCCCCTTCCTGATCCCCCGTGGTGGCCACCTCCTCCCTGCCCCCCAGTGCCCCATCCCCCTCACAGTTCCATGGCCAGGTAGAGATGGGTGCTGCTCTCATGGACATCTTCAAGGGCCACAATGTTGGGGTGGCTGACCCTGGAATGGTAACAAAGGCTTACCGGGAGGGAGGCTTCAGAGGGATGGGGAGCACGGAAAAGGGTACAGGGAAGAGGAGCATATCAACACCCACAGAGATCCATTTATACAGAAATCCTGCTACACACAAACCTAGAGCACACACACAAAATCCACACGGGAGGAGATTTTATCAAGCGTCTGCCACGCACTGTGCTAGACGTTACAAAACAGTGATTATCTGCGCATCCCTCCTAGATAAATAAATACACACAGGCAAACTTAGGAATTATAAAGATCTTTGGGATCCCAGATAGCCCTTGTCTTCAATGAGCCCGCAGTCACCCGAGCATAGATTTAAAGCTAAAAGGGCCGTTGGAATCCATCCAGACTTCCCCTCCTCACTTTGAGACAAAAGTAAGCCCAGTGCAGAAGAAAGGACTTGGCCAAGATGATTCGCATAGGAAGTGACAAAGCCACAATCTGACGCTCTTTCCACCGTGTACTGCTGCTGTAGTCCTACCCCTCCCCTTGGATTCCTAAAGGACATGTTGCAGCTTAGCAAGGGGCAGCTTTTTGCAAAAGGAAGGACACAGTAATATTTCAGGTATCAGCTCCCATGGATCTATTGCTATATAAATGACTGTGTCACTCACTGCCCGCTAGACATTTCTACTCGGGCATCCCATGAGCACCTCAAACCCAACACGTCCCAGACCGAATTCATTCTCTTCCCCCTAAATCTACCCCTCTTCCCAAGTTCCCTCTTTCTATATGGGACTCTGCCATCCTGCTGATCACCCGGCTTCGAAACTTTAGGGTCATCCTCCCTTCAGTTGTTTTTCAGTCATGTCCAACTCTTTGTGAGCCCATTTTGTTTTTTGGCAGAGATACTGGAGTGGTTTACCATATCCTTCTCTCAGATCATTTTACGGATGAGGAAACTGAGGCAGACAAGGTAAAATGACTTGTTCAGGGTCACAGAGCTAGGAAGTATCCGAAGCCAGATGGGAACTCAGAAAGATGAACCTTCCTGACTCCAGACCTGGCACGCTAGCCACTATCAGACAAGCTAGCTCATCTTTCACCACTCAGTTCACTTTCCAAGAAAATTGCCAATTTGATTGCCACACCACATCTCCCATCTTGCGGCTTCTTTTCACTCTCCCAGCTATCATCCTAGTCCAGGCCTAGAGCGTTGCCACGGTCTCCTCATCGGCCTCCTGTTTTTAGTCTCATCCCCTCCAATCCAACCTCCACATAGCAGATATTCTTAACACAGCATGCCACCTGACCTGCTCAAGAACCCCTGTGGAGGTGAAAAGACTTATCCCAGATCACCCAGACAGGAAGTGCTTATTGCTCTGAAGGGAAAACTCTTTGGCCTGGCCCTTGGTGAGCCAGTTCTGGGCTCTCTAAACCATAAATCTCCTCTCTCTGCCTCTTTTCTAGCCCGCTTGGCCTGCTGGCCTCTAAACTCAGACATTTTCTCTGTCAGCTCTGTGGCTAGAGGAGGAACCAGTGCTCCCTCAATAAATAGTCCCTTGCATATAATTTGTATTTCATTGGAGACTGTAAGTGATTGGCCCCTCAGCGTGGAGCACCGTGCCCGCCACCTAGTAGCTGCACCCACTTAAACGTTTGTCGTCCAGACGGGAGATGGCTGCCCGGGTGGGCTTCCTTCTCAGTCCCTGAAGGCAGCATGGGCCCTGCCCACTCCTAAGGCCATCTCTGGACAGGGAACCAAAGTTATAATAGCACATATATGTGTCTGAAGGTGTGAGTGAGGGGTGGAAGGGGATGGGGGGATTCTCCGCTCCCTCCAGGAACCACGAGGCGAGGAGCTTTTGTGAGGATTCTCCCCATGGAGGATGTAGTCCGGGCCAGGGGCTGGGCCCCCCAGGGACCCTGCTGGTGCCCTCGCCTGGTGTCTCTTCATCTAGAGAGAAAGGGATCAGCTTCTGGATGGGAAATGACTTGTCCAGCTCCAAAGCCGAGACTTGAGGAGGAGTCTTTCCCTCAATGATCCCCACTCTGGAACTTGCAAGGACCTTGGAGTCCAGCCCTCTCATTTGACAGAGGAAGCAACTGAGGCCCCGCCTGGGGAGACGACTTGTCCACAGAGGAGATGTGCCCCCCTCTCTTCAGGGGCCCAGAGGGAGTCAACCCCCCCTCCCCCTCCCCAGCCCACGAGCTCAGTGTGCTAACCCTGAATACACAGAGCCTCCTCTCAGCACTCCTTGGCAGGAAGACCAGAAGCTAGGAAAGATTTGACCTAAACAGAAAATAACCAGTCCCCAGGAGGAATGAGCTGAACCCTCCTCTCATTTCCCACACCCCTCCCCTTCCTTTTCTGTTCCTTCCCCACTCCCCCTCCTTCTTCTCTCCCTCCTCTCTTCCTTGTCCTCTCCTACCTCTGCTCCATCCTTCTCTCATCTCCTCCTTTCCTCCCTTACTTTTCTTTCTCTCCTTTCCTTCCTTTCCTCCCCATTACACAGAACACACACACACACACACACACACACACACACTCACACACATACTCACACACACACACTCACACACACATACACACACACTCACACACATACTCACACACACACACACACACACTCACACACATACTCACACACACACTCACACACACATACACACACACACACACACTCACACACACTCACACACTTCACATTGCACAGACACAAGAAATGCACAAGTGCAGGGGTCAGTCAGGGGGAGGCTGGGAAGCTTGGAAGGGCACAGATCTCCCCCCCCCCCATCCAAGTCCACTGTGCCCCAAGCCCCGGACACTTCCTTACTTTTTGAGAACAGCGACAGCGATCTCATTCTCGACGGCCACCTCCTTCCCCCTCAGAGCCTTCTTTGGGATGCACTTGAGAGCCACCAGTCTCTTGGAGCAGAGATTCTGGGCCAGAAACACCTCAGAGAACGCTCCCCTGAGGAAAAAGAAGGGAGGTCAGGGCTGGCAGCCCAGTAGTGCTTACACCTTGATGGGATGGAGCGTTAACAGGTCAGGTGCGAGGCCCACTGGATGTCCTCAGAACTCAGGGACACCCAGGGAAGAGACAGCCTGGCATAATTGAAAGGAACTGAGTCCAGATCTCATTTCTGCTACCTGGATGAACCCTCCTGGGCCTTACTTTCCCACTCTGTTGAATGAGGAGGTTACATTAGATGGGCTCTGAGGTCCCCACCGTCTCTAGATCTAGGTGGGACCTTCTGTGTGACCCTATACAAGTCACTTCCTTTCAACAAGCTTCAGTTGTCACACCTGTAACATGATGAGCTGGATTAGATGCTCTCTCAAGTGCCTTTTGGTTCTATCTAGGATCCTAAGCACCTGGAACCCCACCAGGGCCCAGTCCCCTGGGTTAGCTGAGAGCATCTAACACCAGAGGATCCAAAACAAAGACAGAGGGACATCAGATGGGCCCTAATTGTGCAAGAGACACGCAGGCTCGTACCTTCTCTCCACCCAAAGTACCCCATGCCTTTGGTGCAGAGGCGGAGAGATGGAGAGACCTTAACAGAGACTTGCTGAAATAGGAGGGGCTGTGGAAATGCCCCCAGACTGAGTCATTGGGGGAGGGAGGCACGACATCTGTCCGAAGCATGGAGCCAGAATGCTGTCTGGGAGAAAGGGTCAAAAAGGCCAAAGCAGCCCCCCCCCCAGCTCCCCTCACTCACGCCCCGAGTTTCTCTCTGATGTCGTAGATTTTGCCAATATCTTCTGTCCTCTTCTTCCAGCCCGAGCCCAGCGGCATGTCTGGGGGATGGAGGGGCTGTGGAGAAGTACAATTGGAAGCGCCCACCCCAGCTAGGGGAGAGACCCCTCGGGATGAGGCAGGGCCTCCCGGGGCCAGGATGCGCTTCAGCTGGAAGATGTGACGCCTGAGTCTGGACACAGGCAGGGTGGGGGAAGCCGCATCTCTGGGTCTGAGGCTGCCAGGAACCCCCCCCCCCCATGCACTGCAGAGCGAGAGGTGGGTCCCTTCCAGTTTTAGCATCTGATGGTTCTGGGGTTCCGTACTCCAACATACATCCACATAGACGTGACAGATCACAGCGGGCGAGCCAACTCAAATCCACCACCCACACAAGTCCTCCACAACACAGGCACACGCACTCTCACACACACACCACACACACACACACACACACACACACGCATACACACCACACACACACACACACACACACACACACACACAACCACACACACGCATACACACACACAGTCTCTCTCTCACACACACACACGCACACACACATACCACACACACAGACACACACACACACACACACACAGTCTCTCTCTCTCACTCACACACTCACACGCACGCACATCCCCAGACTGCTCCAACAGCAGGAGGGAGACATGGCATCAGTGCTGCGCCCACCCTCGCCACCCACCCCAGCTTCCCCTCATCAGACACACACGCACCAGCCCTACCTCGATGGCAGCGCCGCCGGTCAGGCTTCCCTTGGCCCAGTCAGGCAGGGGATGGAGAGCCCGGGGAAGCCGGGGAGGGGGAGCCGGGGAGGAGTGCCAGCTCGGTGCGTCTGCCTGACCACCTGCAGCTCTGCGGGGGGCTGCTGAGCTTGTGCGCGCCTGGGAGGGAGGTGGCTCCTGCCGCCTGGGCCTCGGGAGCACCCAGGTGCGGCTGCGGGGGGGAAAGAGGGAGGACAGGCGACAGGGGATGGGGGCAGGCGACAGGGGATGGGGGCAGGCGACAGGGGATGGGGCAGGTGGACCTGTCTGCGCCAGCGTCTGGCTCCCGCTCGTCTGGGGTGTGATGCGTGGGGGAGAGGGTGTGAGCATGTGAGTGGGCATCTATTGGGAGCCGCCAGGGGAAGGGGGCGGGGGTGGGGAGCAGCCTTACCTTTGTCCAGCAACTTTCCCTCCAGCCTTGCTGTTCTCTCAGCCCCAACCTTCTCCTCCCTCCTCACTGACTCCCTCCTTCCCCCTGCCCATCCCCGCCTGCCTCCCCACTCTCCCTCCTCCCTTCCTCCCTCCACTTCTCCTTGTAAGGACATCTAGAGCAGACTCCCAGGAGCCCGCAGCACTAGAGCCATGGAGCCCCCAAGCTCTCAGGGTGGGGAGGAAGAGGAGGGGAGGTGGGCCTAGCCTCCAGGGGATGCACTTGCCCGCCGCTGGGAGGGCCAGGGTGGGGCTAGGAGGGGATGGTGGCGGGAATTCTGGCTCCCCACAGCAGAGAGGAGACCCCGTGGATTGCCACGCCAGCCTCCCACCCCCTTCTCCCAGGCAGAGTTCCCCCAGAGCCAGCTGCCCAGAGCCAGGGGGGGAGGCAGATATGGAAGCACGCCTGGAGAGAGGCGCAGAGATGGAGACTGAGAAACCAGCCGGGCAGAAACAATTGAGACCTTCAGACAAAGGAAGAGAAGAGGAAATCGAAGTTCCCAGCAGCCCCCTCCCTTCCCCCAGCCCTTTAGCTGGCTGGCCAGCTGAACGGTGCTGAGGATGGGCAAGAAGGAGGCTCCACTCTGGGCATAGGGGATGCAGAGAGGGGCAGGAGAGGACTATGGGGATTGAGCCAGGGCAGGGGACTTATCAGTTGCCTGGAGAATGAGACTGGGTCCTAGAATTCAAATACATTTCTCAGAACAACACAGACTAGAGCATTCTCCAAGGAGGGGGAGCCAGGCCTCTCCTGCGGAGGGGCCATTTCCAGATCAGCAAGGGGGACTTTAGAAAGGGGGGAGAGATTGTTTCCACAAAACCTCCCCAGAAGAAAAGTCAAGGTCAGAGAGTGATCCCTAGAATGCCTCTGCCTTTGTGTCACCAAGGCCGCTGTCTGGTACATAGTAGTCACCTAATAAATATTGATTGCATGATCGGATCTGCCCCTAGGCCTGCCAGGTTTTCGGAGGACAGATCTGCATGGCCTATGAATCTCCTTAAAGAAAAGCTCTGATTGCACACGGTTCCTGATCCAAAAGATGTTACGGCTACCTGTTCAGACTGTACTCTTAATGTTGCTGAAAATCACATTCATTTTGTTTCTTTGTTTGGTCCGTATCCCAGCTTACACGGAGTGGGTGTTTACTAAGCTCTTATTTTTCTGAGGTTCCACATGATAGCCATCAGATTGGCAAAGTTGACAAAAAATGGAAAATGACAACTGCTGGAGGGCCTGTGGGAAAACAGGCTTCCTGTGGCACCTTGGTGGTGGGACTGAGAACTGCTCCAGCTGTTTTGGAAAACACTTTAAAACTATGCCCCAAATGGTATTAAATTGTGCGTTCCCCTTGGATCTAGGAAGACTATCTTTATATACAAAGGGTATCAAAGAAAGAGGAAAGGATTTACATATGCAAAAATATTTATAGCACCTCTTTTTTCCCAATATTTTATTTTTCCAAATACATGCAACATTAGTTTTCAACATTCGCTTTTGCAAAACCTCGTGTTCCCAATTTTTCTCTTTCTTTTCCTCACTCCCCAAGACGGCAAGCAATCCGATATGGGTTAAATGTGTGGCAGCCAAGGAGGTACCCATCAATCGGGAAAAAGCTAAACAAGGATTTATTTGAGTAAAATCCACTTCCAGAGAAAGAACTAATATTAATTGAATACAAAGTGAAGTATGATATTTTTCATTTCTTTCTTTCTTTCTTTTATTTGAGTCTTCTTGTACAAAATGACTAATATGAAAATGTTTTACATAATTGCAACCTGTATAACCTATATCTGATTGCTTGCAATCTCAGGGAGGAGAGGAGGAAGGGGAGAGACAGACAGAGACAGAGAAAGACAAAGAAGAGAGAGAAAGAGAGAGAGAGAGATAGGGAGACAGAGAGAGAGACAGAGACAGAGACAGAGAGACAGAGAGAGACAGAGACAGAGAGACAGAGAGAGAGAGAGAGAGAAGAGAGAGAGACAGAGAGAGAGAAAGAGAGAGAGAAAGAGAAAGAGAGAGAGAGAGAAAGAGAGAGAGAGAGAGAGAGAGAGATAGGGAGACAGAGACAGAGACAGAGAGACAGAGAGAGAGAGAGAGAGAGAGAGAGAGAGGGAGAGAGAGAGAGAGAGAGAGAGAGAGAGAGAGAGAGAGAGAGAGAGAGAGAGAGAGAGAGAGAGAGAGAAGAGAAGAGAGAGAAAGAGAGAGAGAGGGAGACAGAAAGAGAGAGGCAGAAAAAGAGAGAGAGACAGAGAAACAGAGAGAGAGAGAATTTGGAGCTTGAAACTAACTAAATATTTTTTAAAGTTCTAGTACATGGATGTGACAAAATACTGCTGTGGTGTTTAAAAAAAAAAAGTGGAAGGAAAAGTTTCAGAGAAACCTGGGAAGACTTGTAGGAACTGATGCAGAGTAAGTTGAACAGAATCAGAACAATTTGTACAGTAACAAGAACAACATTATAAAGACAAATTTTAAAAAATTAAGAAGATCAGCATCATGATCAACCACTCATGATTCCAGAGGATCATGATGAAATGAGCTACCTAACTCTTGATTTTTGACATGGACACAGTGGGGGGGATTTGTTTTGCTTGACTATACATAAAATTGTTTTACAAGATCATAATATATTATCATTCCATCTTTTCCTCTGCCTTACAGACTTATTCTTTGTCCTCTGTCCTTTAATCTCTTGGTTCTTTCCCAAGCCATCACCCTCTGCACTGTCTACACTCCCCTTTTTTCCCTTCCCTATCTCAATTCTTCTAATGAACCAATTCAATCTATATTATGCTCCACAGTCGAATTTTTTGCCTCCCTATCCTTGCCTTGCTAAATATCACCTCCTAATCACTCCCACTATCCTCTGCCTTCCTGTCTATTCACCTGCTATTGAATGGGGATGGAGAAAAACCACAAAACGGGGCTTACTGGATCCCCTGGAAGTCAGTTTACATGTGAACCGTTCATCCGCTGCGGCAAGACAGTCCTTTTTATACCTGCCTAATTGAGTCACCGTTCCACACACAACAGTAGCTGTTGCAAACTCTCATTTCCAACCTCTCATGGCTTTGCCACCCCCATCCTCCCAGCTGAAAACCTTGCCACCTACTTCACTGAAAAAAAATTCAAGCCATTCCCAGAGAGCTCCCTGTTCTCTCCTCCTTCAATTTTACATCACTAAGATGCCTTCTTCCCCTTCACCAAGTGACCCTTTTCCTTGACAAGGCAAAGCCCTCCACACGTACAAGTGATCCCACTCCCCCCCCCCATCTTCTTCAGAAGATCGCTTCTTCTATCATCCCCACCTCTTCACTAATACTCACTTGCTTCTGTCTACTGACAGGTTCCATGCTGCCCACAAACATGACTATGTCTCTCCAGTCCTTTAAAAAAAAACCCTCACTTAAATAACCTAACAAAATCTCACTTGATCCATTCATCTTGTATCTCTCTTCCCTTTTCTAGTTAAAGGCCTTGAGAGACTTTTTTTCTTCTCGCTCTTAGCTCTCTGCAGTATGGCTTGTGACCTCATCATTCACCTGAAACTTCTCTCCAAAGTTGCCAGTAATCTCTTAAATGCCTAATCCAATGGTTTTTTCCTCAGTCTTCATTCTTTTCGACCTCTGTGCACAGAGAGCACTCCTACTTTCTTCTCTCTACATTTTAGTGACGCTGCTTTCTCCAGATTCGCCTCCTACCTGTCTCACTGCTCCTTCTCAGTCCTTTGCTGGATTTCTTACTGAGTCACTACCACTAATTATGGGGTACACACCAAGGGTCTGCTCTGGGCGCTCTTCTCCCTCTACTCGCTCACTTGGTCATCTTATCAGCTCCCAATGGATTCAATGAACACCTCTGCAGAGAATTCTCAGACCTATTTATCCAGCCCTTTTACAGGCCAGAACTTGAAACAAGGTGCTAAGTCGGTGGAATTGATAGAGACAATAGTTAGCTAATTTAGCAGGGTGCTTAACAGTTCTCTAGTTCAGTACATGTACTTACTACACTTCCACAAAATTCACACCTTTAAGGGAGCATATATAAGCTAGGAGCCTCAGCCAGGATCCAGTCCTGAGATTCAGAAGCCAGAGAAGGCCCTTAAGCAGGAGCTTAAACTCTCAGAACCAAGGAGAGAGATAGGCCTCTAAGAAAGCTAACCAGGCCCAGGAAAGGAGACAAGACTTGGAAAGAGACAATAAAGGATTTGGGCTTTAACCCCTGGCTGTACTTGGGGTGATTACTGAACTGAAAGGAAGGCTGCCTCCAGAGACCCCAAGAAAAGCCCATCAAGAGAACATTACAGATGGACAGAATCAGCTACACCCAGAGAAGGAACACTGGAATTGAGTGTAAATTATTAACACAACTGTCTTTCTAGCCAGGTGACTTTTACCTTCTGAATCCAATTCTTAGCGTGCAACAAGAAACTCGGTTTTACACACATATATTGTATCTAGGATATACTGTAACACATGTAACATGTATGGGATTGTCTGTCATCTAGAAGAGGGGGTAGAGGGAGGGAGGGGAAAATTCGGAAAAGAAGTGAGTACAAGGGATAATGCTGTAAAAAAATTACCCATGCATATGTACTGTCAAAAAATGATAATTATAAATATAAAATTAATTTTAAAAAAGAGAACATTACATTTTAGAGAGAATATTACACAGCCCTAATCTCCAGTCTTGTATTGCAACTCAACATTTATAATAACACTAAACTCACTAACCTTTCCCTGGCCCAACGTCCATATAACCATCTTGACCTTCCCTATTGTACCTTTTTATGGTCAGTTTCTTTTTTTTTTTTTTTTTGACTGCTCATTTTTCCAGCTTATTTCTTGATTTTGAACTTTATACTAAAGTTGGGCTCTATTTCCAAAGTTTGGGGTGGGAAGAGGCACTGTCCCTAAGCTTCAGGCTTTTTTGTATTACTATTTTTAGAGATAGTTCTGGGTACTTCCAAGATAGTATAATCTGGGAAAGTATGTTCCCTGCTTTGTTGCTCTGTGCTCCGTTCCTTACTCAGGAAAGGTCCCTGATCCTTTGGGACAGCAATTGATACTGCTCCTCAGGGTCCCTGCTCCCTCACGACCTAAAGCGCTCCTCTCCACCCTTGAATTGTAACCTGGAAGTTGGGAGAGGCAATGGAGCTGCCAAACAGCATCCTGTGACCAGTGCTGGAACAGAGGTCCCTTGTAATCTCTTCATAACCAGTTGTCAGATTCTCTTACCATCCCTGGCTTGAGAACTCCAGAGCATGCTGCTGTTTCTGTTTCTACCCCCTAGTCCTGCCATGTTGTTTCATCCATATGCACTCTAAATTAGCCTTCACTTTTTAAGTCACAGATTTTTTTCTTCCAACTTCCTAAGTTGTCTTGGGCTGAAGGAATGTGTCAGGCTGACCTTTTGTTGGCTCGGCCACTGAAAAATTCAATTTGAGAAATTATCTGGATTAATTTTTTAAAAAATAAGTGAAGTTCATGCTAATGGTACACTGTTTCAAAGTCCGATTCTTTTTGTAGAGCAAAATAACTGTTTGGACATGTGTACATATATTGCATTTAATTTATACTTTAACATATTGAACATGTTTTGGTCAATCGACCATCTGGGGGAGGGGGAGTGGGGGGAAAGAGGGGAAAAATTGGAACAAAAGGCTTGGCAATTGTCAATGCTATAAAATTACCCAGGCATATATCTGGTAAATAAACAGCTATAATAATTTAAAAAAAAAATAAGTGAAGTTGTCAGATGACCATAGTGATTTGCCTTCTGATTCCAACCTTCTGGAAGCATGTTCTAAGATGTCAAGCAAGTACCAAGTTTTATGTAAGTTTTTCCAATAAGGGAGGTCAAAATATAAATAAACAAAGAAATAAACAAAGTTATTTGGGGGGGGAAGCATTTTCATTCCATTCTTTTAATATAGCTCAGCAAAGTGGAAATTTTGAAGGGAACACTGAGCAAAGAATTTCATGTAGAGACATGAACCTTAAGGAGTTTTAGGGAGGAGAAAGACGAATACAAACATATATAAATATGTTTTTAATATGGAAAGCAAATCTGTTCATCTAAAGGCAGGGGATATATGTGAACAGGAATAACAGCACGTGAATATATCTACATGTGTACATATCGATACTATATCAAAACATACATAAATCTATGCATATGTGTGTGATTATGCAATGTATATACACGTCAAACCTATTTGAAATAAATCACCCAGAAACGCATAAACAGATACGATCATTTCTACTATTTCTATCTAATCCAAGGAGATTTTGGAACTTTCATTTATTTACTTCTTTTGAATTCACAAGAGTGTTTTATTTTTCCAAATAATGTAAAAGAGTTTCCAGCATTCATTCTTGTAAGACTGTGTGTTCCACATTTTTCTCCCTCCCTCCTTCCCTCACTGGAGCATGTTGAGGGAGTTTGAGCACTTCCCCTACCCCGCCATCTACTTCTCGGTTACAATCAAGGGCATCCTGCTCTCCCTGTTACCTAAGCTTACAATCTGGACCATCCTTGACTCCTCACTCACTTTCAGCCCACATATCCAGTCTGAGCTAAACTCTGCTCTTTCTACCTTGCCAGCACCTTCCCGACCTCCCCCCCCCGCCTCCCCCCTGACACTGCCACCACCCCGGTGCAGGCCTCCTTCCCTGCAACCCTGAATGATTGCAATGGCTGATGCCTGCTTGCCTCCAGTTTCTCCCCTGTCCAGTGGACCTTTCGTTCAGCATGCGACCTGCTCTCCCTAAAGCCCAGCTGGGACCTATCACCTCCCTCCCCGTTCACTGAGCTCCAGTGGCCCCCCAAGAAAGAATCGCAAATCGTGTTGGGCTTTTCCAGAGCTCTCTTTCTAAGCCAGCTGCTTGCTACCTTTTCAGTGTTCTTACACCTCCCCCAAGCAATTACTCTGTAATCCAGCAACACTGGTCTCCATGGTGTTCCAGGAACCTGATACTCCATCTCTCAGCTCTATTTTTCACTGGCTATCCGCCCCCCCCACCAGCTCTCCCTCCTCACCTGTACCTCCTGGTTCCCCGGCTGCCTTCAGGACTCAACGCAAAGCCCAATTTCTACAGAAGGGCTTTCCTAGTCCCCTCACCTTCCCCCTCTCTCCCTCCCCTCTGACATTCTCTACCATTTACACAATATGGTTTTTATACATACAGAGTGGTTTGCCCGTTTGGCTCCCCAGTTAGAAGGTGAGATCTTTTAGGGAAGAAACAGATGATCTTTCCCCCTTTTTCTGTATCACACACACACACACATACACACACATACACACACATGCACACACATACACACATGCACACACATACACACACGCACACACATACACACACATGCACACACATACACACACGCACACACATACACACACACATACACACATACACACACATACACACACATGCACACACATACACACACGCACACACATACACACACATACACACACGCACACACATACATACACACAGACACACACATACACGCACACACATACATACACACAGACACACACATACATACACACACATACACACACGCACACACATACACACACATACACACACATACACACAGACACACACATACACACACGCACACACATACATACACACAGACACACACATACACACATACATACACACACATACACACACGCACACACATACATACACACAGACACACACATACACACATACATACACACACATACACACACACATACATACACATACATACACACATACACACATACATACACACACACATACACACACACACTCACAAATGACCAAACACACAACACAGTGCTCAAAACAAAATAAGTTCTTAATAAACGCTCATAGGCTAGGTGGTACAATGGATAGAACTCAGACTTAAAAGTCAGAAGAGCCTGAATTCAAATCTTGCCTTAAAATTTTACTTAACTGTGTCATCCTAGGCAAGTCACTTAAACTCTCTCAAACCTCAGTTTCCTCAATTGTAAAATGGAGATAATAATAGTACCACAGGATGGTTAGGAGAATCAAGTGAGATAACATATGTAAAGTACTCTGTCAGTCTTAAAGCACCATGCAAACGCATGTCCTGGACAAGTTACTTAAACCTCTGTCTGCCTCAGTTTCCACATTTGTAAAGTGAGAGTGATAAAAGCATCTACCTCCAAGGTGGCTGTGAGGATCAAATGAGATATTTGTAAAGTAATTCACACACCTTTAAGTACTATGTAAATGGTAACTATTATTAAAAAGAGAAGTGTTTAACTGGCCTAGCTACTCCATGCCTGTCAAATATCTTTCTCTGTCCCAAGATATCTCAAATGAATTAACATTTATAGTAATCTTTTTTTTTTAAGTGACTTGCCCAGGATCACATAGCCAGGAAGTGCTAAATGTCTGAGGTGAGATTTGAACTCAGGTCCCTGACTTAAGGGCTGGTGCTCTATCCACTCACTGTGCCACCTAGCTGCCCCCATTTATAGTAATCTTAAAGAAGTCAAAAATCACAATGTTATGTAGATTGGGCTTACCATTCCAGGACAATTTTTAAAAAGCTAGCATTTATGTAACCTTTTGAGACTTACAAAGTGCTTTACAAATATTATCTCATTTGGTCCTCACAGCAACCCTGGAATATAGGTGTTTTTATCATCCCCATTTTACAGATGAGGAAACTGAGGCAGGCAGAGGTTGAAATAACTTATCTAAGGTCACACAGCTGGAAAGAACTACTCAATCCCTTCCTTGACCACACTCCTCCTTTCTGAATGGAGAAGGGTAGGTCAGAGCACTATCCCTCCAGGGATAGGGAAGAGCTAGTTCTCCTTTTGTCTTTGAATTCTTACACATTTTCCTAAAGGGAAAAGCCTAAAATGAATTTTAGACTGGGAAAAAATTGTTTCTTAATGCCTTCCGTTAAATTAAGGAGATTTGTAATATGCTTCCACAGAGTGTAAAATGGGAAAAAGAAAAAAAGAAAGAAATGCTTGCCATCATATCTCACCGATGGCCAATCTCAATGGGTCTGCAATCCACCCAAACTATGGCGGCTTTTTCAGCCAGCTGTTGCCTAGTCATGGCTCTTCCCTGGCTTCTCATGGTCATGAGTACTCCAGCTCCAAAGCTAGTCCAGCCCAGATGATGGAAACTCTACAGCGTATTCACTTCAATACCTCCGACCATCTTCATTCTCTGTAACCACATAATCAACTTCCTCCCTGCCTCCCCACCTTCTACCCACCACCAGCTCTGGGAACAGTCATCAGCTCCACATTACTTTCCTGGAAAGGATGTGACAATCAATTGTTCTACGGCTCCACTCACTGTCCTCGGGATTTCCCACACCAAAATACCCTTCCACGGCTGCCACATGCCTATATGTATTATTTCCATCTATTAATAATAATATTTAGTATTTACATAGCACATTAAGGTTTACCAAGTACTGGATTTTCTTTTTTTTTTTATCATTTGATCCTCATGACATGGGTGGGGGAGAGACTAGGTGCCATTGTTATTTCCATTTTATAGATGAGGAAACTGAGGCAGCGTCACATAAATATCTAAGACACAACTTGAACTCATATCTTCTTGACTCCAAGTGGAGTGCTCCGTGCAATACTACTATATACTAGCTGCATTCCTGGTTCTTAGCACTAAGATTGGCACTTAATAAGTACTTAAAGAGTCTTACATTCATTCCCCTAGTACCTGTTCAGTTTGGTTTTGAACAAAAAACATTTGATTTCCTATATCTAATCTAACGCTCCTAGCACAGCAGTCTGTCAACTAATGTTTGTTACACACCTACAATGTGTCTGGCATTTTGCTAAGCACTAGAAAGACAAAGGAAGACAAAATACAATTCCTGGATAAATTGATTGTAGGCTCAAAGAGAAGGCCATTGTTTGTCCTTCCTCTGTCAGAGACCTGTGGCTTCTGGGAGGTGACGCCGTGACTCACAAGTGATTTGGATTCAAGTGAGGGAAGGCCGCAAAGTCACCAGTCTCACTTTCCCCTCTGGGTCCAGGGGCCAGCTATCGATGCGGATGAGTGGAGATGGCTCTGGATGCAGGGGGAGACCTGGGCACTAAGATTAAGAAGGACTAATGGGAAAAGACAAGTTGCAAGAAGGTGAGATTTTACCTAAGACATAAAGAAGCCAGGAAAGCCCAGAGCCAGAGAGCATTTCACGCATGGGAGATAGACAGTCAGGGAAAATACTTGGAATCCAGAGATGTAGTGACTTGCTAGGAACACCGGCAGATAATTGGTACTGGGTCACAGAGCATGTGTGGGAGTAAAAGGTACAAGAAGACTAGAAAGATGGCGCTGGTTAGGAGGGGCTTTGAATACCAAATAAGACTTTATATTTGAGGGGTGTGATCAGACTTGTGCTTTGGGGAGTTCAATTTAACAGTTGAGTGGACTAGAATGGGTACAGACTTGTGGCAGGCCAATCTACCATCGGGCTACTGAGAGACTCCAGCATGAGGTGATGAGGGCCTGCATCAGGGTGGGGGCAGCGTCAGAGAAGGGGGCAATCTTATAAAGGTAAAATTAACAAACTTGACCACTGATTGGGCGTAGGGGGTTAGAGGGAGTGAGGAAGCAAGGTGACACCCAGATTGCCACCTGTGCTACTGGCAGGATGGAGGTACTTTTGGACAGATAATGAGTTTAGTCTATTAGATATCAATTCAAGATATCTAAGAAGATGTGGAGATCTGAGACCGGAAATCAGGTTAAGGCTGGACAAGTGGATTTGAAAGTCATCTGTGTAGAGAGATGTGATCATTGAAACCAAGAGAGCTGATGAGGTAAGCAAGCGAAAGAGTGTAAAGGGAAAAAACCCAGGGCAGAGCCTTAGGGAACCTTCTGGGTTAGCAGATGTGATGTAGATCAGGGCTTCTTAAACCTTTTCACTGGAGAAATTTTACATGACCCTGGCTTAAATCTGAGTAAAGAGATTTTTGACAGCATTTGTGCATGTGCACACAGCGCAAGTGCACATGTTATGTATCCAGAACCAAGATTGCAGTGAAATTGGGTAATGCAACACAAGCAAGTACTGCCAGAAACACCTCGGATTCGTTTGATTTAGAATTAATTTTTGGTTATTGTGTTCAGAAACCTTTTACTGCTGCCAAATTTTCTGCAACCCCTACATTCAATTATGCAACCCTATATGGGGTTGTGACCCACAGTTTAAGAAGCTTTAATATAGATGAAGATCTAACAATTGAGATGAAAAAGAAACAGTCAGGTAGGTAAGTGGAACCAAGAGAAAGTAGTCTCCTGAAAACCTATGGAGAAGGTTTGATGCAAAAGGTCAAGAGTTACAAAAAGGTCAAGGAGGATGAACATTGAGAACAGGACATTAGATCTGGCAATTAAGATGAGCAGTTTCTGTTGAATGATAAAATTAGAGATCTGACCCCAAAAAGGTTAAGAAGAGAGTGAGAGGAGAAGAAGAGAAGGCATCAACTGTAGATGATCTTCTCAAGAAGTTCAGCCCCAAAAGGCAAGAGAGATATAGGACAATAGCTGGAAGAAATGGATGGAAAAAGTACAGTTTATTGAGGATGGAAGACATGGCTACATCTAGATACAGTGGGCAAACAAGCCAGGAAACAGGAGTGACTGAAAATTAAGGAGGGAGGAGGGAGGACAGTGAGGCAATATTCTGGAGAAATTAGGATGGAATGGAATCATTTATGCACATGGAGGGATTTGTCTTGGCAAGAAGAGCCACCTCTTCATTTGAGACAAGGGTGAATAAGAAATTAGTGGCAGAAGGCGCTAGCAAGCAGGCAGAACCAGGAATACCTCATGCACAATAATAGCAAGAGAGTGCAATATCAACTATGAAAGACTTGGTTCTTCTTACTGCTTCACTGCACCAAGGAAATCCCAAGAAACTTTGGAGAGAAAATGCCATCTACATCAAAAAAAAAAAAGAACTATGGAGATTGAATGTGTGCTTGCATGTATAAAGTAGCTATTTACTAATAGACAACAGACAAATTGTTAAAGAATATGAACAAACAGTTCTCCAAGAACTGCAAAGTTTTCATAGCCATATGAAAACATGTTTTAAATCACTAATAATAAGAGAAATTCAAAATCAGAATAACTCGAAGGTTTTATCTCACATCCTGCACATTGGAAAAACTGACCACAATGTTGAAGAGGTTGTGAGAAAATAGCCACACTATAAAGATATTTTTTCCAATTTCTTTTTATTTTCAAAACATGTTTTTTCTTTTTTTTTTTTTTTTTTTTTTTTTTTTTTTCTCCTTCTTTTTTTTTTTTTATTTTATAATTATAACATTTTTGACAGTACATATGCATGGGTAATTTTTTACAACATTATCCCTTGCACTTACTTCTATTCAGATTTTTTCCCTTCCTCTCCCAACCCCCTCCCCCAGATGGCAAGCAGTCTTATATATGTTAAATATATTACAGTATATTCTAGATACAATATATGTGTGTAGAACCGAATTTTTTGTTGCACAGGAAGAATTGGATTCAGAAGGTAAAAATAACAGTTTACATTCATTTCCCAGTGTTCCTTTTCTGGATGTAGCTGGTTCTGTCCATCATTAATCAATTGGAATTGGATTAGCTCTTCTCTATGTTGAAGATATCCCCTTCCATCAGCATACATCCTCGTACAGTATCATTGTTGAAGTGTATAATGATCTTCTGGTTCTGCTCGTTTCACTGAGCATCAGTTGATGTAAATCTCTCCATGCCTCTCTGTATTTCTCCTGTTGGTCATTTCTTATAGAACAATAATATTCCATAACATTCATATACCATAGTTTACCCAACCATTCTCCAATTGATGGACATCCATTCATCTTCCAGCTTCTAGCCACTATGAAAAGGGCTGCCACGAACATTTTGGCACATACAGGTCCCTTTCCCTTCTTTAGTATTTCCTTGGGATATAAGCCCAGTAGTAGTATGGCTGGGTCAAAGGGTATGCACATTTTGATAACTTTTTGGGCATAATTCCAGATTGCTGTCCAGAATGGTTGGATTCTTTCACAACTCCACCAACAATGCAACAGTGTCCCAGTTTTCCCACAGCCCCTCCAACATTCATCGTTATTTGTTCCTGTCATCTTAGCCAATCTGACAGGTGTGTAATGATACCTCAGAGTTGTCTTAATTTGCATTTCTCTGATCAATAGTGATTTGGAACACTCTTTCATATGAGTGGAAATAGTTTTAATTTCATCATCTGAAAATTGTCTGTTCATATCCTTTGACCATTTATCAATTGGAGAATGGCTTGATTTCTTATAAATTAAAGTCAATTCTCTGTATATTTTGGAGATGAGGCCTTTATCAGAACCTTTAACTGTAAAAATTTTTTCCCAATTTGTTACTTCCCTTCTAATCTTGTTTGCATTAGTTTTGTTTGTGCAGAAACTTTTTAATTTGGTGTAATCAAAATGTTCTATTTTGTGATCAATAATGGTCTCTAGTTCTCCCTTGGACACAAACTCCTTCCTTCTCCACAAGTCTGAGAGGTAAACCATCCCATGTTCCTCCAATTTATTTATGATTTCGTTCTTTATGCCTAAATCTTGGACCCATTTTGATCTAATCTTAGTATGTGGTGTTAAATGTGGGTCCATACCTAGTTTCTGCCATACTAATTTCCAGTTTTCCCAGCAGTTTTTGTCAAATAATGAATTCTTATCCCAAAATTTGGGATCTTTGGGTTTGTCAAAGATTAGATTGCTATTTTTATTCACTATCTTGCCCTGTGAACCTAACCTATGCCACTGATCAACTAGTCTATTTCTTAGCCAATACCAAATGGTTTTGGTGACTGTTGCTTTATAATATAGCTTTAAATCAGGTACACTTAGACCACCTTCCTCTGACTTTTTTTCATTAGTTCCCTTGCAATTCTCGACCTTTTATTCTTCCATATGAATTTTGTTGTTATTTTTTCTAGGTCATTAAAATAGTTTCTTGGGAGTCTGATTGGTATAGCACTAAATAAATAGATTAGTTTGGGGAGTATTGTCATCTTTATTATATTCGCTCGGCCTATCCAAGAACATTGAATGTCTTTCCAATTATTTAAATCTGACTTTATTTTTGTGGCAAGTGTTTTGTAATTTTGCTCATATAATTCCTGACTCTCCTTTGGTAGATATATTCCCAAATATTTGATACTATCGACTGTTATTTTGAATGGAATTTCTCTTTGTATCTCTTGCTGTTGGATTGTGTTGGTAATGTATAAAAATCCTGAGGATTTATGTGGATTTATTTTGTATCCTGCGACTTTGCTAAAATTCTGGATTATTTCTAATAGCTTTTTAGCAGAGTCTTTGGGGTTCTCTAAGTATACCATCATGTCATCTGGGAAAAGTGACAATTTGATTTCTTCATTTCCTACTCTAATTCCTTGGATCTCTTTCTCGGCTCTTATTGCCAAGGCTAGAGTTTCTAGTACTATATTGAATAGTAATGGTGATAGTGGGCAACCTTGTTTCACTCCTGATCTTACTGGGAAAGGTTCTAGTTTATCACCATTACATATGATGTTTACTGAAGGTTTTAAATATATGCTCCTTATTATTTTAAGGAATAGTCCATTTATTCCTATACTCTCAAGCGTTTTTAGTAGGAATGGATGTTGGATTTTATCAAATGCCTTTTCTGCATCTATTGAGATGATCATATGGTTTTTATTAATTTGATTATTAATATGGTCAATTATACTAATAGTTTTCCTAATATTAAACCAGCCCTGCATTCCTGGTATAAATCCCACTTGGTCATAGTGTATTATCCTGGGGATGATTTTCTGAAGTCTATTTGCTAATATCTTATTTAAGATTTTTGCATCAATATTCATTAAGGAAATTGGTCTGTAGTTTTCTTTCTCAGTTTTCGATCTACCTGGTTTAGGTATCAGTACCATGTCTATGTCATAGAAGGAATTTGGTAGGACTCCTTCAATCCCTATTTTTTCAAATAGTTTACATAGCATTGGAGTTAGTTGTTCTTTAAATGTTTGGTAGAATTCACCTGTAAATCCATCTGGTCCTGGGGACTTTTTCTTAGGAAGTTGGTTAATAGCTTGGTCTATTTCTTTTTCTGAGATGGGACTATTTAGACTACTTACTTCTTCCTCTGTTAATCTGGGCAAGCTATATTTTTGAAGGTATTCTTCCATTTCATTTAAGTTATCGAATTTATCGGCATAAAGTTGAGCAAAGTAGCTCCTAACTATTGTTCTAATTTCCTCTTCATTAGTGGTGAGTTCACCCTTTTCATTTTCAAGACTATCAATTTGCTTTTTCTCTTTCCTTTTTTTAATCAGGTTTACTAAGGGTTTGTCTATTTTGTTGGTTTTTTCATAAAACCAACTCTTAGTTTTATTAATTAATTCAATAGTTTTTTTACTTTCAATTTTATTAATCTCACCTTTTATTTTTTGAATTTCAAGTTTTGTGTTTGTCTGGGGGTTTTTAATTTGTTCCTTTTCTAGCAATTTTAGTTGTAAACCCAATTCGTTGGCCCTCTCTTTCTCTATTTTATGCAAGTAGGCCTGTAGAGAGAGATATAAAACTTCCCCTAATTACTGCTTTGGCTGTATCCCACACATTTTGGTATGATGTCTCATTATTGTCATTTTCTTGGGTGAAGTTATTAATTATGTCTATGATTTGCTGTTTTACCCAATCATTCTTTAGTATAAGATTATTTAGTTTCCAATTATTTTTTGGTCTATTTTCCCCTGGCTTTTTATTAAATGTTATTTTGATTGCATTATGGTCTGAAAAGGATGCATTTACTATTTCTGCCTTACTGCATTTGATTTTGAGGTTTTTATGCCCTAGTATATGATCAATTTTTGTATAGGTTCCATGAACTGCTGAGAAGAAAGTATATTCCTTTCTGTCTCCATTTAGCTTTCGCCAAAGATCTATCATATCAAACTTTTCTAGTATTCTATTTACCTCTTTGACTTCTTTCTTATTTATTTTGTGGTTTGATTTATCTAATTCTGATAGTGCAAGGTTGAGATCTCCCGCTATTATAGTTTTGCTATCTATTTCCTCTTGCAGCTCTCTTAATTTCTCTTTTAAGAATTTAGATGCTGCACCACTTGGTGCATACATGTTTAATATTGATACTGCTTCACTATTGATGCTTCCCTTTAGCAGGATATAATGCCCTTCCTTATCTCTTTTAATTAGATCAATTTTTGTTTTTGCTTGATCTGAGATGAGGATGGCTACTCCTGCTTTTTTGGTTTTGCCTGAAGCATAATAGATTCTGCTCCACCCTTTTACTTTTAGTTTGAATGTCTCATCCTGTTTTAGGTGTGTTTCCTGTAAACAACTTATAGTAGGATTCTGACTTTTAATCCAGTCTGCTAACTGCTTCCTCTTTATGAGGCAGTTTGCCCCTTTCACATTTGTGGTTAGAAGGACTAATTCTATATTGCTTGCCATCCTATTAACCCCTGCTTAAGCTTTTCCCCTTTCCTTCCCTTTTACCCTCCTATCCAGTAAAAAACTTGCTTTTCACAGCCCTCCCTTTTTAGGATCCCTCCCCCACCTTAAAGATCCTCCCCTTATTTTACCCCTTTTCCTCGAAATTACTGTATTCCCTTCCCCTTAGCTTACACCTTCCCTTTCACTTTTCAATGAAGTGGAAGAAGTTTCACCATAAATCGAATATGTCTATTGATACACGCTATGTTCATCTCCCTCCTTTCTTTCTCTCAGATATAATAGGTTACCTTTGCCTCTTCATGAGATGTAGTACCACCACTTTATACTTTTTTATGATATAATCTCCTTTCCACCTCTAGTTTCTAAGACTAATTGTACATATGTTCTTTACATATTTTTTTGACAGAAGTATAGTTCTCAAGATTTCTTTTTACCTTTTTTAGAAGTCTCTTGAGTTCTGTATTTGAAGATCAAACCTTTTATGTAGGTCTGGTTTTTTCATCAAAAATAGATGGAATTCATTTATTTCGTTAAATGTCCATCTTCTTCCCTGGAAAACGATGCTCATTCTTGCTGGGTAAGTTATTCTTGGCTGCATACCAAGTTCCTTAGCCTTTCGGAATATCATGTTCCAGGCCCTGCGTTCTTTTAATGTGGACGCTGCTAGATCCTGTGTTATCCTTATTGTGGATCCTCCATATCTGAATTGTTTTTTTCTAGCAGCTTCCAATATCTTTTCCTTTGTCTGATGGTTCTTGAACTTGGCCACTATATTTCTTGGCGTTTTGATTTTAGGGTCCCTTTCAGTAGGTGATCGATGAATTTTCTCAATGTCTATTTTACCCTCTGTTTCCAAAACGTCTGGGCAGTTCTCTTTGATAATTTCCTCGAAAATGGTGTCCAAGCTCTTTTTTTCCTCCCATTTTTCAGGGAGTCCGATTATTCTCAAATTGTCTCTCCTGGATCTGTTTTCCAGGTCTGTTGTCTTTCTGGTAAGGTACTTGACAGTCTTTTCAATTGTTTCATTTCTCTGGTTTTGCTTGACTCCCTCTTGGTTTCTCCTTGAGTCATTCATTTCTACTTGTTCCAGTCTAATTTTCAATGATGTATTTTCTTCACTCACTTTTTTTATATCTCTTTGTAATTGTCCAATTGAGTTTTTATCTTCTATGGAATTTTTTTCCATTTTATCCATTTTATTTTTTAGAGAGCTGATTTCTTTTTCCAGCTCTCTAATCCTGTTTTCCTTGGAGTTGTTTACCTTTTCCAGCTCACTAATCCTGTTTTCCTTGGAGTTGTTTACCTTTTCCAGCTCACTAATCCTGTTTTCCTTGGAGTTGTTTACCTTTTCCAGCTCACTAATCTTGTTTCTCAATGATTTGGTTTCTTTATCCATTCTGTCTTTGAATGCATGGGATGACTTCTCCAGGCTCTCTTGCCAAGCTTCCCTTTCCTTTTCCCATTTCTCTTCCAGGTCTCTTGTGAGAGCCTTTTTGATTTCCTCTATGAGGTTCTTTTGTATTGAGGAGCAGCTTATATCCCTCCCAGGGTATACATCTGGGGACAGTCTGTTCCTAATCTCCTCAGCATTTGAAGTCTGCTCCCTCTCCACACAGAAGCTGTCAATGGTTAGAGCCCTTTTGAATTTTTTGTTCATTTTGTCAGAGTAGGAATCAAAGAAAACAAACTGACAAGAGAAACAATTGGTCTGTTTTGCGGGGGATAGGGCTGGATGGTATTAATGGGCTTCCTCTACAGACTGGGGGTAGGGCAGCAGAGAGCCACTAACAGAACAGCAATGACTGTACTGAGTCTGCGCTCTGAGGCTCTGAGAACGCACCGAGTCAGTCCAGGTGGGGGTTGGGGGTGGCCGGGTTCTGAGAGACGCTGGCTTTCTGGGGTTTTAATCTTCACCTCCGGTGTTTACACCCTCTCCGCTGCTCCTGGCTTGCTGCCAAGACGGAGCATCCACACTGGGGCAAAAGCCCTTTCACAGAAACGGCAGAGATCACACCCCTCCCCCTCCGGTCTGAGCTGTGCGAGCTGCCTGTCTTGCTCTGGCTGTCTGCCCTCAGTCTGCGCCCAGTCTGATTGACCCTCCCCCGAACAAACACAGACCTTTTCTGGCGACTTTCAAGGATGTCTTCTCTTGGTGATAATTTGTGGATTTCTTTCTGGGTCAAGCATTAAGTCAGAGGCTTGTCATGAAGTAAGTTCTGAGAGAAAACGAGGAGCTCAAGCAGCTGTCTGCCTCCACGCCGCCATCTTGGCCGGAAGTCTCCTAAAGTATAAATTAAATACAATATATGTATACTTGTCCATACAGTTATTTTGCTGTACAAAAAGAATCCGACTTTAAAATAGTGTACAATTAGCCTGTGAAGGAAATCAAAAATTCAGGCAGACAAGAATAAAGGGATTGGGAATTCTATGTAGGGGTTCATACTCATTTCCCAGAGTTTTTTCACTGGGTGTAGCTGCTTCAATTCATTACTGCTCTATTGGAACTGATTTGGTTCATCTCATTGTTGAAAATGGCCACATCCATCAGAATTGATCATCATGTAGTATTGTTGTTGAAGTGTATAATGATCTCCTGGTCCTGCTCATTTCACTCAGCATCAGTTCATGTAAGTCTCTCCAGGCCTTTCTGAAATCATCCTGTTGGTCATTTCTTACAGAACAATAATATTCCATAATTATATACCATAATTTATTCAGCCATTCTCCAATTGAGGGGTATCCACTCAGTTTCCAGTTTCTGGCCACTACAAAGGGGGTTGTCACAAACATTGTTGCACATCCAGGTCCCTTTCCCTTCTTTAAAATCTCTTTGGGATTTAAGCCCAGTAGTAACACTGCTGGATCAAAGGGTATACACAGTTTGATAACTTTTTGAGTAAAGCATACTCTTTTAACCTTTTGTTTGTTTGCTTTTTCTTTCTTGTAGTCTTTCCCTTTTGTTCTAATGTTCCTTTTACAACTTGACTAATATGGAAATACATTTAAAATGATTGTACATGTGTAGCCTATATCACACTGCTTGCTGTTTAGGGAGGGAGGGAGGGAAAAAATTGAAACTCAATCTTACAAAAATGAATGTTGGAAACTATCTTTACAAATCATTGGAAAATAAAATACTGAGGGAAAAAAACTCAGGAACATCAATTTAATTTTTTTTACAGAATTGCCTTGTCCTAGTGAGAGTCCAGTTGAGATTAGATAATGTAAACATGGAGTGGACCTCGACAGCACCAATTTCTTGATTTTTCTCTATTTCTGTTGAACAGCCTCTAAGTAGAAGCAGAGGCAATGTTTGTTGGGAGTAATCCAAGGCCAGGATTTAGAGGCAGGGAGCTTTAATAAGGATAAAGGGGGAAGGGACTAAAAAAAATTAGTACCAAAAAGGAGAAAATAAATTAAAAATAATAACCTTTCTATTGGACCCTCTGAGTATGATTTATCTGTGTCCTTAGTTTTTCATTCCCCAACCCCAATAGAATATAAGGCCTTTGAAGGCAAGGACAGCATTCTCCTGGATTCCCTCCTCCCTTCCCCTCCTTTCCCTCTCCCTCTCCCTCCCCCCTTCCCCTCTGGAGCCGATTTATTTCAGGGACTAGGTTACAGATAAAACCAAGGGATACCAGGAAATATGAAATCGAGTTGGGGGAGCATATCGCCAGGTCAACTGCAGTTAAACAAAACCAAGAAAAAGATGCTGGAGAAAGAGAGAGAGAGAAGGAGAGGGAGATAGAGGGAGGGAGAGGGAGGGACAGAGAGGGAGAGGGAGGGAGAGGGAGGGAGGGAGAGGGAGGGAGAGGGAGGGAGAGGGAGGGAGAGGGAGGGAGAGGGAGGGAGAGGGAGGGAGGGAGAGGGAGGCAGGGAGGGAGGGAGGCAGGGGAGGGAGGGGAGGGGAGGGAGGGAGAGGGAGAGGGAGAGGGAGGGAGAGGGAGGGAGAGGGAGGGAGAGGGAGAGGGAGAGGGAGGGAGAGGGAGGGAGAGGGAGGGAGAGGGAGAGGGAGAGGGAGGGAGAGGGAGGGAGAGGGAGGGAGAGGGAGGGAGAGGGAGAGGGAGAGGGAGGGAGAGGGAGAGGGAGAGGGAGGGAGAGGGAGAGGGAGGGAGGGAGAGGGAGAGGGAGAGGGAGGGAGAGGGAGGGAGAGGGAGGGAGAGGGAGGGAGGGAGAGGGAGGGAGAGGGAGAGGGAGAGGGAAGGAGAATAACCTCCTGATGGGCTTGGTCCCGGGAAGGATTTGGCCAAGATTTTCATCCCCACCAGCTCTTTTCCAGGGGAAGTGGGGGCTTCCTGGGCCCCAGAGGGAGGGTCGGAGAGCCACAGGGGACGCACCTGGCCGAGGGGGCCCAGACTGAGCTAAAGAAATGCTAATGGCCACTCCCAGCAGGCTTTCAGGGAGGCAGACGGGTTGCAGGGAAACACAAAAGGCTCCCAGCCCCACAATCACTCTTCAGACGGGAGAAGTGCTTCTATCTGATTTAGCCTTTTAGGCTTCTTCCTGACCCGGAAGAGACTAGGTCCAATCATTCCCCGCTCTTTGATTTGCAAAAGTCACCTTTCAGAAGTGGGGGGCTCTTTTCTTTTTTCATCTTTGGCCCGTCTGTCCCAGCCCTGTGTCTGGGGGGCCTTAAAAACCCTGTGCGATTAATAAGGGCACCCAGTGCTTCTCCTCACAACTCCGCAGCTCCCCGAGGCCTGCCGCTGTGGGAGCAGCCAAGTCTCCCCCAAGCTCCTGGTGAAAACTGGCCCCCCACTAGGAGGTTCTCAGCCCCAAGTTGCTGAGGAGACGCTAAGGGCTCGGTTACAGCTCAGGGAAAGGAAAGGATCCGCAGTGGATGCTCTCCCTGGGCCATCGTTGGCGACATCTTTTAAAAAGCACCAAGGTTAGGAGAGGGAGCTGAGGCCTGGAAGGCAGCTGAACGCGGATCTGGTTTTTAAAGGAGACACAGAGAAGCAGCAGGTGGCACAGAGGACCAAAAACCCGGCAAATCTGGTCTCAGGCTTTACTAGATTGTGACCTTGGCCAAGGCGTTTGACCCTGATTGCCTAAAAGAAAAAGGAAAAAACAAAAAAGAGAGACTGGCAGGCAGCTCTTTGACCTCAGGATCACATGCAGGAAGCAGGTAACTGTCCATTTTCAGGATTTAATGAATACTTCCTGATCTGGGTTCAGAAAAAGAAATAGAACAGAGGGAGGCTGAAACTACAGAATTCTGGGGGAAAAAGGCCCTTCTTAGGGCCCTGACTAGATATGACACTGTAAGTAAGGAAGAATTTAGGAAAATATGGAAAGACTTGTATGAGGCCGGGCTGAACAAAGCTGAGCCAGAGCAGTGACTGCAGCTTTAGCTGAAGATGTCTTGAAAATCCAAGCAGGCTCAGCTGAGAAGCACGGGGCCACTCGTCCGGACTGACTCATGCCCACCCTTGGCTCTTCTCGGAGCTGCAGAGACGCCTCGTGTGACGGGCACTGGCTTCTCTTCTCTGCTTTGGGGGAATTCATCTGGGATTGGGTTGGAGCTCTGTAGGATGTGTGAAGACAACATTAATCAATGGAAGGCAAAGAAAAATGAGAGCCCTTCCAAAAAGTCTAAGGCATCTGGTCATGGATGCGGCCTGGTACAGGGAGAGGATGCTGGGATTCCTCCGCTTCTTGCCAATTACCTCTCAGGCCCCGGGTATCTATGAGCCAGGTACTTTATCACTTTGAGTCTTTAAATTGGACTAGTTGACCTCTAAATTCCCTTCCACCTCGGAAGCGGGGATCTCACAGCTGAGCTGACCGAGACATTGATAAATTAGCCTATCTACTTCATAGGGCAAGGAAATCCCCTTACACCAGCCTAATTAATTGTTACCTGAATCCCAGCTTCTGCCATCTTTCTCCAGCGGAATGCTTCCTCTTGTCATCTCCTCTCTCTAATCTTTCTTTCCTTTTTGGGGGGAGAGATATAGGGGTTAAATGACTTGCCCAGAGTCATACAGCAAGTATCTGACGGCACATTTGAACTCAGGTCCTTCTGATTCCAGGGCCAGTGTTTTAGCCATAATATCACCTAGTGAATCTTAAAACTCTTCATCTAATTCTTTCCCTTCAGACAACTAATTAAACTTTTTAAGAGAAACCCCTCTGAACCCTCCCAAGATGTCTTGGGGTTTATGCTATAAAAACCAAAATCAATCTGATTCTCATTGACCACCAATTGGTCCCAGGCCAAGCCCCATTTGGTCATTGTTTGGCTTCAGATTAACTCAGTCATTTCTGCTTTGACCAGAAACCCAGAGCGTCATCCCTTCCCAGATTCATTCATTCATTCATTCATTCATTCATTTATCCAGATTTTTTTTCACTAAATGAAAGAGATTCTTTTCCCCAATTGCTCCCGAGCCTTACTCACTGAATGAGTGCAGCCTCAGTCAAACTGGGGCCTATTGAAGACCTTAGCTAGAACTAAGGACAAACCGTTAACAACTAACTAAACCCAAATCTCCTCCTTCCTTAAAAGTCCTTCACTAATCCCTACCCTCTCCTCAGACTATTGTCCTCACTCTCCTCTTTTTCTCTGCCAAATAGGTTAAGAAAGATATCTGCGCTCCCAGCCTCCACTTTCTCTCCTCTAAGCCACTCCTTAACCCTTTGGAATCTGGCTTTTGACCTCTTCACTGAAACTGCTGTCTCTAAAATAATCAATGATTTCTTCATTTCCAAATCTTATAATCTTTTCTCAATCCTAATGGCTATTTCTGATCATGTGATTAGCCTTTCGTCCTGGACACTTCTCTAAATTTTGTGATGTTGTCCTCTCCCGAGTTTCCTTTCATCTGCCTCATCACTTCTCACTCTCCTTCACTGATTCATCATTCAGGTCATACCTCCTAACTGTGAGGGGACTTTAAAGCTCTGTTCTAGTCCCTTTTCTCTTCTCTCTCCACCCTTTTCCTTTTAGTGACCTCACTACCTCCCTCCATCAAATGAGTTCTACATCTATATATCCAGCCCCCATTTCATACCACCTACCTATTGGATATTTCAAATTAGGTGTCCTAAAAGGTGATATCATAAGCAAATTAGTGGAACATGGAAGAAATTACCTGTCATCTATAGGTAGGAGAGGAGTTCATGGCCAAAAGAGAGATGGAGAAGTTCACAGGAGGTAGGAGCCAAGAGTTTGATTGCATAAAATTAAGAAGTTTTTGCTCAGACAAAAACAATGCAGCTACAATTAGAAGGGAAAAAAAAAGCAAGAAACTGGAGGAGAGAGGGAATCTTTTTGCAGCAAATTTTTCTGATCAATGTTCCATCCCTAAAATATAAACGGAACTGTGTCAAATTTTAGAGAGTAATAGCCATTCCTCCACTGATAAATGGTTGAGATATGAGTATGAAGTTTTCAGAGGAAGAAATCCAAGTGGCCAATACTCGTGGGATAAAATGCTCTAATTCACTAAAAATTATAGAACTGCACATTAAAACAATTCTGAGGTATCTCTCATACCCATCAGATTGATCAACATGGCAAGAAAAGAAAAGAAAAAAAAAATACTCATGGGAAAACAGGTATACTAATGCACTCTGGGTGGAGCTATAAATTAGTCCAACAATTCTGGAAAGCAATTTAGAACTGCGCTTCAAAGGCTATTAAACTGAGTATACCACAATGTTACTACTAGGGCTATATATATTTACATATACATACATATATAGTATTTGCAATATTGTAAAGATAATCAATTTTGAAAGACTTAGGAACTCATGATGAAACAAGCTATCCACTATCAGATAAGACAATTAGTGGAGTCAGAGTGAAGAGTGAAGTATATATATTTTCTCGTCTTTATTTTTTTGCTGCTGAGGCAATTGGGTTAAGTGACTTGCCCACGGTCACACCGCTAGAAAGTGTTAAGTGTCTGAGGTCAGATTTGAACTCAGGTCCTCCTGACTTCAGGGCTGGTACTCTATCCACTTCACCACCTAGTGCACCAACCCTCTCTTTTTTTCTTTTCTTTTTTTTTTTTTTTTTTGATATGGCTAATGCAGTAATTTATTTAACAAGGCTGCATATATTTGTAAGAGCATTGGTTTTTCTTGTCTTTGCAATGGGTGGCAGATAGGAGAAAGGGAGAGAATTTGGAACCGAAAGTAAATAAAACTGAATTTTAAAAAAATACCTGGATGTCTCACAAATTCCTCAAATTTAACATATCCAAAACTGAACTCATTATTTCTCCCTACCTCCTCAAACTCTCCCCTCTTCCAAGCTTCCCTATGTCTGCCAAAGTACCACTATTCTTCCCGATCTCATAATTTTGGCATCATCCCGATACTGTCACTCTCCTTTATCCCACATGTCCAAAAGTTATTGCCAACATTTGCCCTTTTGACCTTGCAACATCTCTCCCATCTGACTCCTCTCCACTCACATAGATAGCCACCACCTTAGTTCAGGTACCCATTACCTTTTCCTACCTTACTGCACCAGTCTCTTTGTGAATCTCTCTGCTTCATTTCTTCCCTCCACTCTTGAAGCCAAAGAGATTTTTCTTAGGCATAGATGCAATCATGTTATTCCCCTAGACAATCAATTCCAAATGGCTCTTTATTACTTCTAGGCCAGAGGTTCTTAACCTGGGGCCCACAAATTTACTTAAAATTTTTTTGACACTGTATTTCAATATAATTGATTTTCTTTGTAATCCTATGTATTTTATACATTTAAATTACCCTGCCAGGGGATTGTTATACAAAAAAAGTTAAAAATCCATGCTCTAGGGTAAAATATAAGCTCCCTACTTGAGCTTTTAAATCCCCATACCTATGTTTTTTTTTAATTATCAGTAGACATATTGCCCATTCCTTTCTCTGGGATCCAGCCCAAATGGCTTTCTCTCTGTTCTCAGGATGTGCCATCTCCTCAATGTCTCAGCTTTGGTCTTCCCAAGAGCTCTTTGGCTCTCTCCCCACCCCTTCATAAAGCACCTTCTTTGTTTCAAGAATTAATCGTTTAGGGGCAGTTAGGTGGCACAGTGGATAGAGCACCAGCCCTGAATTCAGGAGGACTCAAGTTCAAATCTGGTCTCAGACATTTAACACTTCCTAGCTGTGTGACCCTGGGCAAGTCACTTAATCCCAGTCTCAGAAAAAGGGGAAAAAAAAGAATCAACCCTTTCAAAGAAAAAGGACCCACACATGCAAAAATGTTTGTAGCAGCCCTTTCTGTGGTGGCAAGGAACTGGAAATTGGGTAGGTGCCCATTGGTTGAGGAATGGCTGAATAAGTTATGGTAAATGAATGTAATGGAATATTATTGTTATATAAAAAATGATAAACAGGCAGATTTCACAAAAGGCTGGAAAAACTTACATGAACTGATGCTAAGTGAAGTGAGCAGAACCAAGAGAATATTGTCTACAACGAGATCATATGATGATCAACTGTGAGAGACTTGGCTCTTTTCAACAATGAGAGGATTCAAGGCAAATCCAATAGACTTGTGATGGAAAGTGTCAGAGAGGAGAATTATGGAGACTGAATGTGAATCAACACAGTATTTTCATCTTTTTGTTGTTGCTTGTTTACTTGATTTTTTTTTCTCTTTCTTGTGTTTTTTTTTCCCTTTTGAACTGATTTTTCTTGCACAGCATGACAAATATGGAAATTTGTTTAGAAGAATTGCCCATGTTTAACTTATATATGGTTGCTTGCTGTCTAGTGAGGTGAGGAAAAGGGGAGAAAAAATTGGAACATAAGGTTTTGCAAAGGTGAATATTGAAAACTATCTTTGCATGCATTTGGAAAAGTAAAATACTATTAAGACTGTTAAAAAAAAAAAAAAAAAAAAAAAAAGAACCACCCATTCCCAGGACTTGAGAAAGAATGAAACAATGAATAAAGCAATGAGTCAGTCAACAAAGATTTATTAAGCACTGATTGTGTAGAAAGCACTGGAGAAATAAACAGAAAAGTAACGTTTTTCTAGGAGTTCACATTCTAAGGGTTTAGACAACACATGGAATAAAATGACTAGAGAACTCCTTCTCAAACAGCCTTGTACTTAAGGACTCTGTATATGTTGTATATATTAACTACCAATTGATTCAGTGAATGTCAACACCTCTAGAGTAGAGATTGTTCCCGTTCCTTGCCCAACTAGGCAGCTTTGTGGATAGAGTAAGTACTAGGCCTCCCAGAATCAGGAAGATGAGTTCAAATTGAGCTTCAAACATTCATTAACTGGGATCTTGGTCAAGTCATTTAACTGCTCTGTGTTTCAGTTTCCTGCACTGTAAAATGGAGATAATCATAGCACCTACCCTATAGGATTCTTGGGAGGATCCAATAACATCAAATTAGTAAAAAGCACTTAGTACAATGCTGGGCACATCATAGGTGCTAGATAAGTGATTCTTCCCTCCACTTCCTTTTTCTTTTCCTTTTTTAGACAATTAAGGTTAAATGACTTGCCTAGGGTCACAAAGTAAGCATCTGAGATTAGATTTGACCTCAAGTCCTCCTGACTCCAGGGCCAATGTTCCATCTAGTTCCCTTCTCTTTCTCCCTTTCCTCTGTAGGGCTCTGCTGCTTTCTCTATAAACGAATTGCTACCAGATTGTGTCCCAAGTTTCTAGGGATCCCCGGAGACTTTTCCATGGTTTCAGGCACTCCAGGTCCTTCATAAGGATTGGCAGATCCCAATAAAATTGTAAAAAGGTGTAATTTGCATACAGGATCTTGATCCCATTAGAGCCCAACAAACAGCCAGCTCCCTTACGGCAGAATAATTCCTGCTGTCACTAGGTTAGGTCTGGAAGGTTTATGACTTCTGACAGGGGATGGATAGTGGACTGGAAACTCTTTTGTTTCCTAAAATTCCCCAATTCTCCTACTGATACTGCAGTATCTTCTAGCCTGACCTCTAGGGGCTTGAAGTGTTACTGCAAGGGATCTAGACCATCTGCAAACCAGGCCCTGAGTATTCTGGTTTCCTTTTACTCAAGACTTCAAACGATTCAGTCATGGCTCAAATTAGAAAATGCATCCTCTGCAATTTGGATGAGGGTGCTGCATCATATACAAATGATAGATTTTGGTCATCTCTCCTGCCTTTTTCCAACCAAGAAAATTGTTGATGATGGTAGTGGTGGTTAGTGGTTTCAGTCATGTCCCATCCTCCATAACCCCATTTGGGGGTTTTTTTTGGCAGAGATACTATAAGGATTTTACCATTTCCTTCTCTCACTCATTTTACAGATGAGGAAACCGAGGCAGAGTAAAGTGATTTGCCCAAGGTCACACAGCTAGGAAGTATCTGAGGTCATATTGGAACTCAAGGACTCCAGTCCTGGTACCTGTCACCTAGATGCCCAGAATCAACAAATAGTTCAAATCCTGCCTAAAATACTTAGTGGTTATGAGACCTTGCACCTCTGGGTCTCAGTTTCCTCCCCTGTAAAATGAGGTAGAACTAAATGGCCTCTCATGTCCCTCCCAGTTCTAGATCTAGAGTTCTATGTCAGTCCTTTGGCAAGTCACTTCCATTCCCTGAGCCTCAATTTCCTCCTCTGGAAAATAAAAGGAGTTGGACATTTCTTCCTGTGATCCCATTTGGGAGACAGCCAAACAAAAGGGTCATTCAACTAAAAAGGGAAAGGCCCTCCTCAAAGGCACTGTACAGAGTTTCCGAATGAAAATAAAAATCTTTCTTCCTTGAAGCTAAATCAAGCAAGCCACCTCACAGCTTAAGGAGACATAAGGAAGATTAGGATATTATGGATTCTGTTTTCTTCTGGAAACCTAAGATTTCAAGGGAGACAAAATGCCTGGTAGATAGGCTGGGAAAGGGACTGGGGATAACTACTCCCTGGACTTCTGCTTTCCCACCTGTAAAACGAGTGAGTCAGATTCTGTTAGGATTACTAAGTGAGAACTCAGGTTGTCTGGACAGTAACAAGGTGAGAACTCAGGTTGACTTGATAGAGGGGGCAAGCTCATTGGCTGGGGTGGTTCTTCCCAGAAGCCCTTGCATTATCCCACGCCCATTCTCTGGGAGAATAAAAGAGGACTCTTAGAGATAGAAGAAGACTCTCTGCATTACATCAGGCTTGACGGGGCTCTCTGCAGGAAGGGAAGTCACTTCTTTGGACAAGAGTTAACAGCAACTGCCTGGAGACAACGGTTCGTTACAGGAAGAAGAATCTGTCTGAGAGATTTGAGTAGACACAGCAGATCTCTTCCCAGAGAGCGATCCAGCAGCTTCTGGAGACGATAGCTCGTTACAATTGGCGTCCACACGTGGGGCAAGGACTTTTGCTTATCCTGACAAGAGGAGCTAGACCAGACCTTCGCAATTTGGCGCCCGAACAGGGACAGACACAGTCCTGATTCCAGTGGAAAAGCTTCCAATCTAGATCTCAGTCTCTCTGACCCAGAACCGTGAGTAACGAGGAAACTTTGTTAAAGATTAAGTGAGCGTGCTAATAGATAAATAAGGAACTTAACTTGTTAAGGGCTAAACCAGGAATCTCTTATAGCTGAAATGGGGCAGATGTTAGCTATATTCAATCCCTGGACCTCAGCCGACTCAACCTCAGCCCCAGACGCAACCTCAGCTCCATTCAGGAGTGGTACTATAGAGAGTATAATCAACATAATTGAGGAGCAGAGTTTACTTGTAACCTGGGTACAGATTGCTAAACTCTTGGCTGCATTAAGACGCACATCCCCTTGGTTCTTAGAGGAAGAAAAGATAGATGTAGATAAATGGAAGCTAGTGGGATATGAAATGAAAGAATTTCAAGCAAAAAATGGGCCTCGTTCAATTTCTGCAGAAGTATTTTATATCTACAACATAGTTCAATTAGCCTTAAACTATCAAGCAAGTTGTAGGAGAAGGAAAAGTTCTAAAAATGAACAGAGGAGGAAGTGTGAGGAAAAAAGGAAAGATCAAGATCTTTCCCTAGAGCAAGAGGATTTAAATGAGGAATTATGGTATGATTCTCTTGAAGAAGCTTCAACCCTGCCTAGAGAACAGATTATTGACAGGCCCACATCAACCCCACCTTCAGAGATGGAGGAAGAAAGAGGGGAAGAGGCAGAAACACAAACAGAATTGCCTGTGAAGCAGCCTAAGCCTATGACAAGATTAGAAAAAGCATTGGTTAAAGCTAAGAGAGAAGGACAGGATATAAGTGATTTTATACATGCATATCCTGTGATTGAAGAGATTGATTCTGTAGGTAAAAAAAGGAGAAGATATGCACCTTTAGATTTGAATAAAATTAAGGATTTGAAAAAAGGTTGTACCCTTTATGGGGCTACATCAGCTTATGTCAAAATGTTACTAGATGGTTTGTCTTATGAAGTCCTAACCCCAAATGATTGGAAATCCATAGCAAGGATATGCCTGGAACCTGGAGAAAATTTATTATGGCTTTCGGAATTTCATGAATTATGTAAAATTCAAGTCAGATGCAATTTGGAAATAGGAGTTAACACACAATTCACTTTTGAGCACTTGGCTGGTGAAGGTCGGTATGGAGAGAATTCAGAACAGACTGATTATACCATGACAATATATGAACAAATTGCTAAGGCTGCAATAAAAGCTTGGGGTGTCCTTCCTGGACAGAAAGATCGTGGAGATGCTCTCACTGGTACTATAGAGAGTATAATCAAGATAATTGAGGAGCAGAGTTTACTTGTAACCTGGGTACAGATTGCTAAACTCTTGGCTGCATTAAGACGCACATCCCCTTGGTTCTTAGAGGAAGAAAAGATAGATGTAGATAAATGGAAGCTAGTGGGATATGAAATGAAAGAATTTCAAGCAAAAAATGGGCCTCGTTCAATTTCTGCAGAAGTATTTTATATCTACAACATAGTTCAATTAGCCTTAAACTATCAAGCAAGTTGTAGGAGAAGGAAAAGTTCTAAAAATGAACAGAGGAGGAAGTGTGAGGAAAAAAGGAAAGATCAAGATCTTTCCCTAGAGCAAGAGGATTTAAATGAGGAATTATGGTATGATTCTCTTGAAGAAGCTTCAACCCTGCCTAGAGAACAGATTATTGACAGGCCCACATCAACCCCACCTTCAGAGATGGAGGAAGAAAGAGGGGAAGAGGCAGAAACACAAACAGAATTGCCTGTGAAGAAGCCTAAGCCTATGACAAGATTAGAAAAAGCATTGGTTAAAGCTAAGAGAGAAGGACAGGATATAAGTGATTTTATACATGCATATCCTGTGATTGAAAATACTGACTCTGTAGGTAAAAAAAGGAGAAGATATGCACCTTTAGATTTGAATAAAATTAAGGATTTGAAAAAAGGTTGTACCCTTTATGGGGCTACATCAGCTTATGTCAAAATGTTACTAGATGGTTTGTCTTATGAAGTCCTAACCCCGAATGATTGGAAATCCATAGCAAGGACATGTCTGGAACCTGGAGAAAATTTATTATGGCTTGCGGAATTTCATGAATTATGTAAAATTCAAGTCAGATGCAATTTGGAAATAGGAGTTAACACACAATTCACTTTTGAGCACTTAGCTGGTGAAGGTCAGTATGGAGAGAATTCGGAACAGATTCATTATACCATGACAATATATGAACAAATTGCTAAGGCTGCAATAAAAGCTTGGGGTGTCCTTCCTGGACAGAAAGATCATGGAGAGGCTTTCACTAAAATACAGCAAGGTCCCAATGAACCTTTTGCAGATTTTGTGGGACGTTTGCAAACTGCTGTCAAAAGAACTATTGGAGAAAATTCAGCTACAGAAATAATGACCAGACATCTGGCTAAGGAAAATGCCAATGAGATTTGCAAAAGAATTATATGGGGATTAGACAAAGATGCTCCTTTAGAGGAGATCATAAGACGTTGTGCTACAGTGGGAACAAATGCTTTTTACACCCGGACAATGATGAATGTGGAAAGACAGGGTCCCTCCTGGCAAGGGCCTTCTAGAGAAACTCGGCGATGTTTTCAATGTGGAAAAATTGGGCATCTAAGAGCTCAGTGTAGATATGGAGATACAGTGAGAAGACAGGGTGAGAGAAGACCTAAAACTCCATGTCCAAAATGTCACAAGGGCCTCCACTGGGCCTCCGAATGTAGATTGACCCAGGGAAATGACAGATGGGGCCCAGCTTCAGCCCCCCAAGTGGGGCATGATGGCAGCCGAGGTTACATCCAGAGAATTTTAAGACATGATCAATCAGCCAAAAGGCAATCAGATGGAAGAAAGGGATTGAAATTAGGAAAAATAGAGTTGTGTGCAGTAGAGACTACCGAGATACTCCCTGGAGAAGTGAAATCTGTTCCTGTTGAGCCTATGGATCCTTTGCCTCCAGGCACAGTAGGCTTGACCATTTCACCTTCTGAGAGTGCCTACAAAACAGTGTCCATCCATACACTGATGTGGGAGACTGGAGAACGTGTATCTAATATCCCAGTCACTAACACAGGCAGACAACGTGTGATTTATCAACCAGGAGAAGTAGTAGCATCAGGCTTATTGTTACGGACCCCTAATAAGCAACCTAGTGATAGTCGCCTAGATTTTGACTCCAATGAACAAAATCCAGGAATATATTGGACAGCAGCTGTGACAGCTGACCGACCTATGCTTACTATTTATATAAACGGAATACCATTTGAAGGATTGGTAGACACGGGTGCAGATCGTACAGTTATTAGAGGTGCCAATTGGCCCGGTCACTGGCCAAAGATTAAAGCAGACACCTATATGTCTGGGGTGGGAGGATCAATAGCAGCAGAAGTTAGTGCTAGGCCTTTGAGATGGGTATTTGAAGGAGAAACAGGAGCTTTTACTCCTTTTGTGGTTGAAAAAATCCCCATCAATCTGTGGGGAAGAGACATTTTACAGCAGATAGGATTACAAATAAGCACTTCGGCTTTTTAGGCAGGGCTGCTGTTGAAGGCCTACCTGCACTTTCACCAGTTCCTATTCAGTGGAAGACTGATTCACCAGTGTGGGTAGAACAGTGGCCCTTAAGAAGTGATAAAATTCAGGCCTTATTAGACATAGTGCAAGAACAACTTGACCAAGGACACTTGCGGCCTTCTCTAAGTCCTTGGAATTCCCCAGTATTTGTGGTGAAAAAGAAATCTGGAAAATGGAGGATGATAACTGATCTAAGAAGAGTAAATGAACAGATGGAAACTATGGGAACTCTTCAGCCTGGACTTCCATCTCCTACTCAGTTGCCAAGAGAATGGCCTCTATGGGTTATAGACATTAAGGATTGTTTCTATTCTATTCCTCTAGATAAGGAGGATATGAAAAGATTTGCTTTTTCAGTGCCTAGTGTTAATTTGGCTGAGCCTTATAAAAGATATGAATGGACAGTTTTGCCACAGGGAATGAAAAACAGCCCTACTATGTGCCAAATGTATGTTGCAGCTGCTCTTGCTCCAGTAAGAAAAGCCTTTCCAAAAGTAATATTGTTACATTATATGGATGATATTTTGGGATGTGCACCTGAGGAACAAATGTTAGAGGCATGTCTACAAAGGACCATGGAAACATTAAAGTACTACAAACTGCATATAGCTACAGAAAAAATTCAAAGACATGCTCCTTTTCAATATTTAGGATATGAAGTATATCCTAAGGTGCTTACAGTACAAAAACTCTCCTTAAGAACAGAGAAGCTAAACACCTTAAATGACTTCCAGAAATTGATAGGAGATATCCAATGGATGCGTCCCGTGCTAGGCTTGACTACCTGTCAATTGCAACCACTATATGATATTTTAAGGGGAGACAGTGCTTTAAATTCACCACGCCAGCTTACAAAAAAAGCACAAAAGGCTTTGAGAGAAGTTGAACTGGCTTTATCCAATGTGGTTGAAAGAGTCACTCAAAAACCCTTGGAAATATCAGTTTTTGCTACAAAAGAGGCACCCACAGCAGTCCTTCATCAAGGAGACAGAGTGATTGAGTGGGTGAACCTCCCAGCACAACCAGAACAAAGCCTTACACCTTACCCAGTGCTTGTGGCTAGGATTTTATTAAAGGCTATTAAGAGAGTAACACAATTATCTGGGATAAGTCCTGAAAAAATATACACATTCTATACTAACGCACAGATTAATGTATGCTGTGAGAACATCCCAGAATGGCAAATTTTATTGGCCACCGCTCCAAATTTTGCACATGGATCTCCATTAAAGATTACCCGGCTACTACATAATTGGCAATGGATTTTTGAAGAAAAGGTTTCTAAGGTTCCTCTTAAAGGACCAACAATCTTTACAGATGCCTCCAAAGAAAATATTTGTGCCATATACTCTCATGATTTAACCATAAAGAGAGTAATCAGGACTCCTTTTCAATCCACTCAACAGAATGAATTATTTGCTATCATGCTAGCTCTCACTTATTACCCAGGAGACGTAAATATAATTACTGATTCAGCCTATTCAGTAGGTGTAGTACAAAGAATTGCCACAGCCCAAATAAAATTTGCAGCCTCCAATATTTATCAGCTCTTTAAGGAACTTCAAGAGCAAGTGAGAAAACATCCAGGCAAGATTTATATCTTGCATGTCCACTCACATAGTGGACTTCCAGGTCCCATTTTTGATGGAAATTCAAAGGCAGATAGCCTTCTAACCATGTTAGCCAGTAGTCCTTTGTTTCAGGAAGCACAAGAATCTCATTCTAAATATCATCAGGCTGCTCGAGCTTTACGTTTACAATTTGGAATCACAAGAGAGGAAGCTAGGAGCATAGTAAAAAGCTGTACAGCTTGTCTTCCTTTCCATGCTCCTACACTCCCTCCAGGGAAGAATCCTCGTGGTTTGAGACCCAATGAAATCTGGCAAATGGATGTGACCCATTATAAATCTTTTGGTCGTCTATCTTTTATCCATGTAGTGGTAGACACCTTTTCAGGATTCACATTTGCAATGCCAGCAGCAAAAGAGACAGCCCGAGTGGTCACTGAATTCCTTATACAAGCTTTTGCAATTATGGGTGTGCCACAAGCAATAAAAACAGACAATGGACCTGCATATACGTCCAAACATTTTACACACTTTTGTGCACAGTATAAGATTTTACATACCACGGGCATACCCTTTAATCCTCAAGGGCAGGCAATAGTAGAGAGAAGAAACAGAGATATTAAGACACTCCTCCAAAAACAAAAGAAAGGGGGAGCCACAGGTAGCCCTAGGGAACTTCTAAATTTAGTTCTCTATACCATTAATTTTCTAATTTTTGACAAAGATGCGCTGGCTCCAGCAGACAGGTTTTATAACCCACCAGAAGGGCAGTGTCCAGTGAGAGCATCTCCACTGTCCTTAGATAATCGCCAGGTGATGTGGAGAAATCCAGAAAGTGGTGAATGGAAGGGACCAGATAGGTTAACTGCCTGGGGGAGAGGGTTTGCTTGTATTTCTTCAGCAGGAGAAGGAATCAGATGGGTGCCAACGAGTCATATTCGCCTTGTCCACCAGAGAGAGACAGAAAAAGAGAAAGACCTCAAAATAAAGGAGAAGATCTAAGAAACATCTGACACCGAAAGAGCATGGATAATAAAAAGACTGTTAAAGAACTTTAAAATCAGCAGGAATCATTGGACTTCCTCACACAAGATGAGACTAATGGACAATGGACTTATGGACATTTATAAATTTTCAATTTATGATTATGATTATGTTATATACTTCTAGCATGTGTTGTTTATGTAATTATCTGTAATACTTCCCATATTGATGGATTTATGTTTCAAGGTCATGACTGTCCTATGTTCTAAATCAAAAGAAAGGGGGAGATGTTAGGATTACTAAGTGAGAACTCAGGTTGTCTGGACAGTAACAAGGTGAGAACTCAGGTTGACTTGATAGAGGGGGCAAGCTCATTGGCTGGGGTGGTTCTTCCCAGAAGCCCTTGCATTATCCCACGCCCATTCTCTGGGAGAATAAAAGAGGACTCTTAGAGATAGAAGAAGACTCTCTGCATTACATCAGGCTTGACGGGGCTCTCTGCAGGAAGGGAAGTCACTTCTTTGGACAAGAGTTAACAGCAACTGCCTGGAGACAACGGTTCGTTACAGGAAGAAGAATCTGTCTGAGAGATTTGAGTAGACACAGCAGATCTCTTCCCAGAGAGCGATCCAGCAGCTTCTAGAGACGACAGCTCGCTACAAGATTCCATGAGCTCCCAGCTGCCTTTCAGCCCCCAATTCTCTGATCTGCTGCTGCAGATGACAACATCTAGCATTTATGTAGCTCCTTGAGGTTTGTGAAGTGCTTTCTGTATATGTCATTTCTATAATGGAGGGCCTTCTTCCTCTAGGGAAAAGGACAGAAGAGTGTGTATTTTTCCACCATAAGTCCCTCTCATTCAAAAGAGGTCTCCTTTTTGTCTGACTCAGAAATAGAAGGCTTAACCACTAGGGATGGAGAAGCCCTCTCCATTCTATGATTCAGTTCAAGAAGATGGAGAGGCTCCATTCCCAACCTCCACTTCTCAGATCCCCAGATCACATATGCTACTTCTCCTCTCATGGTACTAGGGACATGATTTTATTAACACTATAGAGGTCCTAAGCCCCCACCGGTGTGGCTCCTGGCCAATTAGCCAGACAATCTTACTTACATTTCAGTTTTTAGTACTTACTGAGATGTCATGATAAGAACAAATTGATATGAATTATCTTCCTCCCAAAATGGTGACACTGTCCCACCTGTACCAGATAGAATCCAGAGGAAAATAGCCTCAAGCTTCTAGAGCACAGGTGGCAACTTGTGCCATAAGCTCATGGGTCACAGAACTTTCCTCTCCCAGGTGGACATTAGAATTTGAGAATTAAAATTAATTTAAAAGCCCCTTAGGGCATGACTAAGTGTACTCAACTAATCCAGAATATTTCTTATATAACGTTATGTCATTTCATCCAATAACCAGATGCATTCTATTCCTTCTCTGATTCCTTAAATCAGCAATTCTCCAAAGAGCGATTCTTGGGCTCCAGAGGGATCCCAAGATCTTTTCATGGAACTGGAAAGGTCAAAATGAGTTTCACATAACACTAAAACATTATTTGCCTATTAAAATGCTCCTTCAAGGGTGGAACCAAGATGGCAGAAAAAAGTGAGGGACTTGACTGAGCTCTTCCAAATTCCCATCCAAACAACTTTAAAATAAGGCCTCAAAATGAATTCTGTAGTGGCAGAACCCACAAAAGATGGGGCAAAATAATTTTCTAGCCCAAGACAACTCAAAAAATCAGCAGGAAAAGTCCATTGCAAGAGGGTGAGAGTGGATCTCTTGGCAAGCCAACAACAGTAGGCTTTGGGAAAACTGAATCAGCAGCAGCAATTTCCAAAGCTCTCAGCCCACAGATGGTAAAGAGATCAGACAACTGGTCAGAAGGAGATTATAGGGGTTCCTTTTCTGGTAGGACTCTGTTACATTGCCCATATGAGGAGCTGGTTCAGTCCTAGGGCAAGAAGGAACACTAGTGCATCAGAACCTGGGACCCTGTTCACAATTTCAAGGTGGAAAAGAATGCTTGTGATTGTCCTCAGACCAGAGAACAGGCCAGAAGAATAGTAAATACAATTGTCCACATTGGAAAAACTGAAAGCTTACAGACACCCCCCCCCCTGCCCCCGCCCTGAACTAGCTCTAAAAACAGCTGCACAAAAAAACCTTGAAACTTAGGACAGTGTTTCCTCCACCCTGTGAGCAGAGCCCAACTTTCACATAGAGTTAAAAGTCAAGAAATAGGCTGGAAAAATGAGCAAATAAACAAAGAAAACCTGAATATAGAAAGTTTCTATGGTGACAGGGAAGATCAAAACACAGTCTTCTACAACAAAGTCAAAACTACTACATTGAAAGCCTTAATGAAAAATGTGAGTTCGTATCAAGCCCCAAAAAAATTCTTGGAAGAGCTCAAACAGGATTTTAAAAGGCAAATAAGGCACGAAGCAGGAAAAAAATAGGGAAAGAAATGAAAGTGATACAAGAAAACCATGAACCATGAAACCATGAAAGTCAACAGCTTGGTAAAGGAAGCACAAAAAAACACTGAAGAAAAAGAAGCACAAAAATCTACTGCAGAGAACTCTTTAAAAAGTAGAAATAGTCAAATGGAAAAGAAGGTACAAAAGCTCAGTGAAGAAAATAATTCCTTAAAAATTAGAATTGGCCATATGGGGAAAGATATACAAATATTCGCTGAAGAAAAGAACTCTTTAAAAAGTAGACTATACCAGATGGAAAGGGAGGTGACAAAAGCCCAATAAAGAAAAGAATTCTTTAAAAATTAGGAAATTTGCTCTTCTTACTTCATTCATCATTAATTCAGAAAAATCTTCCCAGGTTTTTCTGAAATCTGCCTGCTCATCATTTCTTATAACACAATAGTATTCCATTACATTCATAAACCTCAACTTGTTCTGCCATTCCCTAATTGATGGGCATCCTCTCAATTTCTAATTTTTGCCATCACAAAAAGAGTTGCTATAAATATTTTTGTACAAGTGGGTTCTTTTCCCTTTTTTATGATCTCTTTGGATACGGATTTAATAGTGGTGTTTCTGGATCAAAGGATAAGCATAGCTCCAAATAGTTCTCCAGAATGATTGATTGGATCAGTTTACAACTCCATCAATAATGCATTAGTGTTTTAATTTTCTCATATCCTCTCCAAAATTTATCATTTTCCTTCTCTGTCATATTAACCAATCTGACAGGTTTGAGGTGGTACCACAGAGTTGTTTTAATTTGCATTGCTCTGATGAGCAGGCAGATTTCAGAAAAATATGGAAAAATTTATATGAATTGATATTAAGTAAAGTAAGCAGAATCAGGAGAACATTGTGAACAGTAACAGCAACATTGTATGATGATTAACTTTTGATAGATTTAGCTCTATCTTTTCAGCAATACAAAGATTTAAAACAATTTCAAAAGACTCATGATTGAAAATGCTATCCATACCCAGAGAAAAAACTATGAAGTATGAATGTAGATTGAAGCAAACTAGTTTCACTTTTTTTTTCTTCCTTGTGGTTTTTTCCCTTTTGTTCTGATTCTTCTTTCACAACATGACTAATGTGGAAATGTGTTTAACATGATTGTACATGTATAACCTATATCAGATTGCTTGCCATCTTGGGAAGGGGAAAAGGAGAGAGGGAGAAAAAAAATGGAACTCAAAATCTTATAAAAGTGAATGTTGAAAACTATCTTTAAGATTAAAGGAATTAGAGTAGGTAATGAGAAAACCAAACTATCACTCTTTGCAGATGATATGATGGTATACTTAGAGAACCCCAGAGAATCCACTAAAAAACTCCTACAAATAATTCACAACTTTAGCAAAGTTGCAGGATACAAAATAAATCCACAAAAATCCTCAGCATTTCCATACATCACCAACAAAGTCCAACAGCAAGAGATACAAAGAGAAATTCCATTCAAAACAACTGTCAATAGCATAAAATATTTGGGAATATATCTACCAAAGGAAAGTCAGAAACTATGTGAACACAATTACAAAACATTTTCCACACAAATAAAGTCAGATCTAATCATAAAAATATCAAATGCTCATAGGTAGGCCAAGCGAATATAATAAAAATGACAATACTAACTAAATTAGTCTACTTATTTAATGGCATACCACTCAAACTCCCAAGAAATTATTTTGCATATCTAGAAAAAATAGTAACAAAGTTCATCCGGAAGAACAAAACATCAAGAATTTCAAAGGAATTAGTTTTTAAAAATGCAAATGAAGGTGGCCTAGCTGTGCCAGACCTAAAACTATATTATAAAGCAATGGTCACAAAAACCATTTGGCACTGGCTAAGAAATAGAGGAATTGATCAATAGAATAGGTTAGGATCACAGGACTAAATAGTCAATAACTATAGCAATCTAGTGCTTTTAGAAATCCAAGACCCCAGCTTTTGGGATGAGAACTCACTATTTGACAAAAACTGCTGGGAAAATTAGAAACTCATATGGCAGAAAGTAGGCATTGACCCACACCTAATACCATATACCAAGATAAAGTCAAAATGGGTTCATGATTTAGACATAAAGAGTAACATTATAAGCAAATTAGAAGAACATAGGATAGTTTACCTCTCAGATCTATGGAGAAGGAAGATATCTGTGTCCAAAGAAGAACTGGAACTCATAACTGAACACCAAATAGATAATTTTGATTATATTAAATTAAAAAGTTTTTGTACAAACCAAACTAATGCAGACAAGATCAGAAGAGAAGCAATAAATTGAGAAATCATTTTTACAGTCAAAGGCCTCATTTCTAAAATATATAGAGAATTGACTCAAATTTATAAGAAATCAAGCCATTCTCCAATTGACAAATGGTCAAAGGATATGAACAGACAATTCTCAGATGATGAAATTGAAACTATTTCCACTCATATGAAAGAGTGTTCCAAATCACTATTGATCAGAGAAATGCAAATTAAGACAACTCTGAGGGACCACTACACATCTGTCAGATTGGCTAAGATGACAGGAAAAGATAATGATAAATGTTGGAGGGGATACAGGAAAAGCAGGAAAAGTAGGACACTTATACCTTGTTGGAATTGTAAACAGATTCAGTCATTCTGGAGAGCAATTTGGAACTATGCTCAAAAAAGTATCAAACTGTGTAAACCCTTTGCACAGTTGACCCAGCAGTGTTTCTATTGGGCTTATATCCCAAAGAGATCCTAAAGGAGGGAAAGGGACCTGTATGTGGCAGCTCTTTTTATAGTGGGTAGAAACTGGAAAATGAATGGATGCCCATCAGCTGGAGAATGTCTGAATAAATGGTGGTATATGAATGTTATGGAATATTATTGCTCTGTAAGAAATGACCAGCAGGATGATTTCAGAAAGGCCGGGAGAGACTGACAGGAACTGATGCTGAGTGAAATGAGCAGAACCAGGAGATCATTGTACATGGCAACAGCAAGATTATACAATGATCAATTCTGATGGACATGACTCTTCTCAACATTGAGATGATTCAGGCCACTTCCAATGGTTTTGTGATGAAGAGAGCCATCTACACTCAAAGAGAGGACTATGGGAACTGAGTGTGGATCACAACATAGCATTCTCACTCTTTGTTGTTGTTTGCTTTCATTTAGTTTTCTTCTTCATTTTCTTTCCTTTTTTATCTGATTTTTCTTGTGCAGCAAGATAAGTGTATAAATATGTTTACATATATTGGATTTAACATATATTCTAACATGTATAACATATCAGATTGCTTGCCATCTAGGGGAGGGGGTGGGGAGAAGGAGGGGAAAATTTGGAACACAAGGCTATGCAAGGGTCAAATTATCCATGCATATGTTTTGAAAATAAAAAGCTTTAATAAAAAAACTAACTTTATATGTCATTTTAAAAATAAAATACTATTAAGTGCAAAAAAATTAGAAAATTGGGAAACATTTTGACATTCCAGAGGGCGAAGGAGCTAGGATTACAACCAAGAATCACCTATCCAGGAAAAAATGAGTATGATCTTTCAGGGAGAAAATTGATATTCAATTAAATAGAGGACTTTCAAGCATTTCTGATGAAAAGAGGAGAGCTGAATAAAAAAAAATTCACTTTCAAATACAAGACCCAAGAGAAGCATAAAAAGATAAAAGGAAAGAGAAATCATACGGGATCCAATAAAGTTAAACTGTTTCCATTTCTACAGGGGAACATGATATTTGTTACTCCTAAGAGTTCTTATTATCAGGGCAAATAGAAGGAGTATACATAGTCAGAGGGCACAGGAAGGAGTTGAACATGATGGGAGGATATCTAAAAAATTAAGTTAAGGAGTGAGAAATGCACTGGGAAAAGGGGAAAGAGAGAAGTAGAATGAGGTAAATTATCTGACATAAAAAAGGCATGAAAGGGTCTTTATAATAGAGGGGAAGATGGGGAGGGACTTAACCTTACTCATTAGAATTAGCTCAAATAGGGAATAAAAGTCAGTTGGGTATAGAAATATATCTTATCTTATAGGAAAGTAGGAGGGGAAGGAGATAAAAGAAAGGGGGGGTTCTGATAAAAGGGAGGATTAGGAAGGTGGCAGTCAGAACCATGGAGGATGGACAGAATGAAAGGAGAGAAAGAAGGATAAGCAGAGGGAAATAAGATGGAGAGGAATACACAATAATTATAACTGTGCAAAAGATTTTACAGCAAGTTTCTCTGCTAAAGATCTCATTTCTCAAATATATAGAGAACCTGAGTCAAATTTATAAGAATACGAGTCAATCCCCAATTGACAAATGGTCAATAAATATGAACAGCTTTCAGATGAAACAATCAAAGCCATATTTAGTCATATGAAAAAGTACTCAAATTATGGGATGATCAGCTGTGATGGACTTAGCTCCAAGGCAATTCAAATAGACTTGGGATGGAAAATGACATCCACATGTGAAGAGAGAACTATGGAGACTAAATGTGAATCGAAGCATGGTATTTTTACCTTTTTTGTTTGCTTTGCTTTTTCTTTCTCTCGTTTTTTTTTCCCCCTTTGGTCTGATTTTTCTTGAACAACATGACAAATGTGGAAATATGTTTAAAAGGATTGTACATTTTTAACATATGAGATTGTTTGTTGTCCAGGGAAGGGGAAGGGAAGGGAGGGAAGGAGGGAGGAAAAGTTTGGAACAGAAAATCTTACAAAAATGAATACTAAAACAATCTTCATGTGTATTTGGAAAAATAAAACACTACTGAAGACAAAAGTTTTTCTTCAATGCAAACAGTTTAAATTTCGAATATGGGAAATATCAATAAACATAAAGCTTAGCATGAACTGAAGCCCTTGGATCTCTAATAACTTTTAAGAATGTAAAGGGGTGCTGAGGCAAAAAAGAAAAACAAAATTTGAGAAGCTCTGCTGCAGCTTGTTTGATTGGTTTAATTCAATAGATGGGGCTCAAGTGTGCACACATACACACACACGCACACATACACACACATACACACACACGCACACATACACACGCACACGCACACATACACACACACGCACACATACACATACACACACATACACACACACGCACACATACACACACACACACACATACATATTCCTTCTGCCAGAGTATCTAGTAGAAAGAAGGAAGAGCACCTCCACCCCTCAGGCCCTGGCAGAAGCCAACTCTGAACCATGCCAACCCTATGCCAGCTGTGGAAGAGGGTACTACTCACCTATCCACTATCACTTCACTCCCCCTTCCACCAGCCACCTCAGTACAGACCCAGGGCTGTCTGAGCTCCCTCTACAACACACTGTGGAGATGGTGGGCTTCACTATTCATCTATCAACCGCTGTTAGCCCTGACTTCTCCTTTTTCTTTCTTTATCTCAATTATCACCATTTAGGAGAAAATTATTTTCATCCCCTTCCTCTTTTATCTTTTCTATTCTCAATTCTATCCCTGCTTTGTCCTACTGAAACTTTGCCTGCTCTTCTTTTTCTTCCCCCCCAGCAAGGATATCACTTTTTAAAATATAATAATAGCTTTTTATTTTTTAAATACATGTAAAGTTTTCTGTATTCATCCTTGAAAAGCCTTGTGTTCCAAATTTTTCTCCCTTGCTTCCCTCTTCCCCCTCCCCTAGAAAGCAAGTAATCCAATATATATTAAACATGTGCAATTCTTCTATACATATTTCTTCATTTGTCATGCTACACAAGAAAAATCAGATCAAAAGGGGAAAAAATCAGAAAAACAAGCAAGCAAACAACCACAAAAAACGGTAAAAATACTATGTTGTGCTAAAAATGCACTCAATGTTGTCCACATTTAGTCCCCTGTCTCTGGCTGCAGATGGTTCTCACCATCCCAAGTTTACTGGGATTTTCCTGAATCATCCCATTGTTGAAGAGAGCCACGTGCCAGAATGGATCATCATATGGTATTGTTGTTGAAGCATATAATGTTCTCTTGGTTCTGCTTATTTCACTCAGCATCAGTTCACGGAAGTCCCTCCAGGTCTCTTGGAAATCCTCCTGCTGATCCTTTCTTACAGAACAATAATATTCCATAACCTTCATATACCAGAACTTATTCAGCCATTCTCCAACTGATGGCATCCACTTGCCACTAGGGAAAGAGCTGCTCCAAACACGTTTGCCCAGGGTTCTTTGTCCTTATTTATGATCTCTTTGGGGTACAGGCCCAGTAGAGATACTGCTGGATCAAAGAGTATGCACGAGTTGATAGCTTTTTGGTTGTCTACCTTTCTACTCTGCCCTTGGAAATTCTTGTTCCAGAGGAAGCAGATTTCTCTTCATCCTGGACTTCTTTCTCTGACATTCCTTCCATCTATTATCTGAGACTCACTGAGATCTTGCTCCCTTCCGATAACAGCATCCCTGACTGTCCCCTACAGCAGTGCTGGGACAGTCCTGGAGCGGGGTGGCAGAATGCTCTCTGTTTCCCACTATCACTTCTACATGTTTGCTTCTCCTCCTTCACCCATCAATCTTCTAACTTTTGAAGTTCTCTGAATCAAAATTGACCACCCAGTCTCATAACGGTGGTTGCGGTTTGCCAAGCTCCAGAGCATTCTCCATTGTTTCTCAAGGAAGTCACTATCCCAGCTTGCCTTTTGCCTCTCTTCCCCAACTTCTGACTTCATACTAGGGGACTGTAATGTCCATGTGGATGACACCTCAAACCAGTTCCTCAGCCTCTTTGAAATCCATGACTGTCCTTCCGTCCGCTTCAGCCCAGAGATCACCATTTCATCACTCCCTACAAGTATTCCACTTCCCTAAATAGAGATTCTGGCATTCCCCTAGCTGCTCATAACTTCCTATCGTTCTGCCTCTCTCCTAAGTCTTCCTTTTCACTGCCACCAGTTCGTCCAATTTCTCCACCCTCAAACCTTTCTGGGGCCCTAAGCCCTGCTCGCTCTGCTTTCCCCATTCTCATCCCAAGAATTAGCCACTTTACCTCTAAAGTGCCCTCTGTTCCGGAATTCCTTCCTCCTTTACCCTATCCACATTCTTATCTGGGCCAACCTCACCCGGGATTGTTTGGATTATCTACCTCTTCTGTTCCCAAATCTCACAACCAATGCCGAGTGGGCATACATGTCGCCAACCTCCACTGCAGCAGGGCCGTCCTTTTATTTCTTCATTTAATTGATTTCTCCCTCCCCCCCCCTTTTTAGGAGGCAATCAGGATTAAGGGACTTGCACAGAGACATAGAATGTATCTGAGGCTGGAATCGAACTGGGTTCCTCCAGACTCCAAGGCTCTACGTACTGTACCACCTAGCTGCCCCTTCACTGATTCCCTATCTCTCCCCTTAAGCATCCATTTTAAACCTTCTCTTTTCTCAAACCTTCCACACCTCCCCTTCACCCCACTCTCTCAGCTTACCTTTGACTTTCCTGAGGAAACTGAAGGCATTGGACAGGAACTCCCTCTCTTCCATTCTCATCATCTCAAAATCCCTTCTCTCCTCCATTCTCCTTTCCCTCTGTCTTTGACAGTTATGACCCTTCTCTTGGCCAAAGATAATTCTCCAATAGTGCATCTGAACTTATTTACTCCCATCTTCTCCATCGGTTGCATCCCTAATCACTCTGCAGCTTTCTCAAATCTTCAGCCTCTGCCACCTGCCAACAAGCCCAAGTACCCCCTCATCCTCATCCAAGATGGTAGTTTCAGGGACAAGTACTGTCAGCTCCACCCCCACCCCCACTCCCCTCAAAGGAACGAACAAAAAACCTGAAAGAGCAAAAACCCAACCAAACAGAACCCTTCCTCTAAACATATTTAGAAAACACACCAGACCAAATCCTGATCAGAAAATCCAAGAAAAAAATCATAGTGAGTCATTTTTCCAGTCCAGGTCAGCAAAGAGAAACAGACAGACAAGTCTTCGGACATTAAGCACTGGATCTGGCCAGAAACACACCCCACAGAGCGGAGCATTCCAAGGCAGGGAGGGGCTGCATAAGTCCCAGCACAGAGGGGTCTAAACTTGTACATTAAGTGAGAACAGGTGCCAACTGACAGCTCTATCATTCAATTACCCAGTTTGGGGCCATAGATAAGGGCAGACTTAAAAAGAGAACTGCCTCGTGCCTAGGGGTTGTGTTCCACTATGAGGAGAGGTCTTGGGCTTTATGCTGTACACCAAGAGAGGAATGTGTTCAGAAGCCAGCAGCATCTGTGTGGCTCAGAGCCCAGGAGCAGAGCCTCCAGTTCAGTTCTTTTTTCTTGGCATCTAGCTTTTATTATTATTATAACTTTTTTATTTTCAAAACATATGCATGGATAATTTTTTTTAACATTGACCCTTGCAAAACCCTCTGTTCCAAATTTTCCCCTCCTCCCCCACCCCCTCCCCTAGATGGCAAATAATCCAAAATATGTTAAACATGCTAAAATATAAACCCTATACATAAAGGAGCCACGTCCATCAGAATTGATCAGCGTATAGTCTTGGAGTTGCCGTGTATAATGATCTCCTGGTTCTGTCCATTTCACTTAACATCAGTCCAAGCCTCTCTTAAAATCATCCTGCTCATTTCTTATAGGACAATAATATTCCATACCATCCATATACCATGACTCAGTCAGCCATTGTCCACCTGATGGCCATCCACTGAGTTTCCAGTTGCTTGCCTCAGTTTGAATTTTGTAAATCACTAAGGTAGGTTTTTCAGAGCAAGAAGTCTATAGTAAACTTCCCAACTGCCTAATAGTCCAATATCAGTCTACTGAGACTCCAGATGGGGCAAGCTCTAATGTTCTGTTTGGTTTTCTGGAGGTCTTGAGACCAGCCTTCGTTTCGATAGATTAATCACCACGAGAACAGCCAGGTGATGAAGTCCAAAGTCCCAATCCTTTATTCTCTCCTTCCTGGGGCTGGGCAGCTTTCTGGAGAGCCTTTCAGGGTGGCCTTGGTCTCAGTGGGGGGAGCAGGAGGCCAGGCCAGCCATCACGGGGCTGGTGAAGATGGAATGAATCTCTGAGTCCCCGGACTGTGTGCTTCAGCCTCCAGCACCACAGAGGTGGACGATGCGTGGAATGCGTGGACGATGGACTGAATGCGTCTCTGCGGCCCACCCTGGCTGCGTTTGTCCCAGCTTATGTGCTCTATTACAACTAGATCATTTACAGTATACTGAGTATAAACCCATCATGATATCACTAGGGAACCATTATTTGTTGTAAGATTAATTCAGTCCTACTGAACTAGAGAACTATTAATCACCGTGCGGCTAAACTAGATAACCAGTGTCTCACCGATTCCACCGAGTTAGCCCTGTAAGCATCCTTGTTTTAAGTACGGAGTTCTGGCCCATAACAGCAAGCACACAGACCTGTCGCTCAGACCCAAACCCAGGTCAGGAACTTGCAGAACATGCACAAGAAGCAAACTGATTTTTCCCTAGATCAGACCACTTTGGGAGCACTGAAAGCCTGAAGATTCCTAGCCTTTCCACCCTGAAGTAGCACAACACTCAGCACCCCAAGAAAGCCGCATCACACCTTCTAGAAGCACACAGAGTCCAACTTTCACAGTCAAGAAGTCAAGAAGAATGGGCAAACAAACCCCACCATAAACTATTATGGTGACGGGGCGTTCAAGACACAAACTGAGAAAAAGAGAATGACTAAAATATTTACAGGCAAAGCCTCAAAGCAAAACACAGCTTGGGCAGAAGTTCAACTAGTGTCTTTAGAAAAGTTGAAATTTGATTTTTTAAAAAAGCGTTCTAAATGTCTTTACAAAAAGTCTTCCCTAGACTGCTGTTTCTTAAAGCTATCATCTTATAGCTTTCCTTCCTTTCTCAGCCAAACTCCTTTAAAAGTTACTGTCTCTACTTCCTCTCCTCTCATTCTTCAATCCTTTGAAATTTGTATTCTGACTTCTACACTTAACTTTGCAAAGTTACTAATGATTCCTTTTCGTTTTATTTAATTGTTCATTTTTAAAAATTTTACGTTCCAAACTTTCACTCTCCAATCCCTCCCCCACCCACTGAGAAGCAAGCAAAATGATACTCATTATACATGTGAAGTCATGCAAAACATTTCCATATTAGCCATGTTGCAAAGGGAAAAAAGGCAGGAAAAATAAAGTGAAAAAAATTTCTATCCGCACTCATTTTATTAGGTCTTTCTCTGGGTAGAGTCTTTTCATCATGGGCAAATTGTGGAAAATGATGACAAAAAAAGTTCAGAGCAACTTGGGATCTCGATGGATAAGAGCAGCAACCCTGGAGTCAGGAGTCCCAGGCCAAATCCAACCTCAGACAATTGACAGTTACTGTGTTACCCTCTGCAAGTCACAACTCCATTGAGACACACAGAGAGAGACAGAGAGACAGAGGCAGAGAGAGAGAGAGACAGAGAGACAGAGAGAGAGAGAGACAGAGACAGAGAGAGAGAGACAGAGACAGAGACAGAGAGAGAGACAGAGAGACAGAGGCAGAGAGAGAGAGACAGAGAGACAGAAAGAGACAGAGACAGAGAGAGAGACAGAGACAGAGACAGAGACAGAGAGAGACAGAGAGACAGAGAGAGAGAGAGAGAGAGACAGAGACAGAGACAGAGAGAGAGACAGAGAGAGAGAGAGAGACAGAGAGAGAGACAGAGAGACAGAGAGAGAGAGACAGAGACAGAGAGAGACAGAGAGACAGAGAGAGAGAGACAGAGACAGAGACAGAGAGAGAGACAGAGAGAGAGAGACAGAGACAGAGACAGAGACAGAGAGAGAGAGGAGAGGGAGAGACAGAGAGAGAGAGACAGAGAGACAAAGAGACAGAGAGAGAGAGAGACAGAGACAGAGAGAGAGACAGAGACAGAGAGAGACAGAGACAGAGAGAGAGAGAGAGAGAGAGAGAGAGAGAGAATTGAACCAGCTATTTTTGCTTATTTTAAAATACATATTGATATTTTTTTTTGCTTTTATATCACAGAATTTTTTCCCAGCATCCTCCTCCCAGTTATCCATTATAACTCAGAATATTTTTTAAAGAAAGAGGAAGAGAAAAAAGAACCCAGCCACACCAATCCATTTCAAACCATTGAAAAAAATCTGAAAATATGTGCAATGTGCCACACCTGTGGACATCCTGCCTCTGCCAAGGATTGGGGTGGGGAGGTCTTCCCATATCTCTTCTTCCAATCCCAGCATGTTCTTTTGTAATTTGACAACATTCATTTTAGATTATTTTGTGGCTGTTTTTTTTTTTTTCTGTTACATTCATAGTGTAGCTTGCTTCCCTGGCTCTGTTTACTTCCCTCTACATCAGTTCATATACAAATTTTTTATGCTTTTCTATCTTCATCATATTCCTCATTTCTTATAGGCCAGGACCATTCTGTCACCAAACTGCACACAATTTCGGTAGTGGTTCCCCTATCTCTGGCCATCTGCTACAACCAAAAATGCTGCTATACATTTTCGGTGTATCCGGATCCTCTCTTTGAGCTTTGGGGACCTTTTTCAGGTATATTCTAATAGTGAACTCTTTGGTTCAAAAGACCCAATGGCCTCTTAGTTGCTCAGTCTTTTCTCGGTGCTAACCTTTCTCAAGCTCTCTGCTGTACTTGACCCTTTCCTCTAGTCCTCTTTTCCTCTCTTTTTTCTCCTTTAGTGACCCCATCAGTGTCTTGGATTTAACTATTATCTCCATTTGGATGACTCCCAAATCTATACAATTATTTTATCCCTTCCAATCAAGACTTTCCCCATCATGGTTTTAATGTGTCATTAGCCAGCATTAGAAATTAAATAAAAATTTTGAAGGAGTTTTGCAGAAACTGCAGACAACACCAAAAAAAGTCTAGAAACTCAGAAATGTATGAAATATCTGTGTGGCATTGTAGAGTATCAGCACATTTTATCTTTTAATGCCATAATTATTTCGGCTTCTTCACTGGTATGAAGAGAGGGCCAAAATTTTTATGAGAATTTTGCAGATTGAGGGGGTGGTGTCCTTACACCAGGGCTAAGTGTACATCCAGCTGCAGTCCCACATCAGCAATTGCCTATTTCAAACTAGTGTCTCAGGAATGGAATATTATGGAAGGTTCTTTGGTTCGGTTTCCTTGGGGTCTCTGGAGCAGCCTTTGTTCCAGTTCAGTAATCACCACAAATACAGCCAGGGGTTAAAGTGCAAATCCTTTATTGTTTCCTTCCAAGTTTTGTCTCCTTTCCTGGGGCCCGGTTAGTTTTCTTAGAGGCCTGTCTCTCTCCTTGGTTCCGAGAGCTTGAGCTCCCGCCTCCTTCCCTGGCCTCTGAATCTCTCTGAATCCAAAGGTTTGTGCTTCAGCGTCCAGCCACCACAAATGTGGACGATGGAATGAAGGTCTCAGCCTCCGAGAGTGGGCTTGTCCTCCTGGCCCTGAGAGCTTGTTGCTTAGATGCCGCACACTGAGTATACACCAATCATTACAGCACTAGGAAACCTTTATGTGTTGTGGTATTAAACCCATCATACTGAATCGGGCTAAATTAGATCACTATTGTCTCTATCAATTCCTCTGACTTAGCACCTTGTAAGAATCCTTTGTTTCAAGTTCAAAGTTCTGGCCCATAACACAGGAAGGCCTCAAAATTGTATCTGTCCCCCATCTTCCCAAATGCTCCCCTCTTCCAAGCTTCCCTCTATCTGCTAAAGCACCTCCTTTCTTCCCAGTCTCAAGACCATGGCATCACCTCAGTGTCCTCACTCTCCCACATCCCACACTTCCAAAGCCAAATCTTGCTCTTTTGACCTTGCAACATGTCTCCCATCAGACCCCTTCTCTCCACTCAGATAGATAAGTCATCACCTTTATTCAGGCCCCCATCATCTCTTCCTACATCGCTGCACCAACCTCTCTGTGGGTCTCCCTGCCTCCTGCCTCCACTCCCTGCAGCCCATAATCCATTCTGCTGCCAAAGGGATTTTCCTTAAGGACAATTAGTTCCCAGATGACCAACTCCAGTGCTTCCCTATTACCTCTAAGATGAAATAATTTTTTTCTGTTTGGTTTTTAAAGCATTTTGAAATGTGGCCCTCACCTCCCTTTCAAGTCTCATTAGCAGACACTCTGGGAGCCTTAGGAACAGGGTTCAGCTGCTAACCTCTAGATATTTTCCTTTCCCCCCAACCCAAAGCGCTCATGCTCAGTCCCTTCCTCCCTCCCCAGCTACTAAGTCCTTAGCCAGTTTGTGGCTTTCCTTCTTAAGTTTATGCTGCATATATATATATATGATGGTTGTCTCCCACATTGGAAAGTAAACTTCTGGAGGGCAGAGATGGTTTCACGGTAACATTTATGCCCAGAGGAATGGCTGGGAGCAGAGTATTATATTAATGTCACCTGATAAAGGGATTAGTCACTTCACATGGGATGGGTGGGACGACTGATTCAGACACCCCACCCCATCCCCCTTAAAAAGGAAAGATGTGCCAGACTCGATTTTAACTGGGAGACACCTTCCTCCCCACCCCTCGCACACACCCTCAGGGATAATGTCAGAAATGGCTTGGTTCCAGCACATGGGGCTCTCCCAGCAGGCTCTGGCTCCCTCCTGCTCCTTGCAGGCCTCACCAATGAGCCATGCAACCCTCTGGCCTCAGACTCCCGGATCCCCCGGGGCAGCAGTTCTAGGGGACAGCAGTTCAATCTGGTTTAGTCTGGCACTGGATTTGCCAGCTCCAAGCTGTCTAGAGGCTTAGCTCACTGAGCCATGGTTCTGGCCACTGGGGCCCTTGGCTGGGATGAGAAAAGGAAGAAGGAAGGAAAGGAGGGAGGGAGGGAGGGAGGGAGGGAGGGAAGAAAAGAAGAGAAGAGAAAAAGGGAGGGAGGGAAGGTGCTAAGAGGTGAGCTGCCCCTCACGGCAGTGCTCCAGACGACCACCCATTCCGGCCTAGGTCCAAGGCTAGGGGGGCCCCAGCCTTAAGTGCTGCAATTTAGGCCTGGGATGGTGAGGCTAAGGAGTGACATGTACAGCTGGAGGTTCTGGGGAGGGGCCTCTCAGGGCGCAGGGGGAGGTTCCCACAGTGGTCACCAGAGGGCCGCCGAAGCACACTCCTTCCTTCCTGAATCCCGTCCCTTTGGTGGGGTGCTGAGGATGATCGGAGAAGGGAGAGTCTGGAAGGGGGGGGACACTGGAGGCAGGAAAGCTGGGGGGGAGGACCCAGGGGTGCCGGCTGGCTGGGGACAAGCACCTGGAGGCCTACTAGGAGACACTTGGCTGCCCATTCCGCAAGGGGTTAGGATGACTGAAGCAGATGAACGTGGGTGACTGAAAGAAGAGCGGTGTCCCCCCCCCCCCCCAGAAATGGAGAAATTAGGAGGGCGGGATTTAGGGGGAAAGACAGCGCCGCTTTGGCCACACTGGTCCTCTGTGGGCCATGCCAGGAGAGGTCCCTACTGTGCAGAAGCAATCATTGCAAAGGGATCTGGGAGTCCTTCAGGCCTGCGAGGGCACAGTGGTTGCATCTCCTTTGTCCAGATGGGCAAGCTGAGGAAAGTCTCTGAGACCTGCTTTCAACTCTCTCCTAAGGCCACAAACGGAGCCTTGTAGCCAAGCTTCGGTTCCTCCCTTCCAAGGCCCTCCAACGGACATGCGTGCATACCCACAGCCGGGTGGAGTCCAAGGCCTTTCCCGGGCCAGTCTGGCCAAGTCGTTCCCCACTAGCGGGTGGTCCCGGGCAAGGCACCACCCCAGCTGCTCGCTGGCACGGCCGGGCCTAAGCACTGGGGAAATCACTCGGGCAGCTAGCGGGAGAGGCCGGATTAAAGAGGGAGGCTGGGGGCCTGCGCCTCGGGCCAGGTGGGTCCCCAGGGCAGCGGGCTGGCCGCTGGCCTTGATTCCACGAGCGCTTATTTCTCTAGAGCCGCCGCCCCCGGCCGGGGACTCCCATGGGCACATCCCGCACCCCCACGTCCGCACCCGCGATGGGCCCCAGCAGCTGCCTCTTCTCCCGTGTCTTCCACTCCCAGCAAGGCCTTTCCCTTTTTCCCTTAACGACCAATGGGTCCCTCGGGAGCGAGAAGTGCCCAGACTGCTAGGAGTGGGGGGGCCGGGAAGTGCATGCTCGCAATCCGAGAAAGACCGCGGGCTGCCAGGGGATGGACATTCGGGGGTCCTCCTCCACCCCGCCTTATCCTGGCGCGGCCCCCCGCCCTGTCCGACGCGCCTGGGCCGGCCCGAGGGAGGCCGTCCCCGGGCCGGAGTTCCGGTAACTCTTGTCAAGGACGGGGCGAGCTGTGCGGTGGCCTTCTTTGTTTCAATATAATCTGCGAGGCTGCTTCTGCACCAAAATCTAATCTCGCTTTGGACGGTATACAGCCTTTTTGCAAATGTATCTGTCCCTAGTCCGGACACGAGTCCTACTTTGTAGCAAAGAATCAAAGAGAAAACCGGCAGCTCAGCAAAATCGACCCATTCCCGGTGTCCCAGTGTAAGTAACATTCCGTCCCCCTGGTCCTCCACCTTCGCAAAAAGGGAAGTCCGGCTCTCCTGGAAGGGAGCCCCACAAAGGGACGTGCGCTTAGGCCACTTAGCTCCCGCCCCCACCCCCATCCTCAAAGTCGAGCTTCCCCATTTGCCCCTCGGGCCATCCTACGAGCCCCAGCCCGAGTCCGGGAGGGGGTCGGGGAGCACGCCCATCCGGGTTTACGGGAGGGGAGGGAGGTGGGCAGTGATGAAAGGGGCTCAGGTGCGGGGGGGCGAAAGCCCAGAGAGAAGGGGGTCGCGGAGGGAGGAGGGACGAAGCCGGAAGATGGGGGGGGCAGACGTTGTCGAAGAGAGGGAAGTAAAGGTTACGGGGAGGGCAGGGAGGGCAGCGACGGGAGCCGGGGCTCTGCGGCAGCCTAGCGGGCGGGCGGGGGTGCCAGGCCGCGCGCACGGGAGCTGGGGGCGGGGAGAGGAATCCGCTAAGAAGCCTTTGCCAGCGGGGGCCCGGCCCATCCCTAGCGCGAGTGCGGGAGGAGGAAGGCAAGGAGGTGGGCGGGGTGATGGGGAGGGAGGGACGAGGAGCTGGCCGTCGGGGGCGGAGCGACGGTGACATCACCCCGGAGCAGGCTCTTAAGCGGCTCCGAGCCGGGGGGGAGAACCGTTCTGCCCGCCGGGGAGAGAGCCGAGAGGTCGAAGCCCAGGAGCCGCCGGGAGCCGCAGCTGCCGGAAACGGACCGAGGTTGGGGGAGAGCCTTGAGGGCTCGGGGCAGAGGCGCCCCCCCCTGCGCCGCAGGGTCGCCCAGCCGCCGGCCCCCGCCGCGACCTTCGCCGTCACCACCGCCGCCGCCGCCGCCGCCGCCGCCGCCTTCTCGTCGGGTTCGCGGAGCGCGGGGATCCGCTCGCCCTCTCGCCCCTCGGCGTTGTCCGCCCCTCGCAGTGGCCAGGTGAGCCTCGGGCCCCGCTCCCCCCCTCCGGGCGTCCCCCCTCTGTAGCCGCCGCTACCGCCACCGCAGTCGCAGCAGCCGCCGCCGGGCCCGGTCCCCAGCAGCTGTCCGCGCCTTCCCCCTCCGGCCCCGGACACACATGAGATTCTTCAGGCTGACTTTCAAGTGTTTTGTCGACTGCTTCTGAGTACCCCCCTCCCGCCCCCTCGAACCTCGCAGCCCTTTATCCTCCCCCCAACCAGGGGACTCCCCATCCTTTCCCCTTCCCCTTCCCCTCCCCTTCCCTCCGGAAAACAGTTCCCCCTCCCCAAATCCGGGGGGGGCAGCTCCCTCGCTGCTCCCGCATTTCTGCCCCTTCCCCCAATTGCTGGGGGCATCTGCTGTCGACAGTTGGCCGACCCTTTAGAGGGGATTGGGGAGACCACCTTGTGCTTCGGAGCACCCGGGTATCCGCCTCCTTTAAAGGGGACAGGAGTACCCGGACAGTGTCCTTTGTATTCAATCCGTGATTTCCCTCACACACCCCAATCCGAGCCCTCTGTCGTATCACACACACAACACATACACACACACACACACATATACACACACACACACACACACACACACACACACACAAACTCACACATACACATACACACACACACAGCCCTGCCCTAATAGCAGGGCCATGGCGAAGAAGACCTCGGAGAACGGCATCTACAGCGTGTCCAGGGAAAAGAAGGGCTCCCTTCTTGACCCCGCGGACGGGGCGCCCCCCGTCAAGGCAGAGGTGGTGGCGGCCGGGCTGGGGGGCCCGGGCCCCGGCTCGGGCCCGGGCCTGGCCATCCCACCCCGGGAGACATGGACCCGCCAGATGGACTTCATCATGTCTTGTGTGGGCTTCGCCGTGGGCCTTGGCAACGTCTGGCGGTTCCCGTACCTGTGCTACAAGAACGGAGGAGGTGAGTGCCGCCGGCCGGCCCCGGCTCCCGATGCTCCTCTCGGCTCGGCCCCAGCCTGTGCCGCCCCCCCCTCCCCCTCCCCCACCGCTTCACCTCGCTCTCCGGGCCGCTCCATCGCGCACCCCCTCCTCTCCCTCGGCCGCCTCGCTTCCCACCCGCCTGCCCGCTTTCCCGAGACGTTCGGCACGCCGGCCTTCCTCTTCCCTTCGGTCCTCCCCACCTCAGGCCATCCCTACCCAGCCCGAGATGCCAAAGTCCATGGCCAGGGAGGACCCGGAAGGGGAGGGGAAAAGGCCGTGTGTAGATGGGGAGGACAGCGGAGAGAGAGGTGGCCAGAACATCAGCCGCTGGCGGGGGCCGCGCCCCCTCCCCTCCCGCGGTGCTCCTCCGGGATGGGACTAGGGCTTGCGTCTGGGCCTGCCGCTGCCTGGCCTTAAAGACTGGGGAGGTGGACAGGCAAAGGGACTGGAGGCTCTGGGGGGGGGCGTACAAGTGGGGGCTGGAGCCCGAGACGATGTAAATGCATAAAATGAAGGCCTTTTTGCCCCCCCTCCCCAGTCATCTCTTGGGGGCTGACTGCTCCTTTAAGAGCATGGGCTCCTGGGAGAGCTCTAGGAGGTGATTCTGTCTGACCACCCCCCCCATCCTGGGCCCACAGTACCACACCGAGGGGTGCCCCCCCACCCCCAGACTGCCAAGCCATAATGGGGTGCTTCTGCTGTTAGGTGCACAGGCCTGGCTTTGTACACATGCGTACACACGAACACGTGTTCTAAGCATGTGTTTATCATTCATGCTCATTCACATGCTGTTACATGTGAATGCTTATACAGCGCGCATCACGGGGGCACATGGCGGCCGGACATATACATACATGACACGGCGCATGTGTGTTCTGGGCACGCACCCTTCTGGACGGGAGTCTGATTTTATTTGTACTCCAAGGATGGGGGGGGTAGCCGGTGGGGAGCGTGCTAGTTAGATAACGTTTTTTGAAGAGTGGAGAGGGTCCCCACGGTTCAGGGGCATGGCAGCACCGGTGGCCAGGAGCTCGGCTCTGGGGGCCGCCCGGGAGACCCTTGGTCTCGGAACCCCGGCGTCCCAGGAGGTTCTGAGCGCTGCCTCTGCTGCCAGCCGCTGTCCTTGGCTTTGACCCTGCTGCTAGCCCAGTCCTCCGTGGCCAAGGTCCTGAGGCAGGAAGGAGCCCGAGGGAAGGGGCAGGTGGCTCATCCGCCTCCTTTTTCTCCCAGTGGAAAGGAAAGCCGGGGAAAAGTGGCGGCTTAAATCCCCTTGACCAGGGCCGGGACCCCAGCTGCTTCTGGCCGTGTGCTGGCTGCCAGGTTCTCTCACAAAGGCTCCATCACCCCCTCGGCCCACTTGTCGGCCGGGGCTGTCTCCCGCGTCCGCCCCCTCCCGCGCTCCCTTGTCCTTAGCCTTCATGTCTGGCCCCTGCCCCTTCTCCGTTTCCTCCAGAAAGCTCTCCCATCTGCCCTTCTTCCCTGCCCAGGTTGTGGGACCCGGGGCCTCTTCCTTGCTCCCCAGCTGTCTCCACCCCCTGGCCTGGGCTTCTCTCTCACATGCATGCTCTTGGCTGTTGCGTCACATGACGCAGTGTGGCGCAGACACATGAGGCAGGCAGTCTGGGAGCACGGTTCACAATGTCTCCGAGGGATTACGTGACCTGAAGCTCGAGGGGTCTGAGCTCTGTGGCCATCTGCCTCTGGCTCAGTAGCTTTCACACCCACCTGTGTGCCTCGCTAAGGGAGGTCGGCTCCCTGGGGACAGCATCCTGAATAACCAAAATGACTTCTCTTCCCTCCAGCCCACATTACCCCCTCCCCCGCTCTCCCCAGTGCCCCCCCTTCTCTCCTTCAAACTTGTCCAAGCCTGGGGGGGGGAGCGTGAGGCCCCAGCAGGGGGTCTGGGCGATGACCGGGGAGGTCCATCTCCTTGCCACTGTCTTTCCCCCCCCCTTTCTCTGAGCTCCCACTAGGCTGGGACCCAGCCTAATTTTACCTGCAGCTCCAGGGCCACTGCAGGTGGGAGGGAGGGGGCTTCACTTAGCTACTTTGTCCTCCTCCCAGTCTGGCCAGGCAGGCCTAGTCTGGTTGTTCCTGTAGTGATTCTCCTTTTCTCTGGCATCAGTTTCCTCAGTTTCCTCAGAGAATTTCTGCATCCCAGGAACCTCCGAGCTCCTTTGCTTTGGGGGATCTTGTTGCTCGTTCCTTTGTGCAGTCACAATGGAAAGTTCCAATTTCATCCAAACCCTGCCGTCCCACACAGCCTCTAGGTGTAGTGGGAGAGGCGTGTGGGGATGCAGAGGACCCGAGTTAGAGTCGTGCCTCGTGCCCAGCTGTGGGGACCCCGGGCAAACCAAATCTGAGCCTGTTTGCTCCTGCAGAGTGGAGCTGAGAGCACCAACCATAAGAATGATTTCCCACCCCTTCAAGGCCCTTCTTTTCCAGACCCCCTTTAGAGTGCTTTAGTCCGGCCTTTTACAGAAGCCCCCGCTCACGGTGGCCCGGCTGGCCACTGGGCCTCGAGCCTAATGGCCAGGCCCGCTGGGAAGGCCATCTTGCAGGTTTGCAAAGAGAGTGCACACCTGGTCTCATCAGGGCCTCCCTACAACTTGAGGCCCCTTGCACACGAGGCTGATCCTGATTTTTTTTTTTTTTACTATTTTTTATTTAATATTTCTGTTACTTCATCCTGTCTCCACAGCAAGCATTCTTTGGTGAAGTTTTAGAGAAAAGCAGTTTCAGCCAAAAAGATAGCATCAACAGCTTCTGCGGCCTTCTATACCCATCACAGGGCGCAGGAACGGGCGCCGAGCTTTCGCCTTGCCTTAGAGTGGGAGGTCTTGAATTCAGGACAAAGTTGGCTTTGGCCTTCAGTTACACACTATCCCCGTCCAGCTCCGTCCCCATGTTTTCTAGCTCTATCTACCTCGTTTCCCACCTACCTCTTGACCCCGAGACCAGGGTCCAGGCCGTGCTTCTCAAATTGCTCTTGTGACGTTGGCTAGCCTGGAGGCAAGCCTGTCCACTCGACCAAGGGCAGGATGTGGCAGACGGGCATCTCCAATAGCCTGCCCGGGAGAAACTAGAGGAAGGCATGGCATCGCTCGCCCGAGTGGGCCGGGTGGCCTAGCCCTTGCAAAAAAAAAGGCCGACTTCAGACTGGCGGGCGTACGGGAAGTACGAACGGAGTCTGGAGTGGGGAGATGTGGCCCCAAAGTAAGGACTTTCTGGGCAGCCCTCAACCTGGCCAAATCCATCCCTCCCCATTCGACCTCATGGGGTAAGATAAGCCTTCTCTCATGTGATCCTGATGGCAACCCTAGGAGGTATTTTATAAATAGGGAACTTTAGAGCTTAGAGTGGTTTAACTGATTTGCTCAGAGCCACATAGCTAGCTTCAGTGGGGAATTCCAACCCAGATGTCCTCTGGGAAGATAAGTCTTCTGAAATAATTGAATGTGGAATGTGACCTGGATGTAATATTGTTTTCCCTTACAGGAGTATTCCTCATTCCCTATCTTCTGATTGCTCTCCTGGGAGGGATCCCCATCTTCTTCCTCGAGATCTCACTGGGCCAGTTTATGAAAGCTGGCAGCATCAATGTTTGGAACATCTGTCCCCTCTTCAAAGGTTGGCATCTTTGAACAGCTTCCCTCCCTCCCGGAGTCACATTCTGAGCTTTGGCTCCGTGTTGGGGAAGGAGGGGGGGCCGGGTGGGGTGGGGGCGGTGGCTGGAGTGGCCCGGTGGGGTGGGTGGGGTAGGGGCGGTACCAAGGCCTTGCCTTCCCTGGCCTGGGCAGGCTGAGTGGGCCCTGCTCATTTCCTCTGCCTTCTACCTCTAGGCCTAGGCTTTGCCTCCATGGTGATAGTCTTCTACTGCAACACTTACTACATTATGGTGCTGGCCTGGGGTTTCTACTACCTGGTGAAGTCCTTCACGGCCTCACTGCCTTGGGCCTCCTGCGGGCATGACTGGAACACTCCAGAGTGTGTGGAGATCTTCCGCCAGGAGGACTGTGCCAATGCCAGTGTGGCCAACCTCACCTGTGACCAACTCTCAGATCAGCGCTCCCCTGTCATTGACTTCTGGGAGTGAGTCGTCCCCCTTGGCCCCCTCCCCCACTTCTCCAGCTAGTCCCTGGCTGGGAAGCACTGGGTCACCCTTTTCTTCCTGGCCCATGGCCCAGCCTTCACTCTCTCCGCATCTCCCCCTCCAGAAAGAAAGTGCTTCGCCTGTCTCCGGGCCTGGAGACGCCTGGGGAACTCAACTGGGAGGTGACCCTCTGCCTTCTCGCCTGTTGGGTTTTGGTCTACTTCTGTGTGTGGAAGGGAGTTAAGTCAACCGGAAAGGTAACTGCTGGCCACCGCCCCCCCCCCCCCCCCAGCCTGCTTTCCACAGCCCTAGAGCTCCCCAGTACCTCTCCTGTGTCTGCCTGCGGCCCTGCACAGATGGGGGACCCAGCAGAATCTCGGTCTCTCCTTGGGTTCATAGCCAAGCCACTATAGTCCTAGGGCACATCCACACAGGCCCAGACAATCCCCCCCGCTTATCCTTACCGCACTCCTTTGCTCCCAGACTGAGGCTCTCCAGCTGGGATATGGATGCTGTTTCCACGACAACAGCCCAACAATGTTCCATCCTGGCCCCTTTCCCAGCCCCACCCCTGTGCGGGGAGGGGAGGGAAGAGCAAAGCCCTGCTAGTCTGGTCTGGAGTGGGAGGAGGGAAGGAGGGGGGGTCACTGCCATTTCCCTCTGCCCCCACAGCAGGTCCCAACCACAGGACCTGGACTTTCCCTGGATTCTCTAGAATCCAGTAGGGGGTGGGAGAAAGGAAGGAGTACACGTCCACCGCCCCCCTCCTCAGTGCTCTCCTCTCCCTGCTCCTGACCTGACCCCATTGTCGGAGATGGTGGGGGTGGGGGCAAAGGGTGGGGGGGGATTGGAGATGTTAGTCCTGGGCCTCCCAGGCTGCCTCTTCTATTTGAGACAATGAGGGAGAGAGGCGTAGGGGAGAGTGGGGGTGGGGGAAGGAGGGCAACAGGTGAACAACAAAGGCTGCAAGGACTGGGGCCCCACAAGAGGAGTTTGCATGTGCCAGAGAGACTCAAAAGGTCCCTCCCTATTCTGCGGCAGGCTCCACACCCCGGAGCCCGGGCAGCTGCTTCAGCACAGGGGAGGAGGAGGGAGGGTGGGAGAACCAAGGCCTTTCAGCAGAATTCCCAGCATGCCCCTGGAGGGAAGCCGGGACCGAGCTGGGAGGCCTAGCCGGAGCTGGCGGAGCCTGGGCGGCGGGGACTTTGGGGGAGCCCTCGTGGGCTTCTGACGGCCTTTGGTCTGGGCACAGATTGTTTATTTCACTGCTACATTCCCGTACGTCGTCCTCCTCGTCCTGCTGGTGAGGGGAGTCATGTTGCCAGGAGCATTGGACGGCATCGTCTACTATCTCAAGCCCGATTGGTCTAAGCTGGGGTCTCCACAGGTAAACTGGCTCGGCCCGCTCCCCACCTCTGATCTCTGCCCCATCACCCGGAAGTGTAAAGAATTTAGCTAGCGGCCGGGTCTGCCACCAACTATGAGTAAAACTTGTAGTTTTAGTTGCCTGAGAGCAGAGCCAGTGTACGGGAACTTGAACCCCAGGTTCAATGCCGGAACCTCCAAGGTTGGCACTTCTCCACCCCCACGGCCTGCCCTCCCCCCAATTTTACAAAGGAGGAAACTGAGGATAGGAAGTATTTGGGTTTTTGTATTCTCAGCACCTTGAAATTGGCTAAATAGCTGCTGTTTGAGTTATTAAAGAGAGGGCATTTTTGGGCTGCGTTATGCCAAGGTATCCCCGGGCACAGGAGCCTGGCAATGGCAAGGTGGCAGCCCCTGCCCGGCAGGGCTTCCAGACATCTTGCTCTTGGTTTATGCATTCTCTTCCCCTTCCCCCCAGGTGTGGATTGACGCGGGCACCCAGATCTTCTTTTCCTATGCCATCGGCCTGGGGGCACTGACAGCCCTGGGCAGCTACAATCGTTTTAACAACAACTGTTACAAGTAAGGAACCGTGGCCTTCTGGGACTTGGGTCACCATGTCCCAGTGGCGCTGTCTAACTCTGTTCTCTGTCCCAGGGATGCCATCATACTGGCTCTCATCAACAGTGGCACCAGCTTCTTTGCAGGCTTTGTGGTGTTCTCCATCCTGGGCTTCATGGCCACCGAACAGGGTGTGCACATTTCCAAGGTGGCCGAGTCAGGTATGGGAAGGGTCTGGGCATCTCATCCAACCTCCTTTGATAACGGGACACCTACATACAAGTTGAAAGCTATCTCACACACACACACACACACACACACACACACACACACACACACACACACACATACATACACACACACACCCGCTCCCTCAAGTTCCCTCCTGTAAAATGTAGAGGGGGCAGAAGAGTTTGGCTAAAGTGACTTCCAAGGCCACCTCCTGCTCTCAGTCCTGGCTCTGGGAGGTAGCAGGAGCTAGCTAACTAGCACCTAGCTCATCTTCTCGTTGGACCGTGGGCCCAAGGTGGCCCACCGGTAAGAACTTGAACTCCGGATTTTTTTTAGCGCCAAGGCCAGCACATTTTCAAAACAAAGGCAGGCCCACAAGCCTGAGTTAGACAGGCAAGTGCTGAGCTGCTTAGGGTAGTTAATGAGCTCCCTTTGCTCCCTAAACTTTTGGGTCAGAACATTGGCTCTGCAGGGCACTGCAAGGGGCATCTTGGCCTGCTTTGGCAGCCTGTTTCTAGGGGGATGATTTCTGCTGAAGGAAGGAGGGGAGTACCAGTAGGGAGTTCCAGTATGCACTGGCCCCTGCTGTGCTGCCCCAAGGGTTAATGGGTGACCTCTCTGGTTTCAGCAGCTGCTGCAGACCAGCTGCCCCTCCCCTGTTAGGGATCAGATGACAGGCTGGAGGAGGGGAATGGAAGGAACAGTCATCAGATTCTGATTGGGGTTGGGGGGTTGGACATGGGGATGGGGACTCGATGAGCCGAGAACCTCTTGAGAGGTGGACAGGAAGCAGTAGGACCAGTGCCTTAAGGAAGGAAGAGAGCTTTAAACTCGAGAGGAATCCCATCACCAGACACGACAACATGGAGCTCTTTGAGCCAAGGGAGTCCCATGATGGCTGAGGAGTGCACACGTGCCTGCGTGTGGGAGGGCCGGTGACAAGTTGTGTGTCATCCACAGGACCAGGACTGGCCTTCATTGCCTATCCCCGGGCTGTCACCCTAATGCCTATGGCCCCACTCTGGGCTGCTCTCTTCTTCTTCATGTTACTGCTGCTTGGCCTGGATAGCCAGGTGGGTCCTGGGATTGGAGGGGGGGGGGTCCCAGAGGGCAAAGGGAGGAGGTGGCATCCAGCATCCTCACTGTTTTATGTTGGCTGCAGTTTGTAGGGGTAGAAGGCTTCATTACTGGCCTCTTGGATCTCCTCCCGGCCTCCTACTACTTTCGTTTCCATCGAGAGATCTCTGTAGCTCTGTGCTGTGTAGTCTGCTTCATCATTGACCTTTCCATGGTTACTGAAGTGAGTGAGAGGATGTTGGGGGGTAGGGGACGGAGAAGAAAGACCTTGAACTGGACTCCATTTGACCTCGGCTTCTGTTTTGTGAAGGGCGGCATGTACGTCTTCCAGCTGTTTGACTACTATTCAGCCAGCGGTATGACGTTGCTGTGGCAGGCTTTCTGGGAGTGCGCAGTGGTTGCCTGGGTTTATGGTAAATGGAAGGCAGACTTGTCTATATAACGGTGGGAAGGGGAATGGGAAGATGGAAAATGGGCGTGTTTGATTGGGAAGAAGAAGTGGGCTATTGGAGAGATGAGCTCTCCTTTCTCTCCCTCCCCACCCCCAACCCCGCCAGGTGCTGACCGGTTCATGGACGATGTTGCCTGTATGATCGGCTACCGGCCCTCCCCTTGGATGAAATGGTGCTGGTCCTTCTTCACCCCACTGGTCTGCATGGTAACAGCTAGGTGGGGGGGAAGCGATGCGGGGTGTGACTGGAGGTTCAACAAGGTGGGCTGGCGCAGGTGGTTGGCCGCTCAAGTATGACCGCTGGGTTTAATCTCTCTCAGGGCATCTTCACCTTCAACGTGGCATATTACAAGCCACTTGTATACAACAACACCTACGTGTACCCATGGTGGGGTGAAGCAGTGGGCTGGTGCTTTGCCTTCTCCTCCATGCTATGTGTTCCGCTTTACCTACTCTACCACCTCCTCGGGGCCAAGGGGACATTCATAGAGGTCAGCCTCCTTAATTTGCTTTGGGAATTCAGTATGCTTGGCTTGCTTCTGTGGTCAAAAAGGTGCCTTCCAATCTGCCTGAATTTGCATCCCTTTGGTAACCCTTTGCCTATTTGACTTTTGGAGCCGTGGGGCCGCTTCCATTTCTCACCCGAGGAAACGGCCCCAAGACTTCGGTGCCAGGCCACAAATGGGTTCCACCAGGCTAAACTTTACTTGTATCCAAATGTGTTGAGCCCAAGTAGCTAGCCTAGAGGGACTCTAGGGGCAGGGCAGAAAGTCCTAGGGGTGGTGGACTAAGCTAGACTTTTAAAAGGAATTGGCAGAGAAATGCACAGCCAAGTCTGAGAGACTCCAAGGGAGCCATGTGGAATGTGGGGCAAGAGACCTTCTGGGTAATGGGTAATTTTAATGGAAGGGGAAATGGTGAAAGTGCTGTTGGGAGGAACCATCCAACTAACCAACCGACCGTCCTTCTTCCCATACTCAGCGTTGGCGAGACCTGACCCAGCCCGTGTGGGGTCTCCATCACTTGGAGTACAAGGCTCAGGACTCTGATGTCAGGGGTCTGACCACCCTGACCCCAGTGTCTGAGAGCAGCAAGGTCATCGTGGTGGAGAGCGTCATGTGACCTGCTGTGAAGGGGTGGGGACAGGAAGGGGTGCCCAAAGTGCCCAAAGCCAATGGGGAGAGACAGATGAGCTCTCCCTCTCCTTTGCCTACCCACCCCACCAGCCTCCCTTCTTTTAGCCATAGTAAAACCCCCTCACTCCTTTCAACCCCCCCTCACTGAGACCCTGGGGAGGGGAAGCCTTTTCTGTATGATATTGAAAGAGGGGACCCGGGTCAGGCTGGGGCCATGGTGTATGAGTGCTTGAGTTGAACTGGTTTTTTTTTTTTTTTTAAATAAAACACCAAAAAAATAAAATTGTAAACACCCACCAAAATCAAGACCCCACCCCCACCCATGGCATTAGTGGGAGTTCTCACATGAGTGGGAATGTTGCCCCACCCCCCAAGCTGGAGGAGCTTTTTGATGGATGGGACTTTTCTCCTCACCTGGCTTGTTCCAGCCTCTGTGTGCCAGCTGCAGCTTTGTTTTTGTACTCGGCTAAAGTAAAAACAATTTGAGTTTCTCCCCCACCTCCCACATCATCGAGCTTGTTAGGTGTCTTCTGGCCCCTGACCCTCAAGACCAAATTGCTGACAACCCCGTGTGAGTGTGTGAGAGTGTGTCTGTCTCGTGTGCGCGTGGCGTGTGTACATATATACAGTGGCTATATAGATATATATATACAGTATATAGATATATACAATACATATATATATACACACATATATATATATACGGTATATAGATATATATGGAATCAAGAATACCAGGTGTAAATTATGCCTGAGGGCAAAGAAGACTTGTATTTTGCACATTTTGTAAAAACTCTAAGAAGAGTGATTTCTGCCTGTATATTTCTAAAAACAGAAACAACCCTCCTCCACCCCCAAGAGTCTGATAGAGATCTAATTTTGTTAGAAAAAAAAAAAAAAAGCTGGAAAAAAAGCCTCCAATTCTAGTCCCTCTTTAGTCACTCCTAACCAACATGAGTGGTCAGGTCAGAATCCGCCCGGCAATGTTGCCTGGGTGGCCAGTATTCTATTGACACCAGCCTGGTTCACACTCATTTGACCCCCATCCCAGGAAGGGGCACTGCCCATATCTCCCTCTCTTTTCTGTCTGCACTTAAGCGTATTTCAGGCTTCCACATAGAAGCTTTAATCCGCTTTGTGCCCAAAAAAAAAATAAATAAAAACCCAACCAAAAAAAAAAAAAAAACAAAACAAAACAAAAAACCCTGACAGCCAAAATGGGTCCCACAGACACCCACAGGTCTTGGGGGAGGGGGGAGGTTGCGCCCTGGGACATTGTGACTGCTAAAAAGCCACCTGCAAACATAGCAATAAAGACATGTCATTTTTCAAATTGTTGGTTCTGCCTTTCCTTTGGAGTTCCCATCCAAATAAGCCACTTGGAAATCCCCCCCCCCCCAAAAAAAAATCTGCCTCATATTTGTCCTGTCCATCCAAAATAATTTTTGGATAATATCAGCGTGGTCTTGATGACAAAGCCTGATATATAACAATATATTATCTATAAATATATATATGTATTATCTATAAATATAACATTTATAACAATATACCAGCAATAATCATGCATAATCATATAATAAATCACATAATCATATCATATATATGTATATATCATCTAATATCAATATTTTATATTTCATTTTTATTTATATATTTATTTTTATATAGATTAATACAAATTTTTATACTTATAATTTATAACAATATAAGTACAAGTATATAATTTAGATATCATATAATAAATATATAATATAAATATTTAATATAAGATGTTACATGTTATCCAGTTTTGGACAACATATAAGGATATATATATATGAGGAGGATATTTAGAATATATAATGTATTTATAATATGCAGCATATAAGCAGTCTGGACTTCCCAGGAGAACTTCAGGGAAGCTCGAGGAGATTCAGAGCCAGGATTCAGAAACCTGCTCACAGAGAAAAGGATTTACAGAAAAGAAACCTCCTCCCAGAGAAGGATTATAAGTGAGAGACATTACAATTTGGCGCCCAACATGGGGCAAGGACCTTCACAGGAGCTAGCCCGGACATAACATTTTTGACAAAAGCAATATAAACATAAAAATATAAATATAAATATAAAAGCAATATAAACATAAAAATATAGATATAATATCTATAATCTAAAATCTATATAATAAACAAAAATAATTGTGATTTATAACAATGTTATTACTATCATATATTAACAATGTAATTCTGTAATTCCCTTCCCCAGGGAAGGTACAATGGCTGCATTGTACTTGGACTCTCTTTGTCCACATTGTGCTCAGGACTCTCCATAATGTAACATATTAAAAATTAATTAATTAAATAATTACATATTACAATATATTATTATAAAATTATTATATATATAATATATAAAATTATATTATTAATATAATATAAAATATTTATATGACAATATATTATATATTATTATGGTTATTATATATTATTATAATTATTATATTATATATATTATATTATATATTATTATATATTATTATTAATAATATTATATTATTATATTAATAATAATATATATATTTATTAATTATATATATATTAAATATTATATTAATTATTATATTAATAAATATATAATTATAATAATATTAATAATATTATATTATTATATATATATATTATATATTATATATTATATTATATAATATATATATTATATATATATATATTATATATTATATATATATATTATATATTATTGTAATATATATAATAACACAATATATAATAATATAATATATATATTATATATAATATACCTTTTCTCCTTCAAGGGTCTCCACTGAGATTATTACATGTTATTATAATATATATCATATATAATAAATATTCATAAATAAAATATTATCATAAACATACATACAAAACATCTCTTGTTTTAAACTATACCTTTTATATGGTATAAATGTCATGTCAAATAAATAAAATTCCATTTCTACAATTATTTCTGCTAATGCCAAGATTTTTAACATTCTCTAGCACTTTAAAAAAGTGCACATATGATACAAAAAAGTTGGAATGAAAGAATATTAAAAGTTCTTCTACCATGGCATATGTGACTCCTTCAATAAGAGGTCTTGTAACAGATTTTGGTTATTTCTTTTCTCTTCTTGGACAATTCAAGAATACTCTCCCTCTTCGAGGTCCATGAAGTTTAAAGCAAGAGATGTTTATACCATATGGATATTTATACCATATGGATGTTTATACCATATGGATATTTATACCATATAAACATGTTACACAATTAAGTCATATCAATAATATATGATAATTAATATATATAACAATTAATAATAATGACAATTAAGTCATATCAATAATATATATATGGTTAAGTCATATCAATAATATATATATGATGAATAATGGTTCATCATATATTTAAAAAAATATATAATGTATATAATTTACATATATATTTACATATATAATACAGATAAATACAATATATAACAGTAATATATAATATAAATTATATATTATATAATATACATTAATTAATATTATATATTAAGTAATATAAATATATATTATATATTAATTATAATATTAATAATATTATAATAATAATATAATATTAATAATATATACTACATATTATATATAGTAATATATAATATATAATGTAATATTAATATAATGTATTGGTTATATTAATAACACAATTATATACACATTATTAATAACATAGTAACAATAATGATTTTGCATCAGTTTTGCAAAATTTTTTTTATTTCTTCTAAAATTATTTTCAAATTCAAGTTCAAAATTCCCTTTTAAAAAAAGCACAAGAACCCCAAAACAAAACAAACAAAAAACAACTTCTTGTAACAAGGTAGACTTTATTGATTAACAAAGGAAAGCCCAGACAACAAAACAGGTTTCAAAAACCTCAGGAAAACCAGTTCTTTTTCTTTCTTTCTTTTTTTTTTTTTGGGGGGGGGGGAGAGGAGGGAGGGAGAAGGGGCCAAGCTCTGCCTAGAAGACCTCTTAGAAGGGGTCAAAGTCGGTGAAATCAATGTCAGCAGTGGGGCCCCTGGGAGGAGCCCCTCACTCCTCTTTCTTGTCTGTTGAGCCATCCACTGCAACCTGGAGAGGGAAAGAAACCAGAGAGCAGAGTGACCCAAAACCAGAAAGTCTCATGTGGTGACTGAGATTGAGCGAAGCTCATTGGGAGGAGTTGGGAGGCTGGGCTCCCACCAGGGTGGGACACCTTGAAAGAACCAACTCTACCACCTGGGACAAGCAGCACCTTCAAGGCACCAACCCAAGCCCAGAAAACTGCTCTCATGCCTCCAGGAAAAGCTTGCACTTCCATACTTTAAAAGATGGCTCCTCAAAGAGACAGTGCTGAAAAGACCTCCTCAGCTACTTTGGCTATGCCCTACTAGGACCCAGTATGGACACTAGACATGGCAGCTGCCAGGACCAGTACCTAAGGACCTCCATGGCCAACCGTGGCTCCCAACCAAGGGCAGGACTGGTTGTGATTGCCCAGAATAGCTGGCGGGAGCCTATAAATAACTCCCCACCCCAACTTGAGACAAGATCACTTGGGCTCCAGAGTGCTTTTCGACAATCTGGTTTCAGAGCTATTTTGGGGGAAGTATGGGGCTATGTGGGAAAGGTGGTCCTTTTATTATGTCCATTTCTGCCTCAAGAAAGGCAATGAACTTCCATCACTTAAGCAGACTTCCGGGCAAGGGCAAAGGGGGAGCTCTGAGCCCAGATGTGGCCAGGGAAGGGAAGCCCTGCTGGCTTCCCTTCCTCTGCCACGTCTAAGGAGACTGGGGTGGAGGACAGGGAAGGCCCAAGCCATGGCTCAGGGGCCTATGATGAAGAAAGAAGGCACAACAACGTTGGTTTCGGCATCTCCCCATTACTGCCAGGTGGGAACCTCAGACTGGGGAGCCGGAGTCCCTGTACTTGGCAAGGACACTTTGGGAAGAGGAGCTGCCTGAACCCATCCAAAGGCCCTCCCACCTGACAGCCAAGTACATTCTGTTGAGCAGCCTGGGAAGGAGTCCTCAGCATGCCCTCCATCTACCACCTGTACTGGCTCCCATTCTTTTCCTTCAGTGTTGGTGTCACTTTACAGGCAGGGCTGATGCTATCTAGACCCCTCCTGCTCCTCAAATTTTAGAGGCCTACTTTCTTTGTCTTCCATTAAATGTTCTCAATATCCCAGAAGCCCCCTCACTATCCCACACCCATATCTGGAGATATACCACCCTGGTGCCAGTCCTGTGCACGTACCTGGAGGCGACTATACTCCTCCAGCAGACGGTCATACTCTTTTGTCAGCCCTTCTGATTGCTTGCGCATGGCCAGAGCTTCATTTTCTGCTTTCTCCAGGTCTTGGAAGAGGAGACAGGACACAAATTAGGTGGGAGGGTCTTGTGCTCTGCACGCCACAGTTAATTTTTCAGGGTCTCAGCCAAGGCCGGGAAAGTTTGGGAAGAGTGACTGCCTCTAAAATGAGCTTATGCATACTCACTCTGTCTGCCCTCTTCCCCACATAAGGTTAAAGGTTAGAGAACTACAGTAAGAAAGGAGGTATGCCCCCAAAAGGCATCCCAATACCACAAAGACATGTTCTGAGAAAGTTGGCCATACCAACTAAGTGCCCATCTCTGGGCGAGGTGTGGATCCACAATGTACAGCCAATACCCAACCATGTTCACCAAGTTTGGGGGGGGGGGGAGGGCGCAAAAGCAAAACAAACCAACCCCAAGGCCATTTCTGGACACCTGGTCCTGACCTTTCCCCCCAGGTCACCTCGACCACCACTTCTCAGGACCTTCTTCCAGTTACTAAGTGAGCTAAGCTGCTCAGTCTCTACAGGTCTCTGGAGAAACAGGGACTCCAAAGCCTGGGGGGAAGGGAGGGGGGGAGAGAAAACAGAAGGAATGACTTGGCGAGGCTCACAGTTGATCTGGATTTCTGAGAAACTCAAGTGTCCGGTCCCTTCCTAAACTTTGCTCTTTGTCGCCTTGGAGCCTTCTTTCCCTTCACCACTCCCCCCCCCCCCAGTGCCCCTTTCTGTTCTCAGCTCAAAGGTATCTCTGGGCTCCCCACACCTCCCCCTTGGCTCAGCTAGGCCACATTGTGTGCTGCTACAAAACACTATCCGGCTTTCTGTATCCACTGGCACTGCCAGCTCCTGACCTCTGCTTGGCATTGCTGGGCCCCATGATAGCTTGGCATACACATAAGTGTGTGAGTGGGGGGCAGGGGGAGGGGTGGAGTAGCCTGGCAGAGAAAAGCAGAAGGGGAGAAACTCCAGGTTTTTCTTCCCTAGCTTCCCAGAAAAGGGCCAACCCAGGGGTCATCTCGCCAAGGGCCCGGCCCTTACTTCGCTTGTTGACGGCCAGCTCCTCCGTCAGTTTCTCGAATTCAGCCTTCAGGTTTTTGTTCTCCACGAGCACCTCGTCATCCAGGTCCACTATACCAGCTTCCTGGGAAGAGGACCAGAGAGGCCTGGGTTACCCAGCTTCGAGGGCACTCCCAGGGAATCCACACCCACCTTCACCTGCCCATTGAATTGCCATGTTAAGGAATATGGAAGGAAAGCCTCACTGTCAGTCTAGGCCTAAGCCCCTCCCCCTCTCAGTGGGCTAAAAGGAAGTCTTGCCCACTGTTTGGGCTAAAATCTTTTATCAAAAACCAGCCTTCTGGGGGTAGGGAAGACACAGGCAGGCCATTATCCCCCCATATCCAATCTGTTGCCACGGAGTGCCTCTCTCTCTCTCTTTTTTTTTTTTAGGCAATTGGGGTTAAGTGACTTGCCCAGGGTCACACAGCTAGGAAGTGTTAAGTGACTGAGACCAGATTTGCACCGAGGGTTGGTGCTCTATCCACTATGCCACCTAGCTGCCCCAACTTTGTCTCTTAACATATATACCCTCCGACACCATCCCAGGTCTTCATCTCCTTGCGCTTCAATACTTCAATAGCTGCTGGTGGCTTTGTTTTCATCAGGTCTCTCCCTACTTCAATCCAACCTCCATTGAACTGCCCGAGTGACCATGCCATACACTGCCCTCCCTACTCCATCAGTTCCACTGATTTCCTATCTGCTCCAGAATCCAACCAAAATTCCTGTTTGACATTCCAAGCCTTTCCAGTTTCCTTAGGATATTCCCTCCCAGGCTCTGGCCTCCTTGCTGCAGGTGAGGACCCGAGCCTCTCCATCTCCTAGATCATTCCAAACACAGGGATGTTTGGAATGATCTCCCTCCTCATCAAGAGGACTTAAACTCTACCTTTCCTGGTCCCCTTTAATGCTACCACCGTCCCATCAGTCGGGCAACAAACATTTATTAAATACGTGCTAAGGGGCAGGCAAAGTGTTAAGGATGCAAAAGGAGGCAAAAAATAATCTCTGTCCTCAAAGATCGCCTCCAATTATTCAAGCTGGCTGTCCCCGAATAAGGACCAGATGTGAACTACCCCACCCCCTCCTCACCAGAAGCAGCTTTCTGGGTTGCCCATTTCTAGCTGATCTTGCTGGTGTGGTCAGAGGGCCCACTTGCCACTTGATTCCTCCCTGCTTCTGAGACTGTCCACTTTGGCCAAGATGACAGCATGGGCAACATCCAACAAAGTTTTCAAAGGCATCTCTATCCTCTCAGCACTTAGAGATTTAAACTTGCCCTGCCTTAGCAGTGAGGGGGATGTGACAGTCTCGGAATGCAAGACTCTAGAAGTAGCCTCTCCTGAAGTCAAAGATGATCCTTGTTTCCACCTGTCCGCCTTGAAGGGTTTCCTCTACACGACAGCCCTTTAGCTCCAGTTGCTCCAACTGCTCGTCTAAGTACCTTATAATTCCCAGTAAAAGGCTTTACCCAGAGGTATCACATTATCCAGGTTGCTGGCTCACTGGTTCACCTCAGAAAAAACCCACGGGGTGCCGGAGACAGCTTGGACTGGCAATCAAAAGCCAATTTACAAACAAGGCCTCGATTTACTGTTCTGTTGTCTAAAGTTGGATAAACTACAGTCCCGCTGACCACAGATTTTGTACTGTTCTTGCTTGAGCTAAAAATGGTTTTTACATTTTAAAAATAAAACGTAAGCTCGTGGACCTTCGGGCTGTAGTTTGCCAATGGCCTGGTCTAGACTTAAGCAAGTGATGGAGAAAAAGTAAATAATGCCAATTTAAAGTATTTCCTGTACATATTCCTCCCCAAGACACAGCTGTTAACTATTTATCATCATACCGCTGGGGGGGAAAACCCTAGGGAAAGAGCGTGACAAAGAAAGCCAGAGGAGGGAGTGAGGGGCTTATACTTTTTAAGAAGGAAAACCTTAGAACTGATCCACTGAGGCAGCTGGGATGGAAGCAACACCGTGGAGTACGGCCCACCCAGTCGGACTTTTCGGGTCTTGCCAAAGGCCAGCAGTTTTACAAGATGTTGTCGGCAGGGACATTTCCAGGCAGTATGGGGCGAGGCCGCTCAGGGCCCTGGCAGCTGAAGCCAGTGCAAGAGCCCTTGTGCTTGGCCAATCACTCGAGGCTGCCCACCTGGCACAGCCCCAGGGCTATCACATGGGAAAGGGAGGGACCAGAACTCACCTTCCTCAGCTTGTCATTTTCTTCTATGTATTTCTTGGCGGCTTCACTGGCACCCTCAGCCTGTTTTTTGAAGGCCTCATTGGAGGCCAACAGTGTGGCCTGCTGGGAGATAAGGGTCACTAGGCGTCTGATCAGGCTGTGATTGTTTAAAAAAGAAGAGGACAGTATTTTTAAAAAGCCAGAAAAGGGAGAAGGGTGGCAGAACCTCTAACTACTACACAGCCCCGAGTGACACTTCTGGGTCAAGGGGAAGGCTGCTGCCACATCCCCGACAAGGCGCACACTAGTCTCTGAGTTAGTCTGCTCCCTACTGACCTCCCAGAGATGTTCTCCGCCCTCAAAGGACCGGGAAACAGAGCTACCTGAAGATCTGTGTCTAAGAGCACACTAGGGTTGCTAGGTTTTATGAAAACTCCCCCCCTGATGTGTTGGGCTTTTCTTGGTTTTTGCTTTTTGAAGGGGAGGGAGAAGACACTCACCAGCGTCCCTGGAGACAAAGTGAGAAGTGATGAATAGACTTATAGGCCAAACCTGCTGATTATCTCTCATCTAGGGCTGGGCCTGGCCCAGCGGGAGCCACAGCGGTGTAGGGCATTCCCAGGGGGGATGGAAAGGATGCTGCTTGAACTCCCATAGGAGCAGCCACCTTGTGGCCCCAGGCCTGCCTTGGGTAGTAGATGGTGGGATTTGGGGGCAGGGCCTTTAGGCCCTACTTTCATTTCTCTGTCCAAATTTCCAAGTAATATATCAGACCCCCAAATCCCGACAGCCACCACACAAGGCAGAGCCCCCAGCAAGGAAGAAAAAAGCAAACCAGGACGTGTGAGCAGCATGGGCTTCTGAGCAGCCTAAAGAAGCGAATGCAGAGCAGCTGATCCGGTCCCCTGAACCAGCAAGCCCAGGGGCCTCAAGGAGAAGTCGAAAGAGAATTAAAAGCAGCACACAACCTTCCCAGACAGCAGGCACAGGTGCCCAAGCTTGGACAGCAGTGACAAGTTTAAGGACATCCCCATTTCCCTAAAATCTGGGGAGATACGACCATGTTTGTTATGTAATATGATATGTATTATTTAGGGAGATATTGTTCCCTGGGGGAGAGGGAGTTGCTGGAGTACAAGAACTTCTTTCCCTTTTTCCCACGTGGCACAAGGACACAAAGGTCATGTAACCAGGGAGTAAGCAAGAAATCTTCATCTCCCAACTCCATTCTCAGAAAGGGATAGAGAACAGACAGGAAGAACACAGCAAAGGGCAAAAAAAACCGGGCCCAAGCTACGGCCCTGGGGCAGACAGTGATCACTGAGAGCCTCTGCTGCTCCTTTCTTCCTCTTCCTCCTCTTCCCCTCCTCTACCTCTCCCTGCCCTAAACAAACGTTCACATTTTCCTCATGGTTTTAATGGAAAAAACCAAACCAAAACCAAACAAAAAAAAAAAAAAACCTCTCTAAAATAAAGGGCCAGGAGATTTTCCCCAATGCCATTTCCACCCCTCGTGGGGCTCTGCCTTGCCCAGTGTTTGGACAAGCACTGAAAAGAGAGAAGTGGGGGTGGGTCATGGAAGGGCCTCCTCTTGCCTTTTTTTCATTTAATGAGCAGCTAGTCAGGCACATCCCGGTCAGGGGTACAAGAACCAGGGGGGCTCCCCCAGGAACAGGCCTAGGGCTGGCCTGGCTGCTGCCACCTGGCAAGCACAGTGAGTTTCCAGTGACATGTACCCTCTAAAATTAGCGGTCTCAGGGATCTCGTGGTCCAAGGCTCAGATTTCCCTAACTCAGGCCGTAGGACCCCTCCTCAGCCAGGCCCTCTCCAGCAAAGGCCTTTCACCAAGGCCAGGTTGTGGCACCCAGGAGCCCGAGCCGATCTCTCAGCTGCACACAAAGAGGCATCGGAACCCAAGCGCTGGGGGGGGAGGGGACGAGGGAAAAGAAGGGCAGAAGGCCCAGCGGAGACAAGAGATAGATGGGGACCGCGGGGATTAGGAAAGCAGGCATGTCTGAGTCAGATCATCCCCACCCCCCCACCCCCCCAGCACAAAGCCCTCTGGGGCTCCAGCGCAGGAGGAGGATGACGCTAGGTCTGGAGGACCACCCCTTCTGTGGAGAAGCAAGGGACTTCAGAGTGCCACCTGGTGGCAGAGAGCCGCAGAGCCTGCGCTTCCCTCCCCTTCCTAGCCAAGTGGCTGGCAGGAACGCTGGTAAGTAGCCAAAGCTTCGCTGTTAAGAGCCCGATGGAACCCAGCGTAGGGGTGGCCAACCAGCAGGTCAGCAGGGAGGAGGAGCCTAGCTCTCCCCCGCCGCGGCCTTCCTCCTGTGGGCACTGGAGCGGGGAAAGAGCAGGTCTGCCGGGCACTGGGGGACAGCATCCAGTCTGAGGCCCTGGAGCTGCCCGCCGTCGCTTCCTGGGCCCAGGCAGCTAGCACACGTAAGAAGGGGCAGGCTCTCAGGGGCCTTTCCCCCTAGCCCTCCACTTCCATCTCCACTTCCTCTTTTTGGTCCGAGGAAGACCTGGCCCTATATCTTGCCAAGGCCAACCTTTCTACTTGGGGTCCCTGCTTCCTTATTCCTCTGCAAACTTTAAGCCCTCTCTAAATGCTGGCTGCCCGCCCTTCTCCTGTCCCCAACCTTGCCTTGCAGCCTCCGCTCTTCCCACCGCCTTCAAGTACATTTTGGTGTCCCCTTGACTCAACTCTTCCACGCCACCTCCCTCTGCTCTATCACCACCAAAATGGTGGGGAAAGCTGCTAGGGGCTGCCAAGTGGAAGGGAAGAAGTTGTTCTCTCCAAGGTGACTGCCCTTTCTCTTTCTCTTTGATTTTACCATCCCTTCTGACACTGTCACTCCCTTCCCAACTTCAACAAGATTCATCTGGTTCTCCCATTACCCAGCATCACTCATCCCCAAACCTGGGGGGGGGTTCCCCCTCTCTCCTGGGCTCTTCATTCCCTCCCTTGGCGAAACCCATGGAGCTCTATGGGAGCTGACTTCCCAACCCACAAGCCAGTCCTAATCCTCCTCAAACTTGGGTCCTACCTCATCAGTGACCTGCTATCACCGCTGGGATTCTCATATGCATCTCAACTGAACTTAGCCCTAAAACCTGGCCCTCCCCCAAGCTTCTCTATTTCTGTTAAGCAGGTTTCCAATCTAGGAGTCTTCCTTGGCTCTTCATTCTTTGTCACCCCTCCCAACCACCATCCAATCAGTTGCCAAGCTTTATCACGTCTCAATAGATGCTCCCTTTCCTCCACTCACCAGGCTCCCACTTTATCCCAGGCTTCCATCATCTCCCAGCTTCCTCTTTGGGTTCCCTGCCTCCAGTTCCTCCCCTCTCCAATCCATCCCCCATACAGCTGCCAAAGCACAGATCAGATCCCATCATCCCCTACTCAATGGTCCCTCCGGGCTCCCTGATGCCCACTCTTACACTTCATCATCTTTCTAATTTATCCAAAAGGTCCAATACAGCACGAGCCTATAGGTCTTGAGCCAGGAAAAAAAAAATTGGGCCGGATGTCCACTATGAAAAGCCGGAGACGAGCCCTAAAACTTCAAGTTATTGCTTTTATTGTTTTACTTCTACTCTAGGTGGCACTAAAAATGAAGGCTGAGAAAAGAGGTCCCCGGGTACTCTACAAAGAACATGGGGCTGAAGTGAAACCAGAGGGAGGGGAAGGAGGAGTGAATTTTCACAATCCACTGGATTTTAGCCTCATCCAAAGAAGAAAAGGGGAGAAAAAAGCTTTAGGAAACAGGAGGAATGATGAGTAAAGCTTTTCTCTTCTCCCCTGGGAACACTCACATGCCTGCCATTTTTGGGTGTAGTTCTTTCTGTCTCAGTCACCCCCTGCTTTAAAGCTCAGTCACCTCTGAGGGAGCTCTCCTTTCCTCTTCCAAGTCCAAGCCAGCCAGATGGCCATTTCTGCTGACAGTCAACCGTCCCAAATTTATCCTCTTCATTCCTGTGAACCACGACCCAGCTCAACTCCCCCTAACCCCCTTCCCATTTCCTGTCTAAACTACTGCGACAGCCCATTTCAAATCTACACTCACACTTCTGAATGTTCCTTATGCTCAGGCATGCCCTCCTCCACCCATAATTCTGCCCTCCCAACCAAAGCTCTACCTACTGCTTGAGACTCAAGCCCTTCTTTGCAGGCTCAGTTCAACTTGGATATCTCCAGAAAAACCTAACACTTGTAGCTCTCTCTCCTTCATACATTTAAATTCATACTGCTAGTCCTACTAATTACATATCAGGAACATAATTTATACTAAGACTACATAGAGATCACTTAAATTTTAAATTCCTTCAGGGCTAAGGACAGCATCTTATATACTTTCTATCTCCCTATCTAGTCCTTGCATATCAAATTACACATTGAAAAGTTTACAGTAGATCAGTGGTCTGCAAACTTAAAATTCAATCTATTTAGTTTCCCTTTTAATCCTATGTATTTTATTTTAATGCCTTTAAAAACATTCTAAGAAGCGGTCCTGCCCAAGGGGTCCATGACCCAAGAAAGGCTGGGAAGCCCTGGACCAGATGATCTTTGAGGTCCTAACTCTATTGTGATTCTGAGACCTTAGCTATAACTCAGGGGCAGAGGAGTAGCAACTTCCTGTCTCAAGGAAGAAGTCCAAAGTGCTGGTTATCTAGCTCAGCCTGTCTCTGGAAAAAGATCTCTTTTCAAATCCCTACTCCAAGCTGCCTTTTGGCCTTTGTGAGGGAAGGGAGGGCCCACCATTCTCCAGAAGCAGCATTGGGGGAGGGGGGAGCAGGAGAGAAGCTCAAATGAACCAGAATTTGACTCTTTGAAGCTTTCACCCCTGGCTCCAAGTTCTGCCCTCTAAAGTCAAGCAGTAGAAGGCCAATCCCCTTTCCAGGATAGTTAGCAAAATGTAATTAAAGAGTTCTCACAGCCCTCCTTAAATCGATCCTTCATTCTCAGTGGCTTCAACCAGTTCTTATCTGGCACGAACTCAAGGCCCTTACCATCCTGCTTTTGCTGCTTTACACAGGTTCCAGTTTCATCAAGTTCCTTTAATCCTGCAGATCCCCAACTGAACACAATACTCCTGGGAATGGTGTGATTGGGGGGGAGGGGGCGCGCATCATGCCCCTGCCTTTGGGTTGGATCTAAACCACCAGAATCCAAGCAAGAGCTAGAAGGATCTTAAAGATCATCTGGTCCAGGGCTTCCCAACCTTTCTTGGGTCATGGACCCTTTGGGGGCAGGTTGGTGAAGCCTCTGTGACATTACAAAATCCATAGGATGACAATATAAAGGAAAACAAATAAATTGAAATATAGTTTTGAAAGCATGTGAAAAAAAATCCAGAGCCCCCCCGGTTAAGAGGCCCTGATCCTAATATAAGCCTAATATAATTGAGTGAGAAATTTTACATTTCACCCCAGTACTTTTGGGCTTGAGCTGGCTCTCAACTTGAGTTTACACTCCCAGCTCTATTCTCTTAAGACCATTCCCCAGGTGAGATTCCTCCTCAGGGCCTACACGTGCCGCCATCTTCTGTGGCCACCAATCTTCTGACACCTTGGAAATCTTCTCTCTCCAAAGCTAGGATCCATGCCTACCTTTCTTCTCTATACCTACTGCAAAAAGTGAAGCTTTTTTCTCACTAAAGCTCCCACGTTTTCACTCAAGCACTCCTTTTCTCCTTGTGGGAAGAGAAAGCACTTGGCCTTCTAACCACCAATAACTTCTTCAGCATCCAGAGAAAACTTGTTGCCAGTCTGCCACCTACTGGACAGTTTTTTGTTGTTTTTTGTTTTTTGGTTTTTTTTTTTTTTGCTGAGGCAAGGAAGGTTAAGTAACTTGCCCAGGGTCACACAGCTAGGAAGTATCTAAATGTCTGAGGCCGAATTTAAACTCAGGTTCCTCCTGATTTCAGGGTCAGTGCTCTATCCACTGTGCCATTTAGCTGTCCCCGGAGAGTCATTTTCAAAGAAATGAAAAATTTTAGTATAAGTATCCAGGAAAGTAAAGCCTCCCAATTTGACAAAAACTGCTGGGGGAAATTGCAAATCGGTCTAATAGATATTTAGTTTAAACTACCATTTTATAAAATATATCACCATAAACTACAAATGGATACATGAGCTAATTTGTTTAAACCCATAAAAATTAGAAGAGAAGCAGATGATATATACTCTTCAGAGTTATGAGAAGCTGAAGTATTCTTCATTAAACAAGGGAATAGAGGAAATTATAAAAGATAAAATAGATCATTTTGATTACATGAAACTTGAAAAGCTTCCAAACAAATAAAATTAATTTATCTAGGCTAAGAAGGAAGTGAAAAAATGGTAAATAAATCTTTGTGTAAAATTTATCAGATAACATGAATGGTAATCCATATTATGGTATCCATAATATCAAAGTATCCAGAAGATCAAAAACCTTGCCCTAATAGATAAGTGGATTAATGAATTTAATTTTAAGAATTAAAGAATTCTTAGCTGTGTGACCCTGGGCAAGTCACTTAATTCCAGCCTCAGGAAAAAAAAAAAAAAAAAAAAAGAATTAAAGAATTCTTAAAAGAAATGCAAACTATTAATAGTCATGCAAAAGAATGCTCCAAATCACCAACAGAAGAAATTCACCTCAACATAACCTTGAGGTTTCACCTCACACTCAGCAAATTGGTAAAGATGACAAAAGATGGCAAGAGTCAATGTTGCAGAGGAAATGGAACGATAGGTACGTTTTTGGGGGTATAGCAAAGGGATGATAAAGTTGATAATCATCAATTGGGGAATGGATAAACAAACTGATACAGAAATGGTGAAATAATAATAATGATGAATATGATTCAGAAGTATGAAAAGACTTATAAGAATTAATGCAAAGTGCAGCAAAACAAGGCAAACAACATTAACTATTACGTCAAATAGAACCACAAAAGAACTGAAGATGAATGTTGCAAAAAGATCTTGGCCCCAAAGAAGAGATAAGATACCTCTGCCTGCTCCTTGTGCTGAGAGCAAGGTGGTGTGGGGCGCTAGTTTGGCACACTGCACATGCCAGATTTTTTTCAATGTCCCGATCAGTCTTTTCTCTCCTTTAAATGTTGTTGTTCTATTTCCCAGTTCTACCATCAATTTATTAGTGTGTCTGTCTTTCCATATCCTGACCAACAATGATTATTCTCATCTTGTATTGCCTTTGTCAATTTGTAGAGCGTAAGGGTTTGATGTGCATTTCTCCAATTCTTATTGATTTGGTAAATTCTTTCATATGATTTGTTAATAGTCTGCAGTTCTTTTGAGAACTGTTTGTTCATCTTTGACCACTTACCTATTTGTTATATATCTGTATATATCTTGAACACCAAACCCTTATCAGAGGTACCTGATGGGTATGGCTAAGGGGGAAGAGAATCAAGAGGAAATCTAGGTGACATAAAAACAAAAGATAGCAATAAAAATAAAAACTTTTTTTAAGATAATAAAAGGATATACCATGCACAACCATGACTTCATTTAAGCAAAGGAGAGAGGTATTTATAGACAATAAAATAGCTATAGTATCCATTACATAAAAATGAAAGCCTTTTTACACAAACAAAAACAATAAATGTAGAAGACAAACTGCTAACAGGGGAAAATCTTTGCAGATAATCTCTCTGACAAAGGTTTGATGCCCAAGATAGAGGGAATTACAATGTTAAGAGCAACAGTCATTCCCAATGGATTAATGGTCAAAGGTCACAAATAGATAATTATCAAAGGAAGAGATCCAAAGTGTCAACAGCCATAAGATTAAAAAAACAAACACACACCAAGAAGAGAAATACAGGATGTCGCAACATCTTATTGTGGTTTTAAGTGAAGAAAGCTTTAAGTTTTTCATCTTTTGCCTTCTTTGGCACTCTTGGATATCAAGTAAAGAGCTGTTTTAATTTACATAGGATATTAGAAAAGTCAGTGCAGTTTCTTAGCTTAAAACTGCACTGACTTTTGTAATACTCTGCATAAATTAAAACAATTCTTTACCTCACATCAATTGCCAAAGAAGATAAAAGATGAAAATGGCAAAATGGTGGGGCTATGGGAAGATAGAGGCACTAATATGCTGCTGGTAAAACTGTGAATTGGTCTAAGAACTCTGGAAAATAAATGGAAATTATCTCCAAAGTGATCACATTTCCTTTGACAGAGCAATGAGGGATATTCCTTTGACCCTAGGAGGTCAAAGGTCCTATAAACACAAAAGTATTTAGAATAGCACTCTGGGCAGCAAAGAATTGGTATATAGCTAAACAAATTGTACAAATGTAAGAAAATATTATGCCTTAAGAAAGGAATACAAACCATTCAGAGAAATTTGGGGAGACTCTAATGAATTCAGGCAGGAAGAGATCAAATTATTTGAAGGGAAAAAAAATGTAAAGAATTCTCAACTCTGCTCAATGCAATGGCCAATGATGACTTCCAAAAACTGATGTTGTCCCTCTCCACAGAGAGGAGGAATGAGGCCAGATGTTTAGGCCTAGCCAAAGTATTAATTTATTTTGTCTGATTATAGAACATTTTTTTTTAAAGAAAAATCTATTATGTGGCTTATATGGTTGGTATAAAAACATAAATGCAAAAAAAGTCTCCAGTAGAACCTGCCTTCCCCACCCCTCATACCCCAACCTCCCAAGAGAAGAAATGACAGACTGGGTTAATCCATGGAACCCAGGAAATTCATTCTTCAAGAGATTATGTTGCTAACCCAGAAAAGGTTACTGCCACTAAGAAGTAAAACAGGAGAGGCCACGGGGAAACCCACAAAATGCTCAGCCACTGTAAGCAAAGAAAAGGAGACACCAAAAAATCATCATCATGAGTTTCCTGTACATCTAGAGGCTATAGTGCCCTGTGCCTTAAAACAAAAACAAAAAAATCAATTTTACTGTTGTCTTTTTTATAAGAATAAAATTTCCCCAAGCATCCCTTCCTCTCCCAGAGAACCATTCCATATAACAATTGCTTTTAAAGAAAGAGGAAAATAACCTTATTTCTTATGGGGCATACTAAGTCTTTGTAATTTTCCTGCATTTACTTTTGATCTTTTTGTGGTAGTTATTTACTTTGTTGTAATCATTGTGTATGCTGTTTTCTTGGCTCTGAGTATTTCACTCTGCATCAGTTTTTCATGTGAGTCTTTTCATCCTTCTCTGTATACATCATAGTCATAATTTCTTATAGCACAGCAATATTCCATTACATTCATAAATCATAGTTTGTTTAGCTATTTCCCCAATAATGGGTCTCCACTTTTCCCCAATTCTTTGCTATCACAAAGAATGGTGCTGTATTTGGGTGTATATAGAACCTTTCTTCTTAGCATTCTTTCAAGCATAAGCCTAGCAGTGTAGTCTCTAGATCAAAGAACACGGACATATGCCATCACTTTATTTGCATAGTTCCAAATTGCTTTCCAAAATCACTGTACTGAATCACTGTTCCACCGATGATGTATTGATATACCTATCTTTTTATTTCCCTTTCAACATTAATTACTGCCATCTTTTGTCATCTTTACCAATTTGCTGAATGTGAAGTGAAAGCTCAGGGTTGTGTTGGTGTGCATTTCTTATTAGTGACTTGACGCATTCTTTCATATCATTGTTAATAGTCTGAAGTTCTTTTGAGAATACTTTGCTCATATTCTTTGACCCCTCTTATCTATGGGGAAATGGGTTTTGGCCCCATGTCTTATATTCATATGAGTAGATAATATTTAACAAAAATTTCAAGGGAAGAAGAATCCATAAAGTTTTTGAAAACAAGCAATTAAAGAGCTGGCCAAAAATTTAAGACCACGTTCCAGAAAATAGCCAAACCTCAGACTAGACCTTTAAAAGTTTATACTAGTGAATAGTGAAAAAACTGATAAAGTGAAGTAAGCAGAACCAGGAAAGAAATACATACATTGACTACAATATAAATGGGAGGAATTATCATAACAAAACGTTTAATGCTGGGAAATTAAACTCACAAAGTATGGCCCCAAAGAAAAAAGGTACTAATACCTGGGGGTCCTTTGCATAGGTAGAGGAAGGAGTATAGAACACTACACACAATAATAACAGATTTTTCCTATGTTGGTTAGTTTTGCTGGGTTTTCCCCTTTCTTTTTTATTCTTTTTATAAAGAATGATTCTTTGAAAGAAGAAACACGTGATCTAGAACTATATTATAAAGCAACAGTCACCAAAACCATTTGGTATTGGCTAAGAAATAGACTAGTTGATCAGTGGCATAGGTTAGGTTCACAGGGCAAAATTGTCAATAACTACAGCAATCTAGCATTTGATAAACCCAAACCCCCCAACTTTTGGGATAAGAACGCACTATTTGACAAAAACTGCTGGGAAAATTGGAAATTAGTATGGCAGAAATTAGGCATGGACCCACACTTAACACCATATACCAAGATAAGAGCAAAATGGGTTCATGATCTAGACATAACGAATGAGATTATAAATAAATTAGAAGATAGTTTACCTCTCAGACCTGTGGAGGAGGAAGGAATTTGTGACCAAAGAAGAACTGGAATTCATTATTGATCACAAAATAGAAAATTTTGATTATATAAAGTTAAAAAGGTGTTCTAAATCATTATCGATCAGAGAAATGCAAATTAAGACAACTCTGAGATACCACTACACACCTGTCAGATTGGCTAAGATGACAGGAACAAATAATGATGAATGTTGGAGGGCATGTGGGAAAACTGGGATACTGATGCATTGTTGGTGGAATTGTGAAAGAATCCAGCCATTCTGGAGAGCAACTATGCCCAAAAAGTTATCAAACTGTGCATACCCTTTTACCCAGCAGTGTTACTACTGGGCTTATATCCCAAAGAGATCTTAAAGGAGGGAAAGGGGCCTGTATGTGCAAGAATGTTTGTGGCAGCCCTTTTTGCAGTGGCCAGAAACTGGAAATTGAATGAATGTCCATCCATTGGAGAATGGTTGGGTAAATTATGATATATAAATCCTATGGAATATTATTGTTCTGTAAGAAATGACCAACAGGATGAATACAGAGAGGCCTGGAGAGACTTACATCAACTGATGCTGAGTGAAATAAGTAGGAGCAGGAGATCATTACATACTTCAACAACAATACTACATGATGATCAATTCTGATGGAAGTGGCCCTCTTCAACAATGAGAGGATCCAAATCAATTTCAATTGATCAGTGATGAATAGCATCAGCTACATGCAGCATAAGAACATTGGGAAATGAGTGTGAACCACAACATAGCATTTCCACTCTTTCTGTTATTGTTTGCTTGCATTTTTGTTTTTCTTCCCAGATTATTTTTACCTTCTTTCTAAATCCAATTTTTCTTGTGCAACAAGAGAACTGTATAAATATGTACACATATATTGTACTTAACATATACTTTAATATGTTTAACATGTATGGGACTGCCTGCCATCTAGGGGAGAGATGGGGAAAGGAGGGGAAAAGTTGGAACAGAAGTTTTTGCAAGGGTCAATGTTGAAAAATTACCCCTGCATCTGTTTTGTCAATAAAAAGCTATAATTTAAAAAAAATAGGTTCAGATATTCCAATATAAGTCTAGTAAGCAAGAATTTTATAAGCTCTTTTCTAAACCAATAATTTAACATTGGAGAAAAAAAAAACATACCTTATACATTAAAAAAAAAAAGACACATGGAGAAATGTGGATGATGTGGGAGAAAAAAAGATAACAAAAATCCATTTTAAAAAAAGTATGACATTTGGATTTAGCCAGAAACAGTTCCAGAGAAAATTTCATAAAATAAGAAGGGTCAGTCATTCACCATTGTCAATAAAGACAGAAGTCTTGGCAATGACATGATTCTAGGTAGATAGCATAAGCATCTTTTTTTTTTTTTTTAATAGTATTTTTTCTCCCTCCCCCTGTTGTGCCACAGCTCTCTTTTATTGTGCTGACTCAGTTTCCCAAATTGTCCTGCCTTGGTTTCCTTGAATTTTTCTGCCTCAGTTCCTAACTGTTCTGCAACACCAGCCCTCCCACATAAGGAGAAAGACCTTCTATCTTAAGCATCATCAGAATGTTGGGTGCCTCTCCCCATTCTGTAATCCCAAATTATCAGACGTCCCCCATGCCTGTCAGAACTGGATTGTGAGTCCCTGTTCCTGCTCTCAGCACTGTGACTCCGCCCCTGCCTCGGTCTACTATCTGAGCCACGTGCCCATATATGTCATTGAGAACTCACACTGGCTGGTGGATTCTCGGAGACAATAGTCGCATTCAGCCCTGGGACCAAAGCATGGATCCATTTGGTCCCAGTAAATCTCTCTCTTTCAAGTAAATATTAAAAACTCTCTAATCTCTATCTTGCCTCAGTTTTTCCGGCATTACACCCCCTTCTCTTCCTCCCCAAGACAGCAAGCAATCTGATGCAGGTTAAACATGTGCAATCCTTCTAAACATATTTCCATATTTATCACAGCATAGACATCTTTAACAAAAAAACCTGGACTTAATAGTCACTGATATACTCTACCCTCTTCTCTTCCTGAAAATCAGCAATTAGTGATTGTCAAGAATCCTCTAGCAGATCAATGTGCACAGCACTGGGGAATATCAAATGAGCCGTTAGATTTCAAAAGCTGGGGAAAAGTTTGTAAAGATCTAGCCAGTATTTATTGTGCTTGGAGGCTGGAGTGGGGTCAAGGGAAGCTAAGGGAGACAAAAGGTGGCTCAATGGATAGAGTGCTGGGCCTGGAATCAGGAAGACATGAACTGAAATCTGGCCTCAGACACTTAACAGTTGTGTGATCCTGGGCAAATCATTTAACCTCTCTTTTCCGTAATCCACTGGAAAAGGAAAAGACAGACTACTCCACTGTCTTTGCCAAGAAAATCCCATGGACAATACTGGTGTGCTATGGTCCATGTATCCAACAAAGAGTTGGACACAAATGAACGACTGAACAACAACAATGGAGGTAAATATTCTGAGAACAAAACTAAGAGTTCCACTGGTGAAACTGTAGCACTGAAACCTTGAGAAAAAAAATGAAAAGATAGATGATCCGACCAGATTCCAAGGAGATTCCAAGGAGAACCTTGAATCCAAGGCACAGTGATAATTTTGAGAAAGGGTGGAGAAAATGTGGGGGAGCCAGAAGTGAATTAGCAGGTTTTCTTATAATGCAAGACCTTTTAAATTGAGCATCTGAAGCGCCAAGTCAAGGAGAGGGAGGAAGGATAAAGAAAGCATCAACTACTACTGACTGGCCAAGCTAACCCAGAGTATAAATGAGCCTCAGAATTTGGGAAATATGGATGGAGAAGACTGAGCCCCACCTCAGGATCCAGATATATTGGCAGCACTTTGGAGAGGTGAAGGAAGGGGAATCTACAGTAGAAAAGAAAGCAAAATGAGAAGGAAGAAGACTGGAAATCTAAACCTGGATGGAGACTTGATGGCAATCAAGATAAATCTGTAAAAAATGAAAAAGTCTCAGGAATAGAAAATCAGTTCAAGTTATGTAAAAGCCATCTTTATCACCAAAGGGAAGACAGTGAGCACCAGGTCTAACTAAATTTGGAAAGGCTTTGATCAACTCAAGAAAACGATTTACTACGGCACAAAAGGATTGAAATTCCCATTCCAATGTAATTGGGGAAAACCAGGACTTGGTTACCCCTGTGAGATAAACATGGAAGGCCATATCCCTAATGAGGATGCCTCCATTTTGAGTGCATGTTGACACATACTTTAGGTTAAGGCCCTAGAATTGAGAATAACTTCTCCAAGTGCTTGACTTTCAGTAGTTCTGTTAACCAAGCTGAATATAAATTAAGATTCTATGTGTATTAAAGGAAAGAAAAATAAACAAATAAAACTATCCCATAGCTGCTAAGAGTCCTTGGCAGTTTTACCAAGAGATGATGTCACTATTTTTAGCCCAGTTACAGAAACACATTTGGACTACTTATAGGTTGGTCAGAAAGCAGGCACGGACTATGAAAGCTGGTTTGCAGGGAGTGAAGGCCCATAGAAGAAGTGAAAAAAAATCACCTATTTGGGCGACAAAGGTGAAGTAATTCAAAAGCAGGCAATCCCAAAGATGAAAAGATTGCTGGGCTCTGTGAATCTGGCATTACCCTCTTTAGTTTATCACCCATGGCACACTGCCATCTGCCCTGTCTGATTTTTTTCTCGGTCGTGATAAGCCTAACCTAAATCCAAGTGCGTATAAAGTGTGCCAATGTAAAAGCCAGTTTCCTAGAAGCTGAAAAGCCTCACTTACTCCAAGAGGTTCTCAGCAAATATTCCACTTCAACCATATTAGCTTCTTAGCAAAAAAAAAAAAAATATATATATGATACTAGAGATGCACAAGCTGGAAACTAGACAATAGTAATACCTTGCAATATACTGTCAGACCTCAATAAATTGAAACCATTCATGGGATCTCTGTTACCTACTCTTTACAAACCTCACAGATTTTAGCCAAGGGATAATGGAAAACCTTAACCAAAGTGGGGTCTATGAACTTGTTTTTTTAAATATTGTAATAATTGTATTTCAATATAGTTGATTTCATTTGTTTAAAAAAAAAAAAAAAGACAAAAAGAAAAGTGTGGGTTAAATGACCATATAGTTAGGTGGTTTCCTAGCAGGTTTCTGTGTCCTCATGGCCATTGTCTCATGGCATCCCCAAGGGTCCTGGGCTGTAAAGCTCAACATCAACACAGCTGAGACGCTATAATATGCTGATTCAATTTAAGTCCAACAAACTTGGAAAGCTACTTTCACGCTGACATCGCTGTAAGCTCACTGTCATTAGAAGTGTTAATGCAGAGGCAAAATGACCACCTGTCAGGATGCTGCCGAGGATTCCCCTGTGGAGTAGGTCACACTTGAGGATCTCTAAGGCCTCTTTTGACTCCTGAATTTTACACATAGTGCCAAATGAGTGGCAAATAGTGCTAACTGAGTGGCATGATGAGTGTAACAGAAGCCAGAGTGGCTGGGCAAGGGGTGGAGAAAGAAATAACTGCAGGCTTGGCAATCTGTATTCATGCCAAAGAAGTCTTAGTTCTGACTTGCCCCCTCTTCTCCCCACCCCCAGCCAGAGCCAGAGCCTCATATTTCTTCTATCGCCCATAAATGTGATCAAAAAGAACAATGAATATGAGCAAAAAGCCTGAGTTGGAGGCAAAATGAAGCTTGTAAATAGCAAAACTAAGATTTGAAGAAATCACTTACCCTTCTTAACCAGTTTCTTCATCTGTAAAATGGGGACCATCTGCACTGCTTATCCCACTCTAAGGATAGCATTATATAAGTGTAATCTATTGTTTTAAACTAACTGGGAGCAAAGACTATATATGGGACATCAGGACACCCATAGGATCCAGAGACAACTACTTACCTAAGTGGCTGAAAGCATAAGCCTCCTCACTTCCAGCTAGTTTATCTAAGGCCTCCTTAAAAAAAACAATGACCAACCTGGCTCCTCCTTTGAAGATTAAGATTATGGGATTATTAAAGGCAAGATTTATTACTCCTTGGTTCTCTAGCTCTACCCTAGGAGTAACTAAGTTATTGGACATCTCTGAGCCTTATTGCTTCAAGACACGAGAAAGAAGATATACAGAAAAGGAAGAAAAATCCTTTTTGGTACCTGGAATTCTGGGGATGACAAGTATCAGACTAGGAATTACCATTAACTTCCCCCCTCAACACACACACACACATACATACATACACACACACACACACACACACACACACACACACACACGACTTTTGCTAAGCCAGGCTCTGACTATACCTTTTGCTCTTATCTCAGTAGATCCAAATATTGTGTAAGAAGAGCCCACTACCAGAGAGTTCCTATTTTCAGAACTGCAGGGCTGGAAAGACTCTGAGTTCACCTCAAAAAAGTTCACTCTTTGAATAACTCAATGGTTACCAAAGAGCTGCTACTCCAACTTCTGGAATCATGGTAAACTTGCTATTCCACAGCTCATTTCAATTTTGGTTTTTTAACTGATGGTTACGAAATTCTAAACTGAAATCCATCTCTCCCCATTGACTTCTACTTACTCCATCCTAGCTTTGACTTCTGAAAAATAACCTTTCTACAGCACTTCATTTAGACTCCACAAGCCTATGAAACAGGTACTTCTGGTATCATTAGTTCCATTTTACAGATTAAGATCTTGAGGTAGTAGCTTGGCCATGCTTACAGAGTTGCCAAGTTATCAGAGAGAGATTTGTACCTAGGTCTTTAAGTCCAGAGTTCTAACAGGACAGCCCTTCAGGTGTTTGCAAACAGTTATATCCCATTAGATTATAAACTCCCTAAGGGCAGGGAGTAGCTTTTGCCTACTTTTATATCCCTAGCACTCAGCAGAGTATCTGGCACATGGTAGACACTTAAAAATGTTCACTGACTTGAATATCCTGACAGTAATTTCTCTCTCCCTTTTTCCTTTGCCAGATGCTGCTCTATGTAGCGTCCTGTTCTCCTTAACTCTTTCACATTTGCCAAGTTCTCCCAGTTAGGTTCTTCTGTGAATTGCTACTGGGCATTTTTCACGGTTCTATTGTAGTCAATGTCTTTATGACATCTAAGTTTATCATTTATATTAAAAAAAAAAAAAAAAAAGAGGGGGGGGGAGGGAAAAAAAGAACCCAGATGTAAATATTCTTGATCAAATCAGCCATCGTCCAATCAAAGAAGTCTGCCTGGTCCATGTGAAAACATTCTGTCCCTAGACAAATGCCTAGCATTCCATTACCTTAAACCATGGCTCTCAATAATAAATGCTATTGACAGGATCTAAATATCTAGTCATTTCTTTTCCTTATTCTCTCATTTACAAAGCCACCACTTTCAAAAGAAATGAGATGAAAGCATCACTTATGTCTCCCCCTTCCCCAATCCTTAAAGTCCTTTGGCCTCCTGCCCAGACATTCTTCATTCTTGGGAGATCCTTTCAGGGTTCTTTTGGTTGTATTATTTATTCCCACATCAAATCACTGGAAATGGGAGTAGGCCAGCAAGCAGGGTAAATCCCTGCAGGCTCTCTGTCACATCCTAGGTACATTTACCGAGATGAGAGTCTGATTTCCTGCTGGGCGTATCAGGCCCACACAGTCACCTGAGTACTGCCGCCTTGCCAGGGACGGCTCTTCTTGCTAGTGTCAGTTTTGGGATTTCTCCAACTTGGTAGTGCCTGTGGCGCCTCTCCATTATTCTATGAAGCATGCATTGTGTGTTTCTTTTTCCTCAGAGGGTCCAGATCCAAGTTCTATGGGAACAGCCTCCCTAGTTTCAGGAGCTGATTTCTTCATCTCCCCTGTATTACCTTCTTTTACTCTACCACTCTTGGCTTTATTTTCAGTTCATCCCTTTCTCCTCCTCACATCATCTTAGATGATTTCTTCATCCTATTTACTCAGCCAAATGGCATTTTAAGTGCCTACCACATGACAAAAGATTCAAAGACAAAACTTCAAGTATCTTACATTCTATTGGGGAGGGAGAACAGAAAATCATTAAAAATATATGTAAGAAAAAAACCACTAATTTCTGAAGAGAATGTGGAACATAAATGAAGAAGTGAGGAATCTGATGAATCAGAGGTGAAGCAGAAGTATATTTCAAGCAATCACGTCAGCCTAAGCAAAGGTAAGACAATGGGAGACGAGTAGCACACAGAGGAAAAAGCAAATTTAGGCTAATCTGGCCACACCCTAGAGTACAGGAAGGAACAGTTTAAGAGAAGCCTGGCAAGACAGGCCAGAGTCCCAATAGTACAGGCTTTTAAAAACATGCCCAAACAAGGAGTCTGCATGTTGCCCAAAAGCAATGGGCACTAGAGCTGCTTCAGAAATAACCTTTTGGCAGCTGTGTGGAGAATACTTTAATAAGGGAAAAGAGGCTCAGCAATCTCACAATCTTTGCTATCACTGAAGAAGTTCCCTTGATTTCCATACTTCTTATATTTTTACATTAGAGTTAGTATTTTCTAGTGCATCTAAAATCCTTAGGAGATCACTGCAAAAAATTCTCAAATTATCGGCAATGACAGGATCCAATTCAGTTCCAATTGATCAGTGATGAATTGAACCTGTTACACCCAGCAAAACGACACTGGGAAATGAACATGGGACCATGACATAGCATTTGCATTCTTTGTGTTGTTATTTGCTTGCATTTTTGTTTTTCTTCCCAGGTTATTTTTTACCTTCTTTCTAAATCCGATTTTTCTTATGCAACAAGGGAACTGTATAAATATGTACATATATATTGTATTTAACCTATACTTTAACATATTTAACATGTATTGGTCCTGCCATCTAGAGGAGGGAGTGGAGGGAAGGAGGGGAAAAGTTGGAACAGAAGTGTTTGCAAGGAACAATGTAGAAAAATTACCCATGCATGTTTAATCAATAAGAAGCTACCAAAATAAAAAACAAAACTGATAGCAAACAACTTGCCTCCACATTGACTGCTTGCTACAGACACTGAGGTGAAGCCTCTGCTACTTAAGCTAGACTGAACCAGTCTCTTTAGTACTTTTCTGCCAATCTGCCCAGGCATGGCCCACCCAGGAAGCCAATACCAGATCTGAATCCCCCCCCCCCCAAATAATTACTGGTCAGACTTAAGAATCAGTCACCTCTTATTTGCTGTTCCCAGTGACCAAACATTTTAGTGGCAGAGCCAATTGGTTAGCATGCCATAGGCACGGACACCATGTGGTGTTTGTTCTAAGCCTCAGCACTCTTCCCATAGGATGGGGATAACAGTATTGAACTTGGGAAAATGTCGCTTCTACAGCCTTTCTTCTTCCCACTTCCCCAAAACTAATCCCACACAGCTCCAGTTACTCCACTCTACCATCCCAACACAGATGTTTACATAGCTGCTTACAATTGTTGTGGACACCTATATGTATGCTTCTACTCATATTCTAGTCAATTTAGGGGGCTCCTTCTATTCCTTCCTGCAGTCAATACATTTGGAGCAGTACTAGGGCCTTACAGATGGTTCCAGAGAACTCCCTCTCCTTGAGAAAAACAGGAAATCACACCCTCAGAACAGAAGAGACTTTTAACATCATCTAATCCAAGTCTTTCATTTTGGGGGAGACACAGAGACAACCCATTAATGTCTAAGCAACAGGACCTGATCTGGCCTCTTAGAGGAAGAGGAGACTGAGGGATTGGCCTGCTACCCCAGAAACAGCCTCACTTTAAGGACGGAGAAAGTCTCTGAACAGGAGACCAAGTCTCCTGGCTTCTTTTCTCCATTTCCCCATCATCAGTGGATTTTGGTCCCATAAACTGCTCCAAATCTCCCTCCGTGCCCCCACCCTCCTAAGTAGTGGGACTCACAAGGACAGCAGCAGAGAGAAGCCAGCGATGTGGAGGTTTCTCTGGGCTCGGAACAACTTCATGTGGAAGTGTTCCATGGCCCCAGGGTTATTCTGCAGGTTCACCTTCTCTGTCACGTCATCGTACTTCCTGATCTCCCGCACAGCATCTGTTGGGGAGCATGAGAGGAAACACAGGAAGGGGCTCAACCACATCCCAGAAAGTTGAGGTTGCAGTGTTAGGCCATGACGTTTGTTGCTGCTCCCAGTTCACTCAAGTTTCACTGAGTTCTCATCAAGACTCAACTTAGTGACTTTGAACAGATCTTCTAGAAAGCCAGCCCCAAAACATACCTTCCCCATCCCTCTACTAAAGATTCTGGAAATCTGCAATCACCAGAGTGTATAACCCCCTCTCTCTCACCTCTATCCCCACCCAAGGACAGTAAGCCTATTCCATCAGAAAAAAGTTTTAACTGTGGATGAGGACTAGGATAATTATAATAGTAGGGGTTCCTCTTCCCATGTCTGACCTGGAAAAACTCAGCTTTTAACTGGAGGACCTCACTACAGGACCACTTTCAAAATAAGAATCATCCAGTTCCAAAAGACCTGTGATGAAAAATGTTCTCTATCTTCTGAGAGAGAATCAATGAACTCTAGGTGCAGACTGAAGTAGACTTTTTTCACTTTATTTTTCTTGCCTTTTTCTTTTTTGGCAATATGGAAATATGTTTTGAATGACTTCATATATAATTGATATACTATTTTCCTTTTCAATGGATGAGAGGTGAGAAGGATTGAAAATTTCGAACTCAAATTTTAAAAATGAATGTTAAAAATAATGGAGGTCATCTCTCAAAAATGTGTTATTTAAAAAAAAAAAGTAATCCTGTTCACCACATGAAAAAAATTCTCCTGTAGTATTTTTGCCAATCAACTCCAATTCATGTACTTTTCACTTGTGCAGTTTTTCTTGCAGGTGGCAGAATGTATACAATTCTCATTTTTTCCTTTGGTGTATAGACGGTTCTTAGAGAATTGCCTGGAGGCATCAAGAGCTGAATGATGTGCTAAAACTCAGCCCATGCCTAAAGCAGGCCTTAAACCCAGGTCTTCTCAATCCCCAAACCAGCCCTTTCCCCACAAAGCTGCCAAATCTCACCATAGTAAGTTGTAAGCTGATAGCAGAGCCATACTTAACAAGCCCTGCAGTGCTTGGCACACTACCAGCCATCTGGGAGCACCAATTTAAGAAGGCAGAGAGAGAACCAGCTCCGAGCAATCAAACCTTCCGTATTGCATCGAGAGTGCTTAACGGCCCCTTATCAAACATTTCCTATACTTGCATATCCCCGTCTCAGTCTCCATAGAGAAACTTTGTAGAAATGCATGCAATGTCCAAATTATAGGATGAAAGCACCAAAATGAAGTCTAACAGTCCTAGGATTTCAAAAGTCACCCTCTACTAGATGGCCTTCTCTGATCTTTCCTGCCCTAACACTTCCCCTTGCCTAAGGGCGAGGGGCCCAAATTAAATTTACTGAGAACTATCTATAGGGCAGAATGAGAACCCAAAGCAATCTGTTAATAAATGGTTCCCCCAACCCCACGGCTCTCTTCACACCTAGCTTTTGGTCAAATTCAGAAGCAAAGGGAAAGGCTGTTGAAACAGGTAGCAGTCTCAGAGTAGACCTGTCTTTTATTCATTGTTAGATATACGTCAATAGTTGTATTTTGTTGTTGTTCAATCATTTCAGTCATGCCTTACTGTCTGAGACCCAATCTGGGGTTTTCCTGGCAAAGATACTGAAATGATTTGCCATTTCCTTCTTCAGCTCGTTTTACAGATGAATTTTCAAGGTGACAAGTCTCCTCTCACCCTTTTGCTCCCTCTCTTTCTGGAGGGGGACATGGGGAAGATGAGAAAGACACAAGTCTGAGTCAACGTAGCTATCCAATCAAAATGGGATTACGGAAGCAGGGCTGGGAATCAATATCCCTCCAACAACCCCTAGAAGGAAAATTGTGTCCTATGCCCGGTGGTTTTAAATTTCAGTTTACTGCACTGACCAAAATCCACGGAGCTTAAAAAAATCAGGAACACATGTGGCATCTAGATTGAGATGAAGCCCAGAAATGAGTTAAACAACCTGGAGACCATCCATCGTTCCCTCCAAAATATTCCAGGTCTCAAAATGGACCAAGGACAACTCACTCTTTTGTTAGCTCTCTGACTCAAAGCCTTGGTAGTGAGGGCACTCTGATGAAAAGAGCTCCCTTCCAGCATTTTTCTAGGTGAAACGTGTTTTATATATAGCTATAGGTATGGCACACAAGCAACTGGCATTGCATGTGCTTGAAAACTGATGTGTCACGCCCATCTTGCTAAGAAGCAACCTTGCCTGGACACATTCCCTTTACTCTTGTAAATTAAGCCGTAGGAAAAGAAGTAGGATGGGGACATAATACTGGTACAGGATGGGGTTCTTCCCTACTTGGGCTAATGGAAAACCATGAAGCCATCAAAGCTCTTTTGGACGTGTGGCATTTTCTTCCCTCCAGGGAGGGATGGGATTTGTCTCAAACCCCAAAGAGGTTAAGAAATCTATGTTCTGGACCCAGTTGTAACACCAGTTCCCAAATCCAACGTGTCTTCTACTCTCATCTGTCACTTTCTTAATTCTTCGTTATGAAGTTCACCTCCACATGGCTCACCCCTGTTTAGGAAGGGCATCAGGGGACAAATAACCAGACTACGTGCAGAATCTGGTAGAGGGGGGTTCTGAAGACTAGACAAATGAAAAGAAATGGCACGGTGAGATTGCTATTTGGGGCACTGCTCACAAGCCCATGTTTCACTCACCAATAAGGAGGAGCACCAGGATGACAATGAGAACCACAAAGAAGGTGTTGCCGTAGCTCACTAGCAGTCGCACCAGGCCTGACTTAAAGATCTTCTGCCATCTGAGGAGAAAGAAAGAAAAGTTGAACATACTCAAAGTACCCTGGGGTCCCTCTGAGGCCCAGACCAGGAGAGGGCCAGCTTTACCTCATTATCCCACCCTTCACAAAGCTACTTTCTCAACTTTCCAGTTTGGGGAGTCTGTGCACTTGGCCAGACAATTGCCTAATTCCATTAGACGGGCAATTCTGGAAAGAAGGGTTAGGTAAGAGATATATGGAAGAAGAGTCAGCTTAAGAGACCTGGTTGCATAAGGACCCCCAACCTCCCACATTCACCTCCATCCCAGACAAGTTACACTAAGAACTTGGCTCCACAGCAAACGCCCAAAGGTGAAAGGGGAATGGGGGAGGGGGGAGAAACTGGTAGGATTTGCTTCATAAGTAGGAAACGCTTCATAGAAAACGTTATTACCAGTTTCCTGGATGCCCAGAAAAACTCGGAACCATTCAGGAGCCAGCTACCCCATTCCCAACAAGTTCTACTTGCTTCAGCCCAGCCGGGCTCTTAACACCCTATCAATTAACATTAAAGCTGCACACAGGTCACGGGGCTCGGCATTGCACAACTCACTATCTAAAGTTGATCACTTAACAGGCCGTACCTTTTGGGAGAAATGAAAGGAATGCAGAGCATCAGCACAGCCACGACTTCTGCATAGAGGAAGGTGGCCACCGCACTCCATTGGAGACTCATCCTGAGTCACGAGCCGGCTGGGACCTGGAGGCAGAATAAAGCAACCTTGGCGATGTCTGGAGAGAGTTGAGGAAAGCCAGGCCCCTTGAGAGGGGAGAGGGGAGGTGATCAATCAGCAACAAAGTCTGGAAGGATAGCTCATCCATCCTCCTCAGCTGTCACAACCGTACTGCCTTTCTTCAAACAGGAATTAAATAAGTGAACTGAGCCCCAGGCTGCCAAAGGACAAGGAGACCTCTTGCTTCCTATAAATAAATGTCCTCCCCAATCTAATCTGGAGAGGATGGATTCAAAGAGCCCCAAACACACGAACTGCTAGGGTGATTCACGGGACCATTACGCCCCGTAGGCAGGAACCCAAATGGAATCTTGACATGCTAAGAGAAGTCAAAACTAAGGGACTTCCGGTGGGAAAAGTACTGAAGAGGATCTGTGTGAGTCCCAGAACAGGCGCCGAGATGACTCTGACTAAGCCATTTAAGCTGTCTGGGTTTCATGCTTTTAAAAAACAATCCATGTAGCACAATCAGAAATTAATCCTGCCAACAGCAGACTGCGTTTACATAGTGATTCGGGACTTTGTAATTCACTGCAAACATCTGGTAAAATGAATGAATTGCACCTGCGAAGAAGAATCTGGAAGAGGCTGGGTGTTTCAGACAGCAGAATTAAGGTTCCCTCCTTTCCTACCGAGTAACCCTACTCCACCCCTCGGCTGGAATCCGATAGGGCTTCTGGGACCATGCAGCAGAAAGCCTTCGCTCGCGCCCTTCCCAAACGCACCTCCGGACTACTCTTCCCTGACACTCTGAGGCAGACCTGGTCAGCCGATAATACCAGGGCCCGCTCCCAGACCCCTCCGCCCAGGAAGCGGGGAAGCCCCGTGCGTCCCTCCACTCCGTGGCCACGGGGCTCGGGCCGCGGCGAGGCGGAAGGGCCCCCGTGGGCGGCGGCTCCCTGCCCTCGAGCGAACAGCTCGCGGGGGATCCTTTCCTTGGGCTCCCGGCCGCCCCCCGCCCCGGACGAGCCGCACCCGTTCGCGCCTCACCTGCTGGCCTCCGCACACCACAGCCGCAAAATTTTACTGCTCGAACTAAAGGATCTCACATCCAAATCCCGCCCCTCAGCATAGTGTCCACCGATCGGAAACAGGAAGTCGGATGGTCAGGTCCCGCCTTCTCTGTTCTCCCAACCAATCGCCGCACTGCTTCACCTCCCGTGACCTGAGGGCAAACCGGAAAGCGTGAGCGGGAATGCGCATGCCCAAGAAAGGGACCGGAGAGCGTTCTCTACCGGTGACGACACTGCTTGAAGGCGGGGCCAGCAGGAGGAAGGGAGAGGAAATGGCGTCTCTAGCCCGCTGAGTCCTCCAAGTGCTCTATGATTTCAGGAGCTGGGCGGAGTGTAGCTAGAGGCGTGAGATGGGCGGGGTCGTTGTAGCTCGAGGCTGCTGAAGCAGCTGCGGCTCCTCCTCCTCCTCCTCCTCCTCTCCACCCCCCCATCTCGCTCGCCCCGGGGGAGTGATGGGTGGGGATTATGGGCCGGTGGCGGAGTCACTGTCGCTCCAGTCTGCCTGAAGAGCGGTAGAGTTTGCTGCCCTGGGGAGGGGCCGCGCCTTGAGAAGAGGAAGAAGAGGAGGAGGAGGAGGAGGAAGAAGAAGAAGAAGAAGAGGAGGAGGTGAAGGAAGAGAAGCTAGCACTCCCTTCTCCGGACTCTGTCCACCCCACATTCTGACCTTATATGGTCCACGAAGCTGGCCGGGTCGAAGGGATCACTGACTGAAGAGGGTGAATAGGGAAAGAGACTGAGAGGGGAGACAGTGGAGACAAACTGGAGAGAGAAAAAGTGCAGTTAGGAAGGAGACAGCCTGAAGAAAGACAGAGACCTAGAGGAGTGACACTCCTAGGGGAGAGACTAGAGATCTAGAACGGAGACAGAGAGCCCTGGCCGGTTGCTGGAGCAACCACCACAGTGGATGCCCTGTTGCACCCCCGGTTTCCTAGGAAACGGCCTAAGGGGCCTGTCCACAGGGTTCCAGTTGCCTGGACAACCTTCCCAATAGCCCCTGTGTAAAGCCTGTGTGCCCACTCTTCCCTAGTGGGCACCATGCAGGTGCTCTCGAAGGCCCGGCCTTCCCGCTCGGTCTCCCTGAGGCGCCTGGCCGTGGTGCTGGCCCTGACCGCTTACGGGGTGCACAAGATTTACCCCCTGGTGCGCCAATGCCTGGCGACCTCGTCGCCCCCGAGGGGATCCTCCGCCCAGCCCCTGTCCTCGGCCGAGGCGGAGTTCCGCAGCACCTCAGCCTCTTCCGCCGCCGGGATGGCGGGTAGCAGCGCCAGTGCCAACCGGGTCTTCTTGCGCCGGCTGCTCTGGCTGCTGCGCCTCCTCTTCCCCAACGTCCTGTGCCAGGAGACGGCCCTGCTGGGCCTGCACACGGCGGCATTGGTCAGCCGCACCTTCCTGTCAGTTTACGTGGCCCGCCTAGATGGGCGCCTGGCCCGCTGCATTGTCCGCAAGCAGCCGCGGGCCTTCAGCTGGCAACTGCTGCAGTGGCTGCTCATCGCGCTGCCCGCCACCTTCGTGAACAGCGCCATCCGCTACCTGGAGGGCCGCCTGGCGCTGGCCTTCCGCAGCCGCCTCGTGGGGCACGCTTACCGCCTCTACTTCAACCAGCAAACTTACTACCGAGTCAGCAACATGGACGGCCGCCTGCGCAACCCCGACCAGTCCCTCACTGAAGACGTGGTGGCCTTTGCGGCCTCGGTGGCCCACCTTTATTCCAACCTGACCAAGCCCCTGCTCGATGTGGCAGTGACCTCGTACACCCTGCTGCGCACAGCTCGCTCTCGGGGAGCCAGCACGGCCTGGCCCTCGGCCATCGCGGGCCTGGTGGTCTTCCTCACCGCCAAGGTGCTCCGGGCCTGCTCCCCCAAGTTTGGGGAGCTGGTGGCCGAGGAGGCCCGCCGCAAAGGGGAACTGCGCTACATGCACTCCAGAGTGGTGGCCAACTCGGAGGAGATCGCCTTCTACGGAGGCCACGAGGTAAGCCAGCGGGCTGAGGGGAAGGAGGGGGACCGTGGAAGGTGACAGGGGAGGCTAGCCCCCCACCGGGGAAAGGCTTGGGCAGTTCTTGGAGTTGGTGGTAGCAATGAGGAAGGAAAGCCGGGAGGGGTGTCGGGGTTAGTGGTGGAAGAGGAACCCCTTGGGGGGGGGGTACTGTTCAGACTGCTCCTGGCTGGTTGAAGAAAAGATTGGAGATTGACATAAACGGATGTCTGGGGCTAGGGGAAAGTGCCCCTCTGGGTGGCACAAGGAAACATGCTGGTGAGGGGTCCTTTGCCAGTGCGAGCCATGTTCCAAACTCCTGCTTTCTTTTACACTTCTGTTTATTTTGTTTTTGACACTGGCTGCCAGAAAATCTTAGCGGTTTCAGACTGGAGCATCCCATTCAAGTCTCTGCTTGTCTCTCTCCATCCCCAAAACCTGCCTGGCCCCCTCCAGCCTTGTTCCTTGAAGTTTTTCCCAGTCTTCCATGCACTAGGGCAAGTTCCCTTTTGCCCAGAGCCCCCAGAGGTCTCGGGGCTGGCTCTGTCTAACCTGATGACTGAACTGGGAAGATGCCAAGGGCCGGGGAGGTGATCTCTGAGGACCAGGCTGTTGGCGGGCGGGGAAGGAGAAACGCAGAGTCAGAGGGACGGGCACAGAGAAAACGGAGGCTTCCAGCGTTTGGGAAATCTGGACTATTGTGGGTCCCCAGCTGGGAGGGGGGGGAAGGAGAGCTGCTGCCTTTGGCCATGTGACTTGAATAGAGCCTCAGCTCCTTGATCGTCTGGCCCCTCCCTGTTCTCAGCTGTTGAAATCCAGGTAGCCCTCAGAGGGGCCTCTGGGAGGCAGGGGCGTTCAAAGAATGACTCAGACCCAAGCGGGGTTAACAAGCGGCACCAGCGGAGACTGGCTATTTGGGGTTAGAGGTCAGGCCTTTTCTGACCTCCTTCCTCCTCTCGGGGCTTCCTTAGCTCCCCAGCCCCTGCCTGCCAGCCAGACTGGGGCCCCGGGACCTTCCCCCTTCCTCATTTCCTTGAAAGGGAGGGAATGGGAGGATGCTGAGATAACAGGCCTGGTGGGCAGAGGTCACGAGGAAGTTGTGTAACGCCTGTTTGGCTTGGCCCCCGCTGCCAGCTATCTCCGTGCCCTTTCCCCCTCCCCCCCCCCAGCACCACCTCTTTCCCAGTAGGGAACTGGACACTTGCGAGTGGCTGGAGCTCATCCCCCTCCCCCCCTCACCGGAGCCCCTCGGGAGACGGAATTGGTGCGAGCCACTTCCGCCCGTGCTTCCCTCTCCCAGGAGGCGACCCACCCTTCCGCCGCCTTGGCCACATCCCACTGCCCCCTCCTGGCTCCCGGAGCAGCCCGGTCCCCGCCTGCCCCGAGCCCAGAACTCGGACGGGTTTGCGTTTTCAGCACCGGGGGCTGGGCCTGGGAATGTTCTACCCGAGAGGCCCCGGCCCGGCCCCAGCTGCTGACCCCGGGCTCCGGGAAAGGTTACTCCAGGCCAGCGCTCGCGGTCTCCTCCCGCTTCCTCGGCTCCAGCGCGCAGGCGCGGCCTCTTTGTTTCACTTTCGCCCTGAGCTTGGAACGGGATCTCGCGGCTCCGCGGCCTCCGCGCACCTGCGGCCTTGCCCCCCAGCTCTTTGGGGGGGGGGGCTCCTGGGGCCCCCTGCCGTGCGCTTGCGGAAACCTCTCTCCCTCCGCTAGGCCGGGACCCGTGGCTTGTGGGGGAAGCGTGTATGGGAGGGGGAGGGAGCGGCACCAAATACACACTCCTAAGAATATGCACATATAGATGCGTATTCACACCCCAAGATCCGCTCCCGAGGACCCCCGGGCGGGATCGGCCCTCCCGGAAGATCTGGAGTTACCGGGTCTAGGATCTCCAACCCCCCTCCCCCCCCTCGGAAGACAGTTTTGAACGTGAGCCACTTGGCAAAGTCCCCAAAGCCAAATTGTCGGTCAGGCCCCAATCTCCTTATGCCCAGAAGCCTCGGGCTCCCGGGGTGCGCACTCCTGTCTGCCGGTGAAACTTGCTCTAAGCAAACGTGATTCCATCTGACAATGTGGATTTACGGGAGAGATAATTCGAAGAGGAGCGCTCCTTTGCTTTATCAAAGCCGCAGGCCAGCAGCGCAGCCGGGGAGCTAGCGGGGCCCCAGCTTCTTGCCCTCAGTCATTTTCACCGTCATTTCCAAGTCCCCACTGTAGGTCCTGTGGGGGTACCGAGCAGAAAAGCACCCCTGGCCTTGCCCTCCCCGTCCAGCGCACAGACAGCTGGGGTGTAAATCAGAGTACATTAAAGCAGCCGCATCTAAGGCAGGGGTTCTTGAATATACTTTTTTTTTTTTTTTTTTTTTTTTTTTTTTTTGCTGAGGTAACTGGAGTTAAGTGACTTGCCCAGGGTCACACAGCTAGGAAATGTTCATTGAATTTACTTTTGAAAATATTACAACCGTATTTCAATATAATGGATTTCCTTTATAATCCTATGTAGCTTATTTTATGCATTTAAAACCATGATTCTCAGAAAGGGTCCTTAAGTTCCACCAGACTGTCAGAGAAGCCTGGCCTAACCCTGCAATAGTGGCTGGAGTAGAGGGCCGGACCAGAGACCTGAATCCTACCTGTAACTATTTGATCCAGAACAGGGAAGCAACATGATACAAAGTAAAAACCAAACAAGCAATGTATTTGCAGTCACAGCAACTGGATTTGAATCCCAGCTCTAACCCTCACTAACCTCTCTGGGCCTTAGTTTCCTCCAGGTGCTTTCCAGCCCCACATCTATAAACCTGTGACCCTAAATTAATCTCAGTGGCCCGGGCGATTCTGAGGCAATAAATTGGAGGAAGCAGCCTCAGAAAGAGGACGATTTGCCCGAGGACGCAGCTGGAGCCAGGGCTCCTGACTCCAATTTTACTGTTTCTGAGATCAAAGTTGTAAATGAGAGAGACTTGCCCAGCCTGTGGCAAATGAGTTGCAGCAGAAAGAGACTAGAATTAGGAGGCCAGCCAGACCTAGAGGAAACACTTGTCAAAGGAGGAGAGCAGTGGAGGGATCTCAGGGTGGATCGCCACCATCTTCTCCGTGAGGGTGCAGTCATGCTGAGATCCCAAGATTGCTGATGGAGGTAGATCGGAGATGAAAGAAAAAGGAGAGAGTGCCGACACTGAATCAGAGATGAATCCCAAAAGCCGGCAAGCAGGGCTGCCTGGGCTGTAGCACCAGGCGTCTGGAGACATTCAGGCAGCCAAGCAGGACCGTTTCAAGTTCAGCACGAGAGAACGTGTGCTCAGCTTGGGAGGGTGAAACCCAGGCGGGTCACCAGAATAGGTCCTGATGTCAAGGAGACTCAGGTGCTTTCCCACCGGATGGTCAGGAGACTGACATGGAGCAGCTACATGTCCACAGTCTCAGTCCTTCCTAGCTCCACCTGGGGAAACCAGCTCAGGAGAAGCCAGAAGCCCCAGGCTTCCTCAGCTTCTTCCCACTCTGATTCTCGGACAAGGCCTTTGGAAAAGAGCGTTGACTCCCAATCCTGGCTGACACTTGGCAGCTGTGTGAGCTTGGGCAAGCCACTTTACCTCCTGAGCTTCCACATCTGTAAATCAAAGGGGTTGGGTGAGTGATACATTTATTGGAAGGGCCTTAAAGGATCTTTGAAATAAAAGTTGTCTGGGCTTTACCTGGGATAAGAGACCCGAAGGGAAGGGAATGAGCCTTTGTTACTTCGAGGGCCACATCCATGTCGGTAGATGTGCCTTTGGTTTCCCAAGCAGCACTTCGGAATGAGCTTCCTCACAGAAACAGTGTTCTATATGGTACATAGTGTGGTTGGCCTATGTGGCCCATGTTCATTTGACATTATTTGTTGACTTGAACCACCACTTGGAAACTTTGGGACCTTGTTCCAAACTAGCTACTTGTAAAGAACTATTGGCAACAAAATCTATTCGTCAACTGGGGACCGCAGGCGCGCGTGTGTGTGAACATAGAGAGTATGCATGCATATTTTCCCCCAACTCTGATCACAATATCACAGGGTCTGGCTTACGAACGCCCCTCACACCTGAGTAGCCACCATGGCCAAGGATTTCTTTGTCTTCTCCTTTCCATTGTTTGACAATGAGAAGATTGATTTGGACCAGAGGTTATTCATCTGAATTCCATTAAAAACGATTTTGAAAAGGGTTCTATCACTTTGTACAAATAATCCAGGATGCCGGGAAAGTTAAGGGTCCCTGGTCTTGATTCTTTCTAGTCATGTGATTATGAGAACACCTCACCACCAGCATCTCGTGCTCCTTGCCCAGGCTGCTCACCTAGGACGAGGTTTAGTCCCCAAAGGCAGGGGGAGTGGGCAGGCGCTCATGGAGCCTCTTTGTCCCCTAGGTGGAACTGGCCCTGCTGCAGCACTCATACCAAGACCTGGCCTCCCAGATTAACCTCATTCTTCTGGAAAGGCTCTGGTACGTCATGCTGGAACAGTTCCTCATGAAGTACGTGTGGAGTGCCTCCGGCCTTGTGATGGTTGCTGTACCTATCATCACTGCTGTTGGCTATTCAGAGACAGGTAAGAGGACCCTGTGGGGAGAAGAGTCTGGGAGCACATTCCCCAACAAGGTCTAGCTCCAGGTGTAGCCCCGCACTGAGACTGAGAAGAACTGGGGAGAGGGGTGCAGGTCCTGGGCACAGCTGTCAATCGCCCCCACCTCTCCACTCCCCACATTATCTGAGCCAAGTCACTTGACCTCTTAGTTGCTCACTTGTCAGAACTAGATGAACTCTAAGCACCATGGCAGTTCCACATGTGTGATCTGGCTTAGGGCCCTGTGTCTAGTGAATAGTTGAGTCAGGCCCAGAGCCCAGTTCTTCTGACTCCTTCCTGGTCCAAGCCTCACTTCTTATACTGCCTGCCAGTCAGAAAAATCCCACTCTACTTTAAGCTAAGTCTTCTCCTTGTCCAGAGCAAGCTGTTTCAGAGCAGGAAGAAATATAGTTTTATTAATGCTATGCATCCTTCACTCAAACTTTTTCTCATTATTTCCCTTGACGTGCTAAGCCTTTTGTTTTTCTCTTATTTTGTTTAATTTAAAAAAAACTACCTCTGAAATAATTTGGTATAGCACTGAATATGTACATGAATTTACCTTGTATTGTCATTTATTGACATGACTTAACCATGAGCAGTGAATGTTTCTCCAATTATTTGTCTCCCTTTATTTCTGCCAACAGTTTTTTGTAGTTTTAGTTATATAAATCCTGGGTATGTCTCGGTAGGTTAACTCAGATATTTTATAGTTATTTTAATAGAATTTTTCTTATTTCTTTGACAGCTTTTGATAATATTATATAGAAGCGCCGGTAGTTTGGGGATTTATTCTATATTTTGCTATCCTGCTGAGGGCACTAATTGTCTCAGTTTCTAAACTGATTCTCTGGGGTTTTCTAAGTATAATATCATCTGCAATTAGGGATAGTTTTATCTTTGTTAATATATATGCCTTTGGTTTTGTTCTCTTGTTATTACTGTAGGTAGAACTATGTCAAATACTGTTGGGGAGAAGAGTCACACACACACACACAAGCCTTCAATAACTTGGCCATAAAGAAATTCCATTATCCAAACATTACTTGGCTTGTTTTTCAGCCCCCATCATCTATAATAGAGTTTCTTAAAGTTTTCTACTTGTAACTCCTTTTCACTTGAGACATTTTTATGTGGTCCTGGATCTCTAGGTATATAAAATATTTACTGATAATAAAATCGTCATTTTGTGACCCCCCCATTCAGTTAAAGACCCTATGTGGGGGGTCGTGAACCACGGTTTAAGAAGGGATCTACAAGGTATGTATGGGGCTGGTACATGTTAGGGGAAAAGGATGGAATAGTAACTGCTGTATTAAAATCTTTACCTTTCTCTAGCCTCAGTTTCCCCGTTTGTAAAATGAAAAAGTCAGAATAGATGATTTTTAAGTTCTCTTTCAGTTCTGACATTTTATGACTATGAAACATTTATTCAGTACCATCTACTCATTCAGCAAACATTAAGCTATCATTTCTATGCGAGGCTCTATGAGAGATATACAAATAAAACTCCTTAATGGAGAAGACAAGACACAAAGTCATGAACAAAGGTAATTAATGCTCAATATCTAATGAGAGCTGCAGACAGCATGGTGACAACTGGAGACTGGATGTGAGCTAGGACTTAAATAAGCAGAGTCAAAGCCTCTTAGCTCAAGAGGCAGAGTCCCTCATCCTGATAAAATGGCTTATTGCCCAGAGTCTTTGGGAGTAACTTCCTGATCATACACAGATAACTTCTGGAGGGCTCACCTGGAAGGAGATAAGCAGAACCTAATTATGCATAATGGGCAGCCACTGCCTCTGCCTTCCCGTATCGTCTTCTCAGGCCTGCCTGAGCCAGGAGTGTTCTGTTCCCACATGTTTATGATCTTTCTGGGCCTGTACCTGTTTATCCCTTTTGACTAATGCCTCAGAATGCACTCCATCTTCCTGTGGGCCATTCTTCCCCCTATTATTCTATTAGTCTGTGCATTCCAAGGAAAACCATAGAATCATAGCATGTTAGACCTACAGGTGATCTTGGAGATTAGCCAGCATATAACCCCTCACTTTACAGATGAGGCTTGAAAGGATCTTGCTAAAGATTGTGTGGCTGGCTAAGTGGCAAAGATGGAACCCCAACTTAGGTTTTCTGACTCCCAAGTCCAGGGTTGTTTTCATGGGCATCAGCTGCTTTTTTTTTTTTTTTTTTTTTTTTTTTTTTTTTTTGAGGCTGGGGTTAAGTGACTTGCCCAAGGTCACACAGCTAGGAAGTGTTAAGTGTCTGAGACCAGATTTGAACTCAGGTCCTCCTGAATTCAGGGCTGGTGTTCTATCTGCTGCACCCCCTAGCTGCCCTTATCAGTTGCTTTTTAACATCAGACCCTGCACACTTGGAGTATGACTTCTTGTAATTAATTTCCCCCCTTTCCTTCTCCATCCCTCTTTTCTCTCCACCATAGTATATGTTTTCTAGGCTTTCATTTTCTTATCCGGAAAACACAATAATCTCAGAGGTCCCCTCCAGTGTCCAGAATCCATGATTCCAAACTGAGCTTCTCAATACAGTGCCTGTCATAGAGGTAGCGAGGCAGTGACTGCTGATTCCCATTGCCCCTACGTGGCCCTTTATGTGATGAGATGGGCAGACTCCCTGTGCCCCTGGGACTCTTCTCGGGCCATAATGCTGCCTTTTTGCCTCCCTCATCCAAAGAAGGATTGGGGGTTATGATTCAGAGATGGCACATAGCCAAGAGGCCATGGCTCTTGGCACATATTGGGCTGGTCATTGAGCTTTTCCTTTAACATGGTCCTGGGATTATCCAGGCAGTTTCACTCCCATTGCCTCAGTTGATTCTCATGACAACCAAGTAAGAAAGGTGGGTCAGAGATTATTACCCCCATTTTACAGATGGGGAAACTAAGTAGCAGAGCCAGTCTCCTAAAAGTCCTGATGAGTTCCATATTCTTTCCATTAGTCTTCACTGTGTGTCCATTGCTATGCACTTTGGAACTCTAAGAGAAGTAAGTAATGTGGGCCCCGTTGTTGAGGAGCGCACTGTCAGACCCACCATAGCCGGGAAATGAATATGTTTCAAATACCCGGCTGTCTTGGGGTTCTCTGAGAGCCACTATGTTGTAGTCACTGCCCATGTTTAGCCCCAGAGCCAGCTGGAGGAGGAGTGGGGCTGCCACTGCTGCCTTTTTTCCATTTCTGAGGACCAAGATGAAGCCCTGCCATGGAGGCCAGACTGACTAGAAAGAGGCATCCAGCACAAGCGTGCCCTGCTCCCCCCCCCCCAAAGGCTTCTAAGTGAACTAGAGAGACAAGCTTCTCACATCTCCAGGGGGTGCTTGTAGGGAGCAGCTATAAGGTAGGCCAGACCCTGGTTAGCAAGGGCTTTGGATACAGCCACCCAAGGAGTTTGCACGCGATCCATGAGGCAGGCAGGAACTGGTGGAAGATCCATCTATGGAGGTCAAATTGGCTGGGCCAGTGGAAATATAAGTCCTGTAGCTAACTCTCCATTCTTCTCCCATCCTGTGTAGACTCAGAGGCAGTAAAAAAAGCGGCCTTGGAGATGAAGGAAGAAGACCTGGTGAGTGAGCGCACTGAAGCCTTCACAATCGCCCGGAACCTGCTCACGGCTGCTGCGGATGCTATTGAGCGAGTTATGTCTTCCTATAAAGAGGTATTCTTACCCCCAGCTTGCTCCAGGCTTCCTGCCAGAGTGCCGGGCCAAGACTGATTTCTCCCCCTTCCCTCCTGCCCCCCCAGGTGACAGAACTGGCTGGCTACACTGCCCGGGTGTACGAAATGTTCCAGGTGTTTGAGGATGTCCAGCGAGGTAGTTTCAAGAGGCCTGGGGAACAAGAGGACTCTCCAGTGAAGGCCAGACCTGGAGCTCTTGTGAGGCATGGGGTGCGTATGGAAGGACCCCTGAAAATCAAAGGTAAGCACTTGCTTTCTTTCCTTTCGTTCATTCATTGAATCAGCATATCAAGCACCTGTTGCCTTTTGAATGGTCTCTGTCTCGTGTTGCCTCCATGGTTGCCTGTTACTTGGCACCCAGTCTTAACTCTATTATGAAGTCCCTCCCACTCAGTTTTATCCCATGTCTCCAGCCTCCTGTCTCTTTGCCCTTGCTCTGGATAGACCTGGTTCCTGCCTATCTTCTCAGTTCCTTGTTGTCCCCCTGGATCCCCCGCATCCTTCAGGGCCCAGCTCAAGGTCCCTCCCCTTGAGGAAGCCTTCCCCGAGATGACCTGTTGGATGCAGAGCTGCTCCCAGAGGGCCGTGCTTTAGCTGTCATCCTTAATTGGCCCTTCATGGCTGCTCCTGCTACCTGTCATGGGCTCACTGGGTAGCTAGGATTACAGGGATAAGAAGAGGGGAAATGGATGCTGTTGCTCATCCAGTCTAATGCCCTCATTTTTCAGATGAGAAAACTGAACTGCCCAGAAAGGTAACTCGTCCAGAGTCCCATGAAGAGGCTAATTACTGAGCCAGGCCTCTGACTAAGTCCAGGGCTATGGAGAGTCAGGCAAAGTCTGGATGATCTCTTGTCAGGGAATTCCTACTCACTGGTCGGTTGTCCAGTGCCCTCTGGGATCCCTGTCAACTTCTTTTTGTAGATGCCCGTTGCCAGCTGCTGTGCAAGCTCATGGATGTCTACACAGGCCCTCACTCATCCTGCCCCCTGCCTCTAGCCTTTGCTGACCTGTAGATGAGGAGCTTTTAAGTGCTGATTTGCATGTGCTTTGTCTGGGAGAAGCCTACACTACTTTGTGTCCCTCAGGAGGCTCCAAGCTCATGTTCTTAGTAGAGCAAAGTAGCCCTCAGTGTGCCTACCCTAGTACCCTCCCACATCTGAGAGAGCCCAGGAATTGTCTCTCTTGCCTTTCCCTCCGTTTTCCTCTAGTCCCTGCTTGGCACGGCGGGGCCAAATTCAAGTCCTGTGCTGGCCTCCAGAGTCAGCAGAGTTAGGAGAACTCCAGGCAGTGCACCGGTCTGTCCTCCAGTGCAGGCATTCATCCTGTAGCACACTAGGCATTGCATGGGCGTACAGAAAAGAGCCATGGCTCCAGCCCTAGCCGTCCTCCTTCCGCTATGAGAACAATTGCAAATGATCCGAGGTAGCATAGACGTGATGGGTGAACGGTGCTGCTTGGATAGGCGGCAGGAGAGAAGTGTATAAGCGCGAGTGTTTAGGGGAAGAATGCTTCCTGGAGGGATGGGAGGAGAGTTAAGGGAAAGATGGAAGGGAGACAGGTTGGGATAGTCCAGGGAAGGGGAAAGAGATAGAGCGCACATAGACACAGAGAGGGCTGAGCACGAGCATCTTGTGTTATGAGGGCAGTGGATAAACTGCTGTGCTGATGAGGCGGGCTGGAGCCGCTGGTGCTCGTGGGAGTGCACGTGGCTGTGACTGTGTGCCGGTATGGCCGGATGTGTGCATGCACGTGTGAGGTGTGTGTGAGGGCGTGTGGGAGTGGATGTGTGTGTGTGCCTATGGCTAAATATGTGTGAGTTGCATATGAGTGCACATATAGGCGTGTTCAAGTGCTGTGTGAGTGTGAGAATGTGTGTGAGTATATGTGTCAGAGTATGTGTATTAGAGGCTCATGGGTAAAGGTTGGAGAGCACACGGGGAGCTGAGATGTGACTTGGAAGCAGGCAAGGGAGAGACCGTTTCCTGCAGATTAGATGTGATGGCTCTGCCCTTGGAGACCCCCGGTAGCCACCACGAAAGGATCTGTAAGAGCCTCCCAGTCCTGCCTCATCCCAGCTCGTGGGCACTCAGTCCTCAGTGTTCCATCCTCTAACGACTCAGTGGGGTTCTCTGGCTTTCCAGGGAGCGGTGGCCTGCAGGCTCTCCAGTACCTTTCCAGGCCTCGCAGCAGCCCCTCCCTCCCGCCCGCTTGCCGGCCTTGGGGTAACCAGCCTTCCTTGCTCTTTCTCCCTTTCCTTCTCCCCTCAGGCAAGGTAGTGGATGTGGAGCAAGGGATCATCTGTGAGAACATCCCCATCATCACCCCAACAGGAGACGTGGTGGTGGCCAACCTCAACATCAGGGTAGGCCAGAGGCTCCATGTGCTGTCAGGCTCTGCCCTGGCACCAGGGAAAGACTGCTTCTCCAGGGCAGCTAGAAGGGAGAATTCCAAGGCAGACACCCATCAGCTGTATGTCTTAGGCTTCTTTTACTGCCCATCTAGTCTAGATAGTTCCAGAGGTTCCTCCTAGCTCCAAGGTTCAAAAGATGGCTCTGTGATCTGAGGGTAAGAGGAATGCCCCAGAGAAAAACCTCAGGCCTGGGCAATCGTGATCTGCATTGTTGGCATCAGGACAGTGCCCTCGGATCCAAGGTTAATGTGAGCAACCTCCAGGTCACATGTGCTGCCAGCAGGGCAGAATTGATCGAGGAGGCTAATGATCGTTGAGAGCTGGCCTATGGTCCCTGAGCTTGACTGCTACTAGTTCTCCTCCTGCCTATCTCTCAGTGAGCTCTGGGTCTACTCCTCCTACCTTCCAGGCAGATTGGGAAAGGGATCTTTCCCTGTGCTCCGGGGGCATAAGGGCTGGCACCCATTGCCCTTTGAACTTCCTGCTCTCGGGACCTTCACGCATTGACCTATGAGCAGAAAGGCTCTGCTGCTCAAAGGCTGGATTCTGCTTTCAAGGGAAGCAGTCAGCTGGGAATGAAATTCTCTTTTACATGCACTAGGGAGGCTCAGCATTGAAAGAAAGGCCCAGGTGGACTAGTCATTCCATGTTCACGGAGCCCAACTTGGGGTGTCGAGGAGGAAGGTGGGGGCAGGGAAATAAGAGAGAAAACTCCTTTCCGTGCCTGTTCTCAGGGAGCTTCCAGTCTCCTGAAAGCGACTAGATTCCCAAATAGGAGTCAGAGAATGTTTGAGTGTTAAGCACACTGATGCCAACACAAAGTATACTGGTTAAGAAAAGGAAGGGAGAAATCAATGTATATGGAGATCAAAGGATGGGGAGGGGTGGAAAGACAGCAGATGCTGACCTAGCACACACTATATGCAAGCCTTGCCCAGCAGCACCATGGGTAGCACTCTTAAAAGGGGAAAAGAACAAGCTAAGTGGGAGCCAGCTGGTACTGGGGAAGACTTCCTGGGAGAGGTGGAACCTGAGCCAAGCTTTGAAAGATGTGGAGGATTGAGCCAAGAAGGAAGGCCTAGGGCCTTCCAGACAAAGGAAATGGCCCATGCAGAGATTGGGAGATAGAAGCGAGCCAAGCCAGGAGAGCGGCCCGTCTGTGGTGGAGGGATGGGACTAGGATCCTCAAAGGCTTGGATCAAAGACTAGGATCACTTGGCTTCAAGATTTGGACTTGCTGTCATGGGTAACAGGGAGGTTCTCCAAAGGAAAAGAAGGGAGGGAATATAAGCCTCCTAAATACACAAGGCCTGCCTCTCCCGTGGCTCTCCATAGGTGGAAGAAGGCATGCACCTGCTCATCACCGGCCCCAACGGCTGTGGCAAAAGTTCCCTGTTCCGGATTTTAGGCGGCCTTTGGCCAGCCTATGCTGGAGTCCTCTACAAACCTCCACCACAACGCATGTTTTACATCCCCCAGAGGTGAGTGAGAGTAGGCCTCCGCGGCCTCTGCATCATGCAGTCCCAAATCTGGGGTCATCAAGCTGGGATGGCGTGGCAGGGAACCAAGCCATCGGTGAGCACCCCCACTCCTGTATGTCTCTCACAGGCCCTACATGTCAGTGGGCTCTCTGAGAGACCAAGTGATCTACCCTGACACAATAGAGGACATGAAAAGGAAGGGCTACTCTGACCACTACCTGGAGGCCATATTGGACATCGTGAACCTCAACCACATCGTCCAGAGGGAAGGAGGTGAGTGCTCAGAGATTGGGGAGGGCCCCCCCTTCCCCAGCATCCCCATATCCAGGCACATAGGAGTTGTCTTTCCACAGTGGAGATAGAATATATCATCTCACACTTCTCCAAGGCTCTCTGGCCAAAGCATGGTAACAGATGACCGTGTTGGCCTCCCGGGTGACCCTGGCTTTTGGCCAGCTCCTCCCTGGACAGGCTCTTCTCTCTCTTTGGAGAAGCTTTGGCCCTAATCTCTATTTTCATTTTTAGGTTAGTCAAGGTGCTCCTCTACACCTGGGACCTAGAAGAGACAGTCTGGCGTAGGGGCAGAGGACGACTCTGCTCGTACCCCATCACAGGGAAACGCTGAAGCCTATGAGCTCTTGGGCATAGGGGGGATTCCTTTTTCACAAGGGAATATCAGGACTCTGTAGTCTTTGGATGGCACAGGGAGAGCAGCCCCCACATTGGCTCTGCTGGCCCAAAGGGACCGGTCGTTGGTGGCACGTCCATCCCTTTTCCCTCACGTTGCTCCACCACTCTCGGCATTTAGTCAATGCCTGCTATATGCCAGGCACTGCGCTAAGAATTTGTCCCAGGTCCCTCTCACAAAGCAGGCTCATTCTCCCTTTGCTCACTGGCGGCTCTGTCCCTGCTCCTCTTGTCCTTTAGGCCTGGCACAAGGCCTGCTCATTCCAGGAGGGAATCCCAGGTAATCACACTGGTCCTCCACCATCGGATAGCAGGGAGTGAGCGACTGAAGAGAGGAAAAGATTCAATTCTGGAGCCAGAGGGCCAGAATCTGAAAGCCAGCTCTGGTCCAGAAGCGTTTATTGTCCAAGCCGGCCTTTTGACTTAACATCCTTTTCAGTTTAGTCCCTTGTTTTTCTACTAAATTGCTTCAAACTCCTCCCAACCCCACCCCCCGCATGCTTGTTCTGGACTCGCATGACTGGGACTCAGAGTCATTCCCTAGCTGTGGGCCCCAGTTCCAACAGAGTGCTTGGCACAGTGGGTGACAGGACATTTTATTAATTGGTTGATCACGGACTAGTCAATAATGTTGTAGAGCATCGTTTGGAACATGTAATGAGTCACAGTACCCTCCCCCCTTGGGGTTGTTGTAAGTAAAACATTTTATAAAACTGCTGGTACTGCCCAGTGGCCAGGGCCCCAAGTTCAAAGGTCAATTCATCTTTCAGCCTCAATTTTTTTGTATGTAAAATGGGGCTAATAATAGCACTACCTGGCAGGGTCAAATGCAATCACCTAAAGGCATTTTGCAAATCTTAAGTCTAGAAATACCGAGTATTATTAAACCCTAACATTCTAGAGAAATGATGTGATTGTTAGGCCAAGCCCCAGGACAAGGAGCGTTGTTGTCTTTTTTTTCCTGTTCCTCTCAGAGTACTCATTAGCGCAAGGCCAGGCATAATACAGGTGTCAAACAACTTTTTTTTTTAAATGATTTTTTTTATTATAGCTTTTTATTGACAAAACAGATGCATGGGTAATTTTTCAACATTGACCCTTGCAAAAGCTTCTGTTCCAACTTTTCCCCTCCTTCCCTCCTTTCCCCTTCCCTGGATGGCAGGCTATCACATATGTGTTAAACATCAAACAACTGTTTAAAACTGCATTTAAGCCTCCTCTTCTTTTCCTTCCTGTGCAGGTTGGGAGGCTTCCTGTGACTGGAAGGATGTCCTCTCAGGTGGAGAGAAGCAAAGAATCGGCATGGCCCGGATGTTCTACCACAGGCCAGTTGGGCTTGGGTTGGGGAGAGGGGCCAGGCCTGGCCGACACTGACTGGGAACTTGGAAGGCAGTATGGGGGGAGGGGTCCCTTGGTATATCCTTCTGGGGCATCCACCCATGAAGAAAAACCAAGACAAAAGGCCTCAGTGCTGACCAAAGGTAGAAGAAGGTGATGGGAGCATCATCCCCTTGGAAGAGAGTACAAGTGGGAAAGGACAACTCTGCTTCAGAGTGGTTTTTCTGTTTTCTTGGATAAGGGACCTGGGGACCCCCACCCCATCCCGACACGGTAGACCTCAGAGGCCCTGGGCCGGGGATAGGAAGGCTGTGAGTTGGCCCTTGTGTCCCTTTACCCATAAGCTTGGTCTCGGTGGTTGGGAGTTGGATGCATTTCCTCTTCTCGGATGTTTGAGATCAGAGATGTGACACTGGAAGAGTTCTCAGAGACATCTTCCTCATTAAAATGCAGGCCCCAAAGGGAGCCGGTAACACTGTGCTAACCTGTGTCGGGGGCTGACCCGGGCCTCTGACCAGGGGAGCTCAGCAGCCCAAATTTAGGCTGGTGAGTGAAGAGGACCTGAACGGCAAGCACCAAGCCCTAGAATGGAGGGCAGCCATAGCGGTGTATCTGGCTGCAGGTGTTCAGGATGCTGGGACATTAGTGGGAGAAACCATCTCCTTTGGAATTCCTTCTCTTTCAAAATATTCCAAGGGTCTTTAATCTGAGAGTGGCAGGTGCCATGAAGCCAGAAAGCATTGCTCATACCCGGGAACTCAGGCCCAGAGCCAAACCTGGGCCCTCGTACCCGGGAACTCAGGCCCAGAGCCGAGCCCGGGCCCTCTGCAAGCTTCCCTTCTGCCTTCTCTCTCCCCTGCCTGGCAGGAGATGCACTGGGGCCAGGCTGAGCTAGAGCCTTTGCAGAGCTGGGCAGATGTTCTCTCTCAGGAAGGTCCTAGACTTTTCCCATTAGCAATGGAAGGACCTTTGAAATCAAACAACTGAGGCCCAAAGAAGTTGGCACTGGCCTGAGACAGCATAGTGAATTGTAGAACCAGGTCCTGGGTCACAGTGCTTCAACCCCTTCCTTTTCCAGGGGCTGGAACTGAAGCCCCGAGCGCTTCACTTGCATAAGATCTTTCCCCTAGCACAGCTGGGCTACAACTGAGCCTTGGAGGTTGGGTGGGATTTCTGACAGGCCTTCCAGGCAAGGGGAAGCAACTCAAGCGAAGGAGTTGAGCACCAGTGAAGATGAGAAGGGTTTGTTGGTCTGTCTGTCTGTTTTAAGGGAAAGGACTTATATTCCCTGTTGTCTCCCCCTCCAGGCCCAAGTACGCACTTCTGGATGAATGCACCAGTGCCGTGAGCATTGACGTGGAGGGCAAGATTTTCCAGGCTGCTAAGGATGCAGGCATCGCCCTGCTCTCCATCACCCACCGGCCTTCCCTGTGGTAGGTGCCTCCTCCCCCAGAAGGAGCACTGTGCTCCAGGCAGGCATGAGTCCCGAGTGGTCTTGGTCTGGCTTGCCCACGTTTCTGGTCAGGGCTCACAGCGCCCTTCCAAAGACCCAGTCCACACAGGAGTCAGCCGCACGGGGGATTGCCCTTTGGGGCTCACAGCGCCCTTCCAAAGACCCAGTCCACATGGGAGCCAGCCGCACGGGGGATTGCCCTTTGGGTAGAGGGTTGCTGCTTACTTAAGGAGATGCCATGAAGTGGTAACAGTGCGGAGCAGAGGTGCTGGCTTAGGGATACCAAGGCCAGGGCCTAGGGCCTGAGCATGGGACACATGCCCACTGGCTTCCTCCCTACAGGAAGTACCACACACACCTGCTGCAGTTTGACGGTGAAGGGGGCTGGAAATTTGAGAAGCTCGACACAGTCACCCGCTTAACCCTGAGAGAAGAAAAGCAGCGTTTGGAGCAGCAGCTGGCAGGCATCCCCAAAATGCAACAGCGCCTCAGCGAACTTTGTGAAATCCTGGGTGAAGATGCAGATCTCCACCATGTTGACCCATCTCAGACCTCCCACCCCAGTCCCTGAGGCCCTGGCCTCAGCCTGGGCCTTCTTCTGGTCCAGGAGACCATCCTATAGCCAAATATCCCTGGACACTTTTGTCCTGTGTTCCTTAATCCACAGCCCTCCCTAACCTTGTGTTGTGCCCCCAAATCTCCCCAGATCTCACAAAGGAAGCAGTGGGGTCTCCTTTTGTCATTCCCCTCCCAAGGAGATAGATGGAATCCTGTGTGGTTCTGCCCCCCTCCCTGTCTAGGGATTCGTTTGCTGGGGGAGGGGGGGTGAAGAGATGGGGGGAAATACCTACCTTAGTAACTGCCATCTGCCCAGCCAACACCTGGCTCGCCCCAGGTCTGTATTAGCTGAGGGAGGAGGGGTGAGGGGGGCTGGTTGGTAATTAGTAACTGTGAAGTAGATAGCATGTATGTAGCCAGAGTCCTTTCCTTTTCCCCGAGGGGGTGGGATAGGGTGAGTTGGTTGTTGCCCTACTTGTACCACCAAGCATCCTCATCAGTTATGTTCTTGATGAAGGCGGAGGTGTTAGTTCTGTGCCATGACAGGAATGGGGGGTGAGGAGCCTGGGACCACTACCACACACTGCCAGCCAAAAGTCCACGGGGAAGGCTGCATATTGGTCATGATTCTCTCTCACCGCTTCTCTTGTCCCTTCCTCCTCCTCCTCCTCCTCCTCCTCCTCCTCCTCCTCCTCCTCCTCTTCTTTCTCTTCCTCCTCCTCCTCCTCTTCCTCCTCCTCCTCTTTCTCCTCCCCCTCCTCCTCTTTCTCTTTCTCCTCCTCCTCCTCCTCCTTCTCCTCCTCCTCCTCCTCTTCCTCTTCTTCCTCCTCCTCCTCCTCCTCCTCCTCCTCCTCCTCCTCCTCCTCCTCCTTTCTTCTCTTCCCACCTCGCCGAGACATCTTCTAGTCTGCCTGATCTCCCGACACCTCTCGGCTTCTCTGCCAAACTGGAGTGGTCTCCTGGCTGGATGGGGGCGGCACTTCCTCGACCTTCTCTGACACCGGTTGTTCCAAAGAGCCCTCGCCCACCCGCCTGCCCACAAGAGGGAGAGTTGCACAATATTTCCTACTCTGAAGAATGTAGTCTTTTCTGTCTCTCAGTAGTACTATCTTGGTCTTTCTCTCTCTCTTTTTTAAGTAATTTATTTGATCCAGTTTTATATTTGTAATGATTGCCAATGTGAGTATTCCACCAGAGAGATGGGGAGGTAGGAATAGAGGGTGAGGGAATGGTTCCCTCACCCAGGTTTGTTGGCATGAAGGGTTTGATCCGCCCACGCGTTTGCCCTGGTGTGTCACTATGGAAGGGTGGAGTGGAATGGAGAAGGGGAGCAGGGGACGTTTCTCACGTAGACCGGTCCCCCCAACATCTGTGGGCCTGCCCTGACTCCCATTGACACCAGCTAACACTGCCAACTACCTACCAGCCAACTCCCCGCGCCACCTCGCTGAAGTGAGGGACCTAGGGAAGGGGGAAGTGTCTCCCTCTGCTTGCCAAAACCACCTTGCCCCTCCCCACCTCTGCCCCCCCATGGAGGAAACATGCTATGAGGGGTCCCTTCATCTCTTTCCCTGCCCCTTCCCCAATGCCAAAGTGTACTCAGGAGGAGAGGGAGATCAACTATGCAAACCCCCACACTCACTTGTGGATGGAAACACCAGAAGCCGCGTGTGCCTTAGCCCTCTTCCTTGGGGCTGGGGGTGAGCTGGGTCCTCCTTGTCCTCTCCCACCCTCTCTCCCAGTCATTAAAGAAAATGTGTTGGAAATGCAATCCCCGCCTCTTTATTCTGGGGGGGGGGATGAGTTCCAGTTGAAACTAGAAGATGAGAGTTGCTCATTGCATGCATGGGGGACAGCCAGAGAAAGTGCCCAGAGTCAGGAGCCGACATGTGGGAGAAAAACCAAGGAGGCCAGTGAAATGTAAGGTGTAAAAGGGCTGGGAGGGGGCAGATTACAAGGTGTCTTGAATACCAAGTAGGATGTCGTATTTGATCCCGAAGCCACTGGCCCCACGACACTTCAGGCCCAAGTACGCACTTTTGGATGGGAGTGAGGCAGAATACATTCAGAGCTGTGTTTCAGGACGATCAACTTGACAAGCAAGTGGGGAGAAATTTGAAGCAGGGAGACCCACCAGCAGCTCATGCAATAGTGTGAGGGGCACTGCCAGGAGGGTGGCAATATCAGAAGAGAGAAGGGGGCATTTGACAGTAAAATCAACAGATGAAGAAAAGGGAGAGTGAGCAATCAAGGATGACATTTCAATGATGGAGGATGATGGTGGTCTTAAAATTTTTTTTTCTTTCTTTATTTTTTCAAAACATATGCGTGGACAATTCTTCAACATTAGCCCTTGCAAAACCTTGTGTGCCGATTTCCCCTCCCTCCTCCCATGCCCTCCCCTAGATGGCAGGTAGTCCATGCCATTCATTCCATGCATGGGGGACAGCCAGAGAAAGTGCCCAGAGTCAGGAGCCGACGTGTTAAACATGCTAGAAATATATCTTAGATCCAATATGTGCATACAGATTTATACATTTATCGTTCTGCACAAGAAAAATCAAACCAAACCAGTAGAGACAGAGAGAGAGAGACAGAGACAGAGACAGACAGACAGACAGAGACAGAGAGAGAGACAGGGACAGAGAGAGAGAGAGACAGGGACAGAGACAGAGAGAGACAGGGACAGAGACAGAGAGAGACAGAGAGACAGAGAGAGAGAGACAGACAGAGAGACAGAGACAGAGACAGATAGAGAAGCAAAATAAAATGCAAGCAAATAACAAAAAGAGTGAGAATGCTATGTTGTGGTCCACACTCAGATGGCTCTCTTCATCACAAGATCATTGGAACTGGTCTGAATCATCTCATTGTTGAAGAGCCACATTCGGATGAAAGAGAATTCCCTTTTGGACATGTTGAGTGTAAGATGTCTGCAGGACATCCACTTTGAGATGTCCACTGAGAAGTTGGAGATGCAAGATGAAATAAATTTTTTTCAAAAGCTTAGGGCCTTGGAAAGGGGTGAGGGAGGGAGAGAAAATTTTGGAACTCAAGGTTTTGCAGAGGTGAATGTTGGGAACTATCTTTACATGTATTTAGGAAAATAAAATACTACTGGAAAAAAAAGGTTAGGGCTAGATACATATGAAAACCAGCTGCATAAAAATCAACACTGAATCCATAGGAGCTGATGATTATATAGAGGAAGAAGAGAAAGTCTATGAGACTTTTATTGGGCATGATTTGGATGAAGGACCAACAAAGGACACAAGAGAGGGGAATGCCATAAAAACCCAAGTCAGAGAAGGAGGGGATTAAAAGTGTCAAGGACAGCATAAAGGTCAAGAAGAAAGAGGATTGAGAAAGGGCCATTTAGATTTGGTAAATAGATATTTGACTTTGGAGAGAACAGTCTCAGTTGATTGATGAGATCTCGAGGTCAGATGCCAGACTGTTATAAGAAGTGAGTGAGTGCAAAGGAAGTAGAGCCATGTATTGCAGACAGCCTTCTCAAGGAGTCTAGCCACTAAAAGGGGAATTATGGGAGGATAGCAGCATGAATGTATCAAGGGAGGGCTTTTTGAAGATGGGGGAAACATAAGTATGTTTGTAGATAGCAGGGACACAGCTAGTAGACAAGAGGAGAATGAAGATGAAATAAGAAATGAGATGATACAAGGGGCAGTTTGCAGGAGAGGATGAGAATGGAAGGGGGCAATCTGTACAATTAGAGCAGTCTGCCTTGTCAAGAAGGGTCATCTCAGATACTTGCAGGAACTGATGCTGAGTGAAATGAGCAGAACCAGGAGATCATCGTACACGGCAACAACAAGATTATACAATGATCAATTCTGATGGACGTGGCTCTTTTCAACAGCCAGGTGATTCAGGCGAGTTCCAATGGTCTTGTGAGGAAGAGAGCCACCTGCACCCAGAGAGAGGACTATGGGAACTGAGGGTGGATCACAACATAGCATTTTCACTCTTTTTGTTGTTGTTTGCTTGCATTTTATTTTGCTTCTCTCTTTTTTTTTTTTTTTTTACTAGTTTGATTTGATTTTTGTTGTGGTTTGCTTGAATTTTGTTTTCTTTCTCATTTTTTTCTGGTTTGATCTGCTTTTTCTTGTGCAGCAAGATAATTTTATTTATTTATTTTATTTATTATTTATTATTATTTTTTTATTCATTTTTCCAAATTATCCCCTCCCTCCCTCCACTCCCTCCCCCCGATGGCAGGTAATCCCATACATTTTACATGTGTTACAATATAACGCAGATACAATATAGGTGTGTAAATCCAATTTTCTTGTTCCACGTTGAGTATTAGCTTCCAAAGGTGTAAGTAACCTGGGTAGATAGACAGTAGTGCTAACAATTTACATTCGCTTCCCAGTGTTCCTTCTCTGGGTGTAGTTGTTTCTGTCCATCATTGATCAACTGGAAGTGAGTTGGATCTTCTTTATGTTGAAGATTTCCACTTCCATCAGAATATATCTTCATACAGTATTGTTGTTGAAGTGTACAGTGATCCTCTGGTTCTGTTCATTTCACTCAGCATCAGTTGATGTAAGTCTCTCCAAGCCTCTCTGTATTCCTCCTGCTGGTCATTTCTTACAGAGCAATAATATTCCATAACCTTCATATACCATAATTTACCCAACCATTCTCCAACTGATGGACATCCATTCATCTTCCAGTTTCTAGCTACAACAAAAAGAGGGTATGCACAGTTTGACAACTTTTTGGGCATAGTTCCAGATTGCTCTCCAGAATGGCTGGATTCTTTCACAACTCCACCATCAGTGTCCCAGTTTTCCCACATCCCCTCCAACATTCATCATTATTTGTTCCTGTCATCTTAGACAATCTGACAGGTGTGTAGTGGTATCTCAGAGTTGTCTTAATTTGCATTTCTCTGATCAGTAGTGATTTGGAAGACTCTTTCATATGAGTGGAAATAGTTTCAATTTCATCATCTGAGAACTGTCCGTTCATATCCCTTGACCATTTATCAATTGGAGAATGGTTTGGTGTAGCAAGATAATTGTATAAATATGTATGCACATATTGGATTTAACACATTTTTTTACCATTTTTAACATATATTGGATTACTTGTCATCTAAGGGAGGGGATGGAGGAGGGGGAGAAATTGAAACACAAGGTTTTTCAAGGGTCAATGTTGAAAATTTATCCTTGTATATGTTTTGAAAATAAAAAAAACTAATACAAAAGAAAGATCATTTCTTTTTGTAAGATGGATGAAGGCATCTGGGTGATATAAAAGAGGAAGGAACTGTTGTTAAATGGCTTCAATTTTTTTCAGAACAATATGAGTCAAGATTCTTAGATGAGAAGGTGGGAAAAAGAGAAGCCATGGGTGGTTTGAGAAGGGATGCAAAAGTTTGGACGTTTAACAGCAGAGAATGAAATAGTTAATTTGGGAGGCATAAAAATATTGCTTAGCAGCAGTGAGCCTCCAGTTGAGGTTACATAACAAATTTGGAGGGGATCCAGTCAGCCAACTTTTATCATTTCATCACCACTGTTCAGCAGCAAAATCGGTATCTATCTCCTAGGGCAAGACTCCTGTGAAAATGGATATGGAGGGGCCCGCTAGATGGCGTTGTAGTGGATAGAGCACCGGCCCTAGAGTCCCGAGGACCTGAGTTCAAATTTGACCTCAAATGCTAAACACTTCCCAGCTGTGTGACCCTGGGCAAATCCTAACCCCAATTACCCCCTAAGGAGAGGAGTGGAGGGAGGGGGGGGGGGGAAGGTAGTCAAGAAAATGGATATGAAGCACTTTGTCAGTTCTATACTGGAGACCTGAAATGCAAAACATGCTGCAGGGAGGAAGTCCCTAGTGGCCCAAACCAGATTAAAATGTAATTGGGCAATACTTAACAAAATAAATAAAACTCAATAATATATAAATAATAGCACATTAAAAGTTTTAAGTTATTTAATTAAATCACTATGCTTCTGGCAGTTATCCTTCCATCTGGATTTTTTGGGCCCCCTTTATACTGGAGTTTAGGGGCGCCACTGTATACATGCTAGCAACTCTTACTGTTCCAGGATGGATTGGATGTTGATTTGTTTGGCTTTGGGGAAAAGGGGAAGAGGAAGAGGAAAGCCAAGCTCTCTCATTTGTATACTGGAGGTGGGAAAGGAGTAGGGAGAGGGAATGGGTGAGCCTGGAGGGAGTGAGAGGGAGAGCAGTGGGGGGTGGAATGGGCAGAGTTGCTACAAGAGCTTCACTTTTTTTTATTTGCTTTGTAGGTCCAGTCCCCTTTAAAGCTGCAGTTAATTGCTGGTGGAACTGTGAATACATCCAACCATTCTGGAGAGCAATCTGGAATTATGCCCCAAAAGTTATCAAACTGTGCATGCCCTTTGACCCAGCAGCGCTACTACTGGGCTTATATCCCAAAGAAATACTAAAGAGGGGAAAGGGACCTGTATGTGCCAAAATGTTTGTGGCAGCTCTTTTTGTTGTAGCTAGAAACTGGAAGATGAATGGATGTCCATCCATTGGAGAATGGTTGGGTAAATTATGGCATATGAATGTTATGCTCTGTAAGAAATGACCAGCAGGAGGAATACAGAGAGGCCTGGAGAGACTTAAATCAACTGATGCTGAGTGAAATGAGCAGAACCAGGAGATCACTGAACACTTCAGCAACAATACTGTATGAGGATGTATTCTGATGGAAGTGGATATCCGACAAAGGGAAGATCTAATTCAGTTCCAATAGAGCAGTAAGAACTGAACCAGCTACACCCAGCGAAAGGGATATGACTTTGAACCACTACATAGAATTCCCAATCCCTCTATTTTTGTCTGCCTACATTTTGGATTTCCTTCACAGGTTACACTATTGTACACTATTTCAAAATCCAATTCTTTTTTTTTTTTCTTTTCTTTAACATGGGCATTTCTTTTTTTAATTAATTTTATACTTATAATTTTTGACAATATATATACATGAGTAATTTTTTTAGAACATTATCCCTTGTATTCATTTTTCCAAATTTTCCCCTCCCTCCCTCTTCTCTATGTTGAAGATATCCACTTCCTATATAAAGAAGATCCAACTCACTTCCAGTTGATCAATGATGGACAGAAATAACTACACCCAGAGAAGGAACACTGGGAAGCGAATGTAAGTTGTTAGCACTACTGTCTATCTACCCAGGTTACTTACACCTTTGGAAGCTAATACTCAACGTGGAACAAGAAAATTGGATTTACACACATATATTGTATCTAGGTTATACTGTAACACATGTAACATGTATGGGATTACCTGCCATCTGGGGGAGGGAGGGGAAAATTTGGAAAAATGAATACAAGGGATAATGTTGTAAAAAAATTATTCATACATATGTACTGTCAAAAATTTTATAATTATAAAATAAAAAACATTTTAAAAAATAAAAAAATAAGATATCCACTTCCATCCGCATACATCCTTGTACAGTATTGTTGTTGAAGTGTACAGTGATCTCCTGGTCCTGCTCATTTCACTCTGCATCAGTTGATGTAAGTCTCTCCAGGCCTCTCTGTATTCCTCCTGCTGGTCATTTCTTACAGAGCAATAATATTCCATAACCTTCATATACCACAATTTATTCAGTCAATCTCCAACTGATGGACATCCATTCATCTTCCAGTTTCTAGCCATCAAAGTCCAATTATTTTTGTTCAGCAAAACAACTGTTTGGTCATGTATGCATATATTGTATTTAATTTACACTCTAACATATTGAACATGTATCGGTCCACCTGCCATCTGGGGGGAGGGGAAAAATTGGAACAAAAGGTTTGACAATTGTCAGTGTTGTGAAATTACCCATGCATTTATCTGGTAAATAAAAACTATTTAAAAAAAAAAAAAAAAAAAAGCTGCAGTTAAGTCTGCTGCCACCAGGGGGTGGGTGTGGAATGGGGGTTTTGTTGTGGTTTCGCCCCACCCCGCGCCCATCTGCTCGCTCAGCGGAAAGGCAATGACTACGCTCATTTGTTCGCCGGTTCGTTGTTTTGTCTTGCTGTTTAATGGAGGGAGAAGAAAGTGTGCCAAGTGAAAGGGGTTCTGGGGGGGGAGAGGAGCTCGGAGGGCGCTTGGGACCCGGATGCTGACCCGAGCCCGAGGTCCGCCGGGGCGCCCGCGCACCAACTTTGGCTTGCTTTGCGTCTATTGGCCGCGAGCACCAGGCGTTCGCCCGGCGCCTTGGGGCGGGGGTGGGGGAGGGGGTGATGAGACTCTAGCAGATGAAAGGGATCCCCTTCAGTTCTGGGGCCCCGGGAATCCCAAAACACAAGCAAACAGTCCGTGTCCTCCAGGAACCAACAACGTCCCCGAAGGGTGCGCGGAGGCCACAGGTCATTCAATCCGGGCTTGTTTGGGGCGGACAGCGCGACGAGCGGCACCGGAGCTGCCTCCAAAAGGAAGTGAGATGCTCGCAGGCGAACGTCAAGGGCGCTGTCGTAGCTCGTCTTTATGGTTTAAGGCTTGCCAAGGACTTTGCAAATCCGATCTCCCCCGACCTCCCCCAAAGTCCGGCAGGGGCTATTGTAGCCTCACTTTTCCTGATGAGGAAATTGAGGCTGGGAGTCGCCCAGCTAGTCCTTTAAGGGCCTGAGGAGGAGTTCGACCTCCCGGGCGGGAACTCCGTCCCTGCGTCCCTTGGCTGTCGCCTCCATTTTTTGGTGATGATCACGGAGGGTTTTTGACCAGTTCCCAAAGGGGAAATGGAGAAGAAATGCAAAGCACTCCACTCTCGGCCAAGAAAGGGCGGGAAGGAGCCACTAGAGCAGGGCACAAATGAAAAGCCTGAACAACAAGTTCTGAAGTCCTCCCCAAGCTCCTGTTTTTAGGCCCCCCGGCCACCAGCTTGCTTGTGAGGGACTCGGCTTCCGTGGGAAGCCAGGGGCGCACACTTCCCACTCAGCTCCCCAGCAGGGTTGGTAAAAAATCTCTGTGTCCCTGGAAGGCGCTGCCTCCTTACCCCTGCCCAAGGTGGGATCCTGGCTCTTCGGTGGTGCAGGGACCGGTTTGCTCAGTGAGAGCAGGAGTTACGTAGGGTTACGCAGTTAAATATCTTAAGGTGTCATCCCTACCCAGAGAACTGCAGAGACTGAATGCGGATGGAGATAGAGCATTTTCGCCTTCTTTTGGTTGTTGCTGGCATGCTCTTTTTTCTTTCTCATGTTTTCCCCCTTTGATCTGACTTTTCTTGCACAATATGACAAATATGAAAATATGTTTGTTTATTTTTCCCCCGGGAGGCTGGGGTTAAGTGACTTGCCCAGGGTCACACAGCTAGAAAGTGTCAAGTGTCTGAGATCAGATTTGAACCCGGGTCCTCCTGAATTCAAGGCTGGTGCTCTATCCACTGCGCCCCCTAGCTGCCCCAATGGAAATATGTTTGGAAGAATTACACACATGTAACCCATCTATCAGATTACTTGCAGTCTTGGGGAGAAGAGAGGAAGAAAAATTTGGAAGACAGGGTTTTGCAAAGGTGAATGGTAAAAACTATTTTTGCATGTATTTGGAAAGATAAAATACTATTTTAAAATGAATGTTGAAAACTATCTTTACAAATAATTGGAAAAAGCAAAATACTACTTACAAAAACTAATAAAACCCATGGGGAATGGAAAAAAAATTAAAAGTTGGATGTGGTTAAACAAGAAATGGAAAGTTTACACACCAATAGATAGGGGATCAGTGAACTGAAATGGACAGGAAAGGGTAGATTAAAAAATGTATTGGTTAAATACAAAATAAGAAAAGAAAAACAAATCTTTCTTTGTACACAGCAGAACATAAGAAAAGATCCAATATCGAATGTTACGAACTATTAATGTTCTATAACAAACAAGCAGCAGCATGATTTCAGGGAGGCCGGGAGAGACCTACAGGAGCTGATGCTGAGTAAAGTGAGTAGAGCCAAGAGAACATTGTATAGAGCAAAAACAAGATTATGTGATGATCAACTGTGATGGACATGGCTCTCTTCAACAATGAGGTGATTCAGGCCAATTCCAGTGTACTTGTGATGGAGACAGCCATTTGCATCTAGAGATAGGACTGTGGGGACTGAATATAGATCACAACATAGTATTTTCACTTTTTCGTTGTTGCTTGCTTGCTTTTTGTTGTCTTTCTAATTTTTTTTTCCTTTTTTGATCTCATTTTTCTTATGCAGCATAATTGTGGAAATATGTATAGAAGAAACGCATATGTTTTTAACATATATTGGATTACTTGCTGTCTGGGGAAGGGAGGAAGAAAAAATTTGGACTACAAGCTTTTGCAAAAGTAAATGTTGAAAGGGGCAGGCTAGTTGGCACAGTGGATAGAGAGCCAGCCCTGAAGTCAGGAGGACCTGAGTTCAAATTTGATCTGACACAAGTCCTAGCTGTGTGATCCCGGGCAAGTCACTTAACCCCAGTTGCCTCAGGGAAAAGAAAATTTTAAAAAGTGAATGTTGATATAGATTGTATCTAGGATATACTATAACATATTTAACATGTATAAGACTGCCTGCCATCTAGGGGAGGGGGTGGAGGGAGGGAAGGGAAAAGTCACAACAGAAGTGAGTACAAGGGATTATGTTGTAAAAAATTACCCATGCATGTGTTCTGTCAAAAAAAGTTATCATTAAGATTTGATTGCCACCCTCAGAAACATCCACTCTACCAAGGGCTTATTGGTATTGCATGAGTTCCATGAAGGGTCAAAAATGTCACTGACCTCTGTTTTTAATTATTTACTAGCAATAATAAATGATTAATTACCTAGAAAAAAATAAAGTGAATGTTGAACCAATATTATAAGAGGATCAGAATAGTTACTCTTTCCAACAATAAGATGATTAATGGTAGTTCCAATGATCTTGTGAAGAAGAGAGCCATCTACACTCAGAGAGAGGACTGTGGGAACTGAGTGTGGTTCACAACATAACTGTCACTTTTTGTTGTTGTTCGCTTGCATCTTGTTTACTTATTTATTTTCTTTTTTTAATCTGATTTTTCTTGTGCAGCAAGAGAATTGTATAAATGTTTACACATATTAGATCTAACATATATTTTAACATGTTTAACATATATTGGATTGCTTGCCATCTAGGGGAAGGAGTGAGGGTAAGGAGGAAACACAAGGCTATGCAAGGTCAGTGTTGTCAAATTATCCATGCATATGTTTTGAAAATAAAAAGCTTTAAAATCAAAAATTGTAGAAAATTTTAAAGTGAATGTTGAACATAATCTTTGCATATATTTGAAAATAAAAAGCCATTATTAAAAAAAGAAAAGATTCAATATAAAACAATAAATTTCCATTTCAAGAAAATCTATATAATCAATATTATACATTATTTTCAAAGCTACCCAGCTTTTCTGTGCTTCCTTCCAAGTTTTGTTTTGTTCTCTGATATGTACTTTTTATTCCCCACCCCCCACTCTCGAAAAGGCTACAATTAACTACAAATATATATGTGTGTATGCATACATATACACATATAAATATACATGCAGATCTATAAACATGCATATACACGTATAAATATACATGCAGATCTATAAACATGCATATACACATATAAACATACATATACACATATAAATATACATGCAGATCTATAAACATACATATAACATACTACACATATTTCTATTTGTCCGTTCTTTATCTGGAAATGGATAGCATGTTCATAAGTCTAAGTCTTTCCATGTTTCTCTAAACCAACCAACTCATCATTTCTCTTATCATAGTAGTGTTCCATGACAATCATGCACACAGGTTTTTTTAGCCATTTCCTATTACTGTAATCCCATCATTTTAACCAATTTGAAAGGTGTAAGATATCTCAAAGTTGTTTTAATTTGCAGTTTTCTAGTCAATAATGATTTAGAGCATTTTTTCATATATTTATAGTTTTAATTTCTTCATCAAAAACTGTTCATATTATTTATCATTTGGGGTATGATTCATCTTCTTATAAATTTGACAAAGTTCTTTATATATTTGAGAAATGAGTCCTAAACAATATTGAATAATACTGGTGACATATAGTATGAAGTAGTGATTACTACCCTGCTTTTTTACATAATAAATTCTACTCTAGCCCTTTAACTGTGTGTATCTCTCATTTTTTTTGTTTCCTGAAAGTGACATGTTGTTGAATTCAAATTTTAATTCATTTAATTCATTCTGCTATCTACTTCCATTTTATGAGTAAATTCATTCAGGAGTACTCATACTATGTGTAAGTGGTCATAGTCAAAGTTTTTACTTATTTCCCTGCATCCTGTTTTTCCTCACTATCTTTCTCTCCTTATTTATTCTAAGCCTCATTATTCTTCTACTTTACTTCTATAGGCTATCTTGCCCTCTGATTCCTTAATCTACCCACCCATCTATAAACAATTTGCCTATTCTCAGCAATACAATGATCCGAGACAATTCTGTTGGGCTTATGATAAAAGTACAATAGTACATCTACAGAGAAAGAACTGGTAGAGCTGGAAAGTAGATCAGACACTTTTCCTTTACTCTTCTTTTTCATTTGTGTTTTCTTTCACAGAATGACTAACATAACGTGTTTTGCATGACTGCACATGTAGAACTTATGCTAAATTGCTTGTCTTCTCAATAGAGAGGAGAGAATTTGGAACTCAAAATTTGAAGAAAAAAAAAGGATGTTAAACTTGTTTTTACATGTAATTGGGGAAAATAAAATATTACATTTTTTTAAAAAGAAGTAAACAGTTTGACTTTATCGAGTCCCTTATAATAAATAGGTCTTTAGTGTTTATATGCCTCCTGAATCTTATATATCGAACTTTCCATTAAATTCTGCTCTTTTTGTCATAAATACCTGACAATCTTTCAATCTATTCAATGTCTTTTTTCCCCCTTCATTCAGAATAATACTTAAATTTGCAGGGCAATTTACCCTGGCCATAAACCAGCTATTTTGCTCTACAAAATATAGTGTTCTCAGACTTATGATCCTTTAATGTAGAAGCTGCAAGGTATTGTTTAATTTTGATTGTAGTTCCGCAATATTTATTTTGGGTGTGTCTTGTTGCCTGAAAGATTTTCTCCTTTACTTGGGAGCTTTGAAACTTGGCTATGATATTCCTGTAAGTTTTTCTCCTTTCAGGTGGTGATTGGGGGAGGGGAGTCTATTTTTGCTTTACTTTTTCTAGAACTTCAAAGCAATTTCTTGTATTTCTTAATTTCTTGTATTATTGTATCAAGATTCTTTTTTTTAAAATCGCAACTTTCAAGTAATCCAACTATTCTTATATTGTTTCTCCTCGATCTCCATTTGTTTGTACAGATCAACTACTTCACATTCTCTTCTCTTTCTTCGTTTTTTAAAATTTTGTTTTTATTATTTCTCAGTGTCCCCTTACCCAATTCTACAAATGCTCTTGCTCCCTGCCATCCCTCCAGCGGCTGCAGACTTCAATTGTCCCGTCCACCCTGGAACCAAAGCCAGATTCTGTTCTCCTGCAAGTGTCCGCAGCCAGCAGATTGCCACATCTGATTAACACGTGCTCGACCTTCCTGGGCAGCACAAGGTCCTTCAATGTTGTCCTGCTCAGCCTCCCAGCCCTCACCCTTTCTTAGTGGTGAAAGTTCCTGAGGCTGAGGCTGAGGCTGAGGCTGGGGCTGCTTCCAAACCCAAGGAGCTCCAGGGCTTATTGTTTGTTCATTCCAAAGAGTCAATCTGGAGGTATTTGTACTTGGGCCAAACCTCCACCCCAGAAGTCAATTTTTTCCTGGAGTCCTCTCAGGTTGTCGTAGGAAGACAACTGCTTTACTACACTGACGTGTTTATTTCTGTTCCTCTAAAATCTCTGAGGCAATGTTCCATCTGTGTAGGGTATGTGTGTGTGTGTGTGTGTGTGTGTAAAATTTGGAGAGCCAAAATCTTTTGACTTACTCTGTCTTCCTCCCAGAATCAGAAATGAGTAGATTTAATTCAAGTTACATACATCACTTAGAAGAAATGGAGTAGCCCTCATAGTCAATAAGAGGGTGAGAAAAAGCAGGACTCGGATATAATCTCAAAAATGGCAGAATGATATCTGTCTGAATCCAAGGCAAACCATTCAACGTCACATTACAACAAATCTATGCTCCAACCACTGATCCCCAAGAGGCCGAAGTTGATCAGTCCTATGACAACTGACGACGTCTAGAAATAACCCTAAAAAAGGATGTCACATTGATGAAAGGGGATTGCATTGCTAAAGTAGGAAATCAAAAGATCGTTGAAATCATGGGCAATTTGGTCTTGAAATACAAAATGAGTCAGGGCAGAGACTAATTGAGTTTTGTCAAGATGGCTTGCTGGTGATAGCAATCACTACATATGCACGTTACCAAATGGTCATATTCAAATCAGATTGATAGATATTTTGTAGTCAAAGGTGGAGAAGTTCTACACAGTCACGTAAAACGAGACCTAAAGCTCACTGTGGCTCAGATCATGAGCATTGCAAAATTTGGACTTCAAGTGATGAAAGTAGGGAAAGCCATCAGTCCATATATCTATGACCTAGATAACATCGTAATGAATATGAAGGAGAAGTAAAAAATTTTAAGGGATTATGTAATTTTCTGTTGTCTCCAGAAACTGCCCAACACTCTCTGGGAGGAGATCTGCTGTCTCAACTCAATCCCCGACTAGACTCTTCTTCCTCCAGAGAGCCGTCCCAACTCTATCCCAGAGTAGACTCACTCCTTGCTCAATGCTGTCTTCTTTTATCCTCCCGGAGAATGGGCTTGTGGGAAACTTACTTCAACCAATGAATTTGCTCCTTTTAAAGGTTGTATAAACTTCTTTTCATACATAAACTTCTTTTCATACGTAAACTCCTCCTCAGAAGTTCAAAGGGGTAAACTCCCCTTAAAGGCCGGAACCAAAAGTGTGAACTAGAGAATTGTTAAGTACCGACTTAGCACTTAGTAAGAACCTAACAGGATTAGATCTGTATTTTTATATTATTATATACTATATTATTACATTATTATAGAATACTGTAAGGTCAGAAGAGAAAGGTCACATTCAGTGCAAACAGGAAGTAAACAGGCTTTGCCTGAGACCCCTGGAAATGATTTGCTGTGAGCAAAACAGGGACCACCTCGTGAACCAGAACTCTGGCCATATTGAGATTGCCTCGCTAATGGGAAGTGTCTCCTTCATTGATTGGCTGTGTGTGTGTCCTCATAGACCCTATATAAGCTACAAGGAGGGGGAAATAGCTCTCTTTAACCTGGTGTTCACCTGGGAGTCAACAGAAGGTCAGGGGCAGGATGTGAACACCTGAATAAAAGACTTTGAGCTTGCACATGGCTGTTCTTTCTTTTTTAATTATAGTTTTTATTTACCAGATAGATGCATGGGTAATTTTACAGCATTGACAATTGCCAAACCTTTTGTTTCAACTTTTCCTCTCCTTCCCCCCTCCCCGATGGCAGGTTGACTGATACATGTTAAATATGTTAGAGTATAAATTAAATACAACATATCTATACATGTCCAAACAGTTATTTTGTTGCACACAAAGAATCAGAATTTGAAACAGTGTACATTTAGCCTGTGAAGGAAATCAGAAATGCAGGCGGACAAAATTAGAGGGATTGGGAATTCTATGTAGTGGTTCATAGTCATCTCCCAGAGTTCTTTCGCTGGGTGTAGCTGCTTCAGTTCATTACTGCTCTATTGCTACTGATTTGGATGCTCTAATTGTTGAAGAGGGCCACGTCCATCAGAATACAGTATTGTTGTTGAAGTATATAATGATCTCCTGGTCCTACTCATTTCACTCAGCATCAGTTCAGCACATGGCTGTTCTTGAGCACGCTACCGGCATTTAAACTACTGTTCCCATAAAACAGTGGCCAGAGATCTCTGAAGACCTCAGACAGAGGTAGCTTGGTAAATTTGGTTTAAGCACTGCAAAAGACAGTGACGGGAGATTTCTCTGAGGGCCTAGGAATTAGGAGAGACTGGCAGTAGTGAATGCAGAGTGGTACAAGGGGGTTCACAAATGAAGTGAATGCCCAGAGTCAAGCATTTATAGAATACCATACAGGAGGCAGCAGTAACAACAACAAAATGACCCTCTCCTCCCAAAAAGAAGTGCAAGAGAACAAAATGGCTCTCTGATGAGATCCCACAGATAACTGAGGAAAGAAGGAAAAGAGAAAGATATATACTCAATTGCATGCAGAATTCTAAAGAGAGAAACTTTTCTTAAAATGAGTAATGCAAATAAATAAAAGAAAATAATAGAATGGGAAAGACAAATTTTTTTTCAAGAAAATGAGAGCTATCATGGGAATGGTTCATACAGAAATGAGTGTGATAAAAGATAAAAATGGTAGGGACTTAATAGAAGTAGAAAAGATTAAGAAGGGTGACAAGAATATACGGAAGAACTATATGAGACAGATCTTAACATCACTGGTAACCGAGATGTCGTGGTTACTTATCTAGAGCCAGATGGTGGTTGTTGTTTGTCCCTCGCTTAAATCCAATTGTCTTGGCACAACTGATGCCTGATGCTATGATCCTCTTTGAGAATAAAGTGTCCAACAGCAATAAGGGACAGATCCTGGAGAATGAAGTCCAGCGGGCTTTTGCTAACAATAAGGCTGGTGAAGGTGATGGAATTCCAGCTTAGCTATTGAAAATCTTAAAAGATATACTTTTTTTCTTTTAATTGTACTTTATTTTTCTAAATACATGCAAAGTTAGCTTTCAACATTCACTTTTTTCTTTCTTTTTTTTTCAAATTTATTTATTATAACTTTTTATATACAAACCATATGCCTGGGTAATTTTTCAGCATTGATCCTTGCAAAAACTTCTGTTCCAACTTTCCCCCCCTCCTTCTCTCCACCCCCTCCCCTAGATGGCAGGGAGTCCCATCCGTGTTAAATATGTTAAAGTAGATGTTAAATACAATATATTCAACATTCACCTTTGCACAACTTTGTGTTCCAAATTTTTCTCCCTCTCTCTCATCCCTCTTCCCCAAGATTATAAGCAAACTGATAAAGGTTAAAGAGTTTAAAAATAGGTTAAAATATTTCTGTCTTCATCATGCTGTGCAAGAAAAATCAGAAGATACTACATTAAAATCCTTCACTCAATATGTCAGCAAATTTGGAAAACTCAGCAGTGGCTGTTGGGTTGGAAGCGATCAGTTTATATTTCAGTCCTAAAGAAAGGTAATGCTAAAGGAATGTTCAAATTACCGAAAGCTTGTGCTCATTTAACATGCCAGGAAGGTTGTCCTTAGGACAAGCCACCCTTCAGCAAAATGTGAACCGAGACTTACCAGGAGAGCAGGCTGGTTTGTGAAGAGGTGGGGAAAGCAAGGGACTTCCAGAAAACCACCTACTTCTGCTTCATTGACTACACTAAAGCCTTTGACTGTGTGGCAAGTTCTCAGCGAGATGAAAGTGCTAGATAATCTTATTTGTCTCCACAAGCATGCAGATCAAGAAGCAACAGGATAGAACATAGAACAACTGACTGGTTAAAGATTGGAAAAGGAATTCGACAAAGTTGAATTTTGTCACCCTATTTATTTGATTTACAGGGTCCATCAGGCGAAATGCCAGGATGGACAAATCAAAGCCAGAATTAAGGTTATCAGGAGAAATTTGATACAGCCTCAGATATATGGACTATACTACTCTGATGACAGGAAGGGAAGGCCTCTTGATGAGAGTGGAAGAAGAGAGTATAAACGTTGACTTGAAGCTTAACATCGGAAAAAAAAAGAACTACGACTCTGGCAACTGGTTCCATCACTTCCTGGCAAATAGAGAGAAGAAATGGAAGCAGAGCCAGGTTTTATACTCTTGAGCTCCAAGATCATTGCAGATGGCGATTGCAGCCAGAAAATGAAGACACTTGCTCCTTGGAAGGCAAGCTATGGCGGATCTGGACAGCACGCTAAAAAGTAGACATCACTTTGTCAACTGGTCAAAGCTCTGGTTTTTCCAGTTGCATTGTACTGCGACGTAAGAGTTGGACTCTAAGCTTAGTGCCACAGAATCTACGCTTTTGAATTGTGGTCCTGGAGAAGACTTTTGAGAGTCTCTTGGACAGGAAGGAGATCACCACTTTAGGAGGAGGAGAAGAAGAAAGAAAGTAATTCAAGCAATTCATTAGATTGTCAAATCCCGAATCTGAAACTTAAGCGCTTCGGCCAAATAATCAGAAAAGATCCTCTTGTTGAGAAAGATTGAAGGCAAAAGGAAAAGAGGCTGGTAGGGGATGAGATGTCCTATTGTGTTATGAAAGCAACTAACGCGAAGTTTGGCAAACTTCGGTACGTGGAGGACAGAAGAGACCAGTGTGATATGCAGTAATGAAGAGTCAGATTCCACAACAGAACAAGAAAAACAGTTTAGAAACAATGGAAAACGTGAAACCTGTCTTCTTCATATCTCCAGTAGTTCTGAACTTTAGGGAGCAAGGAAAAACTATTTTAGAATAAACCTTTGCCAAGGTTTCATTTCTAGTAGCACTTTATTCCCCCAAGAAGCGTGACTAAAGAGGTCATCAAAGTGGCCTGTGTGCTTCTGTGTCCATTTCCTACCTTGTCCACTCTCCCCATTCTGGCTTTGCCCTTTAATTGGCTAGAATGGGGAATCGCAGTTCCCTTGTGATTTGCTGTAAACTATGGAATAAGATTTGAGTGTCTACAGTTAATTTAGGAAGTGAACCAAAGGGCCAGCTTATGTATACAAAGTAACAATATTGTAAGAAGATCAGCCGTGAATGACATAAATATTCTCAGCAATATAATGATCCAAGACAACTCTGAAGGACTTAGGATGAAAAACGCTATCGATACCCGGAGAAAGAACCGAGGACGTACTTTATTTTTCTTGAGGGCTTTTATGTCTGTTTTTTTCTATTATGGAAATGTTTTGCTTGACTACGTGTGTATAACCTTTAGCAAATTGCCTGCTTTCTTGATTGGGGAGGATGGGGAGGGAAAAAGGGAGAAATTTTAGAACTCAAAGGTTGGGGGGCAACTAGGTGGCGCAGTGGATAGAGCACCAGCCTTGAATTCAGGAGGACCTGAGTTCAAATCTGATCTCAGATACTTAACACTTCCTAGCTGTGTGACCCTGGGCAAGTCACTTAACCCCAGCCTCAGGGGGGAAAAAAAAAAAAAGAACTCAAAGGTTGGGTTTTCTCTGTGTGTGTGTGTGTGTATATATATATATATATTTTCCAACATAACTACGAGGAAGAAACAAAAAAAGTGAAGCTAGTATGTTTCGATCTGCATTCAGACACCATAGTTCTTTCTTGGATATGGATAACATTTTCCATCATGAGTCTTTTGGAATTTTTAGACCACCATATTACGGAGAAGAGCTAAGTCTACTAGTTGATCATCACACAGTGTTGTTCGGTGTTCTCCTGGTTCTGCACTTCACTCGACATCAGGTCACATAAGTATTTCCAGGTTTTTCTAAAATCCACCTGCTTGTCATTTCTTATGGCACAATAATATTCTACTATATTCGTATACAATGGCTCGTTCAGCTTTTTCCAAGATGGACATCTCATCAATTTCTAATTCTTTGTCCCACAAAGAAAGCTGCTGTAAGCATTTTTGTACATGTGGATCTTTTTTGTTGGGTTGTTGTTGTTTTGCTTTTTTTTCATCTCTTTGGGATACAGACTCAGTGGTGGTATTGCCATATACAGTTTTATAACGCTGTGAGCATAGAAACTTAGTTTTAAAAATGAATGCCAAAAATTGTTTCTATGTAACTGTGGAAAAATAAAATACAAAATAAATTATGGTTTAAAAAAGGACCAGTTTAGAATATTTTTGTGCTGCTTTTCTCTTTTAAGTAGATAGCAACCTAGCTTGTTTTGTTTTTAATGGGACACTGCATGGATTTTGTTTTCCCCTGTGTATGAAGACGCTTAGTAGACAAAGTCAACTTCCCTCCCATAAATTCTCAAGGGACATCTGTCTTCCTCTTATGAAGCAAGGTTAGGAGGGGACCTGGATTTTCTCCAGCCCCAGTCCCTGAGCAGGGGAACAATAAGATAGGAAAGTGTATCCAATCTCGTCTTGGTTCCTTAATTTCCACTATTTGTTCCTGCCCATACGGAAATTTTGAGCTTTAATCAATCCAGTCTGAGGTGTAAGGATGAGGGAGGTGGGGGGAGGAAGAGAATCTCCCCTTCACTAGGAGGGGCAGGACAGGGGCAGGAGGGAATCAGATTGGGACCCCAGCTTCATTAGACATTACTCTCCTTTCTACACACTAACCTTGTGTGAGACATTCCATCTTTAGTCTGTATTAACTACTCTCTACCGCTCTCTACTTACTTCTACCTAGTGACTACCCAGCTGTTCCCCACCTCACTGCTCCCTTACCTAGCTACTCTATTTTTTAAAAGCTTTGTATTCATTATTTTTATTCAAATACTTTATTTTTAAAATACAAGCAAATATAATTTTGTTTTTTATTTTAATTTCTTTTTTAATTAAAGATATTTATTTTCAATATATATGCATAGATGATTTTCAACATTCAGCCTTGCAAAACCTTTTGTTCCAAAAATGTTTCCCTCCCTTCCCCCCATCCCCTCCTCTAGGCGGCAAGTAATCCAATATATGTTAAACATGTGCGTTTCTTCTATACCTATTTCCACATCAACATGCTGCACAAGAAAAATCAAATCAAAAAGAAAAAAATAAGAAAACAAAATGCAAGCAAACAATGATAAAAAGTGAAAATACTATGTTGTGCTCCACATTCAATCCCTTCTCTCTGGATGCAGATTGCTCTCACCATCCCAAGTTTATTGGAATTTCCCTGAATCACCTCATTGTTGCAAAGATTCAAGTCCATCACAGTTGATCATCACATAATCTTGTTGTTGCTATATATGGTATTCTCCTGATCCTGCTCATTTCACTCAGCATCAGTTCATGCAAGTCTCTCCAGGCCTTTCTGAAATCATCCTGCTGGTCATTTCTTATAGAACAATAATATTCCATAATAGTCATATACCACAATTTATTCAGCCATTCTCCAATGGATGGGCATCCACTCAGTTTCCAGTTTCTTGCCACTACAAAGAGGGCTGTCACAAAGATTTTTGCACATGTGGGTCCCTTTCCCTCATTTAAGATCTCTTTGGGATATAAGCCCTGTAGAAACACTGATGGATAAAAGGTATGCACAGTTTGATAGAACTTTGGGCATAGTTCCAAATTGCTCTCCAGAATGGTCGGATAGGTTCACAATTCCACCAACAATGCATCAGTGTCCCAGTTTTCCCACATCCCTTCCAACATTCACCATTATCTTTTCCTGTCATTTTAGCCAATCTGAGAGGTGTATAGTGGTATCTCAGAGTTATCTTAATTTGCATTTCTCTGATCATTAATTATTTAGAGCATTTTTTCTTTTGACTATAAATGGCTTTAATTTCTTCATCTGAAAATTGTCTGTTTATATCCTTTGATCATTTATCAATTGGAGAATGGCTTGAATCCAAAGATAGTTTTCAACATTTACCCCTGCAAAATCTTGTGTATCAAATTTTTCTCCCTCTCTCCCCTCCTCCACCCTCCTCAAGGCAGCAAATAATCCAATATAGGTTAAACATGTGCAATTCTTTCAAACATATTTCCACATTTATCATGCTGCACAAGAAATATCAGATCAAGTTCCAATGATCTTGTGATGATGTGAGCCACCTACACTGAGAGAGAGGACTATGGGGACTGAGGGTAGGTCACAACATAGTATTTTCACTTCTTTTCACTTCTTTTTTGTTGTTTGCTCAAATTTTATTTTCTGTCTCATTTTTTCTTCCTTTTTGATCACATTTTTCTTTTTTTTAAATTAATTTTATAATTATAACTTTTTTTTTTGACAGTACATATGCCTGGGTAATTTTTTTACAACATTATCCCTTGCTCTCACTTCTGTTCTGACTTTTCCCTTCCCTCCCTCCACCCCCTCCCCTAGATAGCAGGCAGTCTTATACGTGTTAAATATGTTATAGTATATCCTAGATACAATCTATGTGTGCAGAACCAACATTTCTTGTTGCACAGGAAGAATTGGATTCAGAAGGTAAAAATAACCTGGGAAGAAAAACAAAAATGCAAACAATTTACACTCATTTCCCAGTGTTCCTTTTCTGGGTGTAGCTGATTCTGTCCATCATTGATCAACTGGAGCTGAATTAGATCTTCTCTTTGTTGAAGATATCCACTTCCATCAGAATACATCCTCATACAGTGTTGTTGTTGAAGTGTATAGTGATCTTCTGGTTCTGCTCATTTCACTCAGCATCAGTTGATGTAAGTCTCTCCAAGCCTCTCTGTATTAATTCTGCTGGTCATTTCTTACAGAACAATAATATTCCATAACATTCATATACTATAATTTACCCAACCATTCTCCAATGGATGGACATCCATTCATCTTCCAGCTTCTAGCCACTACAAAAAGAGCTGCCACAAACATTTTGGCACATACAGGTCCCTTTCCTCTCTTTAGTATTTCCTTGGGATATAAGCGCAGTGGTAGCACTGCTGGATCAAAGGGTATGCACAGTTTGATAACTTTTGGGGCATAATTCCAGATTGCTCTCCAGAATAGTTGGATTCTTTCACAACTCTACCAACAATGCATCAGTATCCTAGTTTTCCCACATCCCCTCCAACATTCATCATTATTTGTTCCTGTCATCTTAGCCAATCTGACAGGTGTGTAATGGTATCTCAGAGTTGTCTTAATTTGTATTTCTCTGATTAATAATCATTTGGAGCATCTTTTCATATCACTAGGAATAGTTTCAATTTCATCATCTGAAAATTGCCTGTTCATATCCTTTTTCTATTTATCAATTGGAGAATGGCTTGAATTCTTATCAGTTAGATTCAGTTCTCTATATATTTTGGAAATGAGGCCTTTATCAGAACCTTTAACTGTAAAAATGTTTTCCCACTTTGTTACTTCCCTTCTAATCTTGTTTGCATTAGTTTTGTTTGTACAAAAGCTTTTTAATTTGATGTAATCAAAATTTTCTATTTTGTGATCAATAGTGATCTCTAGTTCTCCTTTGGTCACAAATTCCTTCCTCCTCCACAAGTCTGAGAGGTAAACTATCCTCTGTTCCTCTAATCTATTTGTGATCGAGTTCTTTATGCCTAAATCATGGACCCATTTTGATCTGATCTTGGTATATGGTGTTAAGTGTGGGTCCATGCCTAATTTCTGCCATACTAATTTCCAGTTTTTTCAGCAGTTTTTGTCAAATAATGAATTCTTATCCCAAAAGTTGGGATCTTTGGGTTTGTCAAACACTAGATTGCTATTTTTATTTACTATCTTGCCCTGTGAATCTAACCTATGCCACTGATCAACTAGTCTATTTCTTAGTCAATACCAAATGGTTTTGGTGACTGTTGCTTTATAATACAGTTCTAGATCAGGTACAGCTAGACCACCTTCACTTAATTTTTTTTTCATTACTTCCCTTGAAATTCTCGACCTTTTGTTCTTCCAGATGAATTTTGTTGTTATTTTTTCTAGGTCCTTTAAATAGTTTCTTGGGAGTCTGATTGGTATAGCACTAAATAAATAGATTCGTTTAGGGAGTATTGATTGACATCTTGATTATATTCGCTCGGCCTATCCAAGAGCACTTAATATTTTTCCAGTTATTTAAATCTGACTATTTGTGTGGAAAGTGATTGTAATTTTGCTCATATAATTCCTGAGTTTCCTTTGGTAGATATATTCCCAAATATTTTATGCTATGGACAGTTATTTTGAATGCAATTCCTCTTTGTATCTCTTGCTGTTGGATTTTGTTGGTGATGGATAAAAATGCCGAGGATTTATGGATCAGATTTTTCTTGTGCAGTGAGATAACTGTATAAATATGTATGCCAATATTCAATTTACATATATTTCACCATGTTTAACATATATTGGATTACTTGCCATCTAGGGGAGGCGGGAGGCAGAAGTTGGGGGGGGGGAATTGGAACACAAGATTTTGCAAGGGCTAATTTTGAAAACTGATCCTTGCATAGGTTTTGAAAATAAAAAGCTTCAATAAAAAATAAGATTAAAAGGGGGGAAATGAGAAATAAAAAAACAGAAGCAAATAACAACAAAGGTGAAAATAACTGTGTTGTGATCCACATTCAGTCCCTACGGTCCTGTCTCTGGGTGCAGATAACTCTCCCCATCCCAAGTCTATTGAAATTGGCCTGAATCACCTCATTGTTGAAAAGAGCCACATCCATCAGAATTGATCATCACATAATCCCTGTTGTTGCTGTGTATGATGATCTCCTGGTTCTGCTCATTTCACTCAGCCTCAGTTGATGTAAGTCTCTCCAGGCCTTTCTGAAATCATCCTGCTGATCATTTCTTATAGAACAATAATATTCCATTTTCTTCCTATAACTTATTCAGTCATTCCCCAACTCATGGGCATCCACTCAGTTTCCAATTCCTTGCCACTACAAAAAAAGAACTACTACATTTTTGCACACATGGGCTCTTTGCCCTTCTTTAAGATCTCTGGGATAGAGACCCAGTAGAGATACTGCTGGAGCAAAGGGTATGCATAGTTTAATGGCCCTTTGGGCATACTTCCAGATTGCTCTCCAGAATGGTTGGATCCATTCCCAACTTCACCAACAATGTATCAGTGTCCCAGTTTTCACATATGTCTTGCAACATTTATCATTATTTTTTTCTGTTAATTTAGCCAATCTGAGAGGTGTGTAGTGGTATCTCAGAGTTGTCTTAATTTGCATTTCTCTAATTAGTAGTGATTTAGAGCATTTTTTTTCATGTGACTATGGATGGTTTTCATGTCTGAAAATTGTTTATATCCTTTGACCATTTGTCGATTGGCTTGTCTTCTTATAAATTTGATTCAATTCTCTATATATATTTGAAATGAGGCCTTTATCAGGACCCCTCGATGTAAAATTTTCCCCCAGTTTATTGCTTCCCTTGTACTCTTACCTGCATTGGTTTTGTTTGTACAAAAACTTTTAAATTTAATATAATCAAAATAATCAATTTTGCATTTCATAATGTTCTCTAGTTCTTCTTTGGCCATAAACTCCTTCCTTCTCCATAGATCTGAGAGGTAGACTATCCTTTGTTCTCCTGATTTCCTTATATTATCACCCTTTATGTCTAAATCATCAACCCATTTTGACCTTATCTTCTCATAGGGTGTTAAGTGTGGGTCATTGCCTCGTTTCTGCCATACTAGTTTCCAATTTTCCCAGCAGTTTTATTAAATAGTGAGTTCTTATCCCAGAAGCTGGGCTCTTTGGGATTACCGCTAGATCACCATAATCATTGCCTATTTTGTCCTGTGAACCTAACCTATTCCACTGATGGACTACTTTATTTCTTAGCTGGTACTAAATGGTTTTGATGACTGCTGCTTTACGATATAGTTTTAGGCCTGGTACAGCTTCTACCTAGCTACTTTCTGGCATCTAGTCCTTAATCTGCAATTAAGACTTGAGTTTGAATCCAGTCTTGTCACGTAACCTTTGTCAGCCTTTGGCCCCTGTTTTCCCATCTGTAAAATGGGGATGATAACTCTGTCTCTTTTGTAGGGTTTGTAGTTATATTTAAGTGTTTTGTAAACCTTGGGGCACCTTGGAAATACACGGTACCATGTTTTGTGTTCACCTGGATGCCATTTCCTTGGGAATAAAGCTAGTTTTCTTCTTTGTCTTCCCAGCGGCTGACACAATGCCTGTCAGCTAGTTGGTGAGGATTGATGGCTTGATTGGGGGCATGAGAAGGAGCTTTCCTGAAAGGGGTGAGCGGCTCCTGACAGGGGAGGCCGAGGCATCCCTGGCTTTGCCCTTCCTCTCTTCTCCACCAGGAGACCCTTTCCTTTATCCTAGTGACCATGTGCCTGCAAGCAAGTACGCATGCGCGCGCGCGCACACACACACACACACACACACACACACACACACACACACGCATGCATGTGCGCACGCGCGGACACAGCCCAGAGGGGGGCCCCCCCCCCTCGCACACCAGCACCCACAGTTGCCTTGGAAGGCCTGCAGAGGGCAGCAACCCCCGGCCTTGGGAATGAGGGGGGCGGAGGGAGGGCGGGCAAAGGGGCAGGGCTGGCCGGGTTGGTTTGGGCATATTGCATTGTGGGGAAGCTGGGGCACCGGCAAGGAGGGAAGAAGGAGGGAGGGAAAGTGGGAGGGAAGATTCCTGCCTGGCTGTCCAACTCCCCCAGTTCCCGCTCGGGACGGCCTGTGCCCGCTCCCTCCTCCCTCCCTCTGCCCCTGCGGGAGTCTTGCCCAGGTAGGTGGGTATATGCCCTTGCCTCGCGGGGGAGCCCGTGGACAGCTGGTAGGGGGGCAGAGGCCGCTTTGGGGGCGCTCGGTTGGGGAGCAGGTGGCCCCACCCTTCCTGCTCCCCCATCTCAGCTCGGGAGATCCTGATGGGGCAAGGGAAGCTCGGAGCGCTTCAGTGGGGGGGAGCCAGGCAGCTGGTAGAGATGGCAAGGGCTGAAAGGGCCCCTTTCCCTCTTTCCCCAATCCCGGGGCGGGGAGGGAAGGTGCGGCTTTGGGGGGCTGCTCATCTGGCTGCAGCAAGCGGAAGACCCCGAGCCCGGCGGGACCCCAGCCTTGGAGCCCCCCAGGGTTGCCAGGGCAATGGCAAGTGGCCTTGATTCCGAAGGTGCTGGCTCCTCTGGCGGGCACAGATAAGGAGAGAAAGGCTACTCCTCGCCTTGCCATCTGTGCCAGCCGCCTTTTTGTCCCAGAGCTGGCAGGAGCCCGGCACCAGCGCCGAGGTGCGGGGCAGGCAGATGGGCAAGGAGAGGGATGCTTTTCTGCATGGCGAGTGCCCCGCGCCAGAGCTCTGGCGTTTCAGAAAGGGTAGGGGCCGCGGCTCCGGGCTCCCTTCCCCCAGAGCCACCCAACCAGCCTGGCCGGGCTACAGATCCAGCCGTCACCTCCTTTCCCAGCCTCTTGTGTCTGCCCTTTTCTTCTCCTCCTCCCCCACCGCCCGTCCCCAGGCATCATGCCCACCGCTAGGCACAGCAAGTGGAAATCCCCCTACCATCCCAACACTTCCACCCCCCCCCCCACTGTTCCTACTTTAGAAATGGGGCAAATAGAGGGGGGGAGACCCAACGCTGTGGGAGGATGCCCGCAGACCCACACCGTCACACCCACCCCCGTAGGGCCCGGGCCACCAGGAGCTTGCCCCAGAGCCCTCGGAGACCATCTCAGCGGATGGTAACACTTGCCTGCCCAGACCAAGGCCGAGGGGGGAGAGAGCTGCTGAGGCTTTAGGGAAGAGGATTTCCCCGAAGACACTTAAGCTGGAGGATTACTGTTTTCCCCGGGAGTAGGTGGCCAGGAAGGGTGGGTCCTGTGACCAACGTTTTCCATACCTGCGGCCATGAAGGTAGTTGCAGGGAAATGCGCCGAGGTGCCATCTCTGGGGCCCCACCCTTTCCGGATCAGGTGAAGGGGGGCTCTACTCCCTTCCCATCGTCCCACATTCCCTTCTTGGGCATTTTCCCACCGGGGTGGTCCTCCCGGCTGTTTGTGGCCTGAGCCTGGCAGAGCAGGGATAAGGGGATCTGTGTCCCTGCACTGCACAAAGGTCACCATGTGAGCGAGGGAGTGCGGGGTAGCCCCATCCAGTACGCTCAGGGTTAACCCAGGGAGGGCTGAGGGGGGCATGCCACAGGGGAGACAGTCACTCACTGGGGGGGTGGGGGGAGGAAGGTCTCGGGTACTGTGTTGCCTTTTATCAGCTAGGCCTCTGTCCCCGGGCCCCCTGCCCCCTCCCTTCTGCTAGACAAAGGCAGGCATTGAACCCCTAAGGCTGGCAATTCATTTCAAGGAGAGGAGGAGGAGCTGGGGAGGGCACAGAGGCTGGGGTGGGCACGTGCCAGGGCCACCCATCCCATTCCTGGGACACTATCCACCCTCTCCTCCCATTCCAGCTTCGGGCCAAACACCCCCAATGGCCTTCTTTCCAGCCAAACTGTGGCCAGGAATCGGGGGAGAGAGGGCACTTCCTCCTTCCTGAACCCCAGTGGGCACTTTTCAGAGCTCCCCTTTCTGAGGGGTAGGGTCAGCTTACCGGGTGCCAGGCTGGGCTTGGGGCCCAACGTGGGTATCTTTCTTAAGCTTCTGAATCCTAAGGGAAGAGGATCAAATTCTTGGGTTGGCATTTCTGGTCCCCTTACCCCCCCATGCCAGGAAGGCATCTGTGTGACTGACGAGAGTCCTTGGAGTGGCAGAAAAAGCTCTCTCAGCTCCCAGAAATCCTCGGACAGAGGCCTGAGAGGGGAGGGCTGGATAATAGGTCCCTGGAACCCCCCGGGTGGGGTTAGGGAAACAGAGGAGACATTGTTGGGGACGGGGGGAGAAAATTACCATCATAGCCGCTATTGACGAAAGTACCAGCTGTGCTCAGGGTGGACCCTGCTGTCCCTCCCCCAGATGGGCCAGAATGAACAAGGGCTCAAGCATCTCCCCCTCTCACCCCCTTTCAGGACAATGCCCACCACATCCACAGTGTGCCAGGCTGCAGTGTCCTGGGGCAGCTGAGCGGAGGAGGTCCCCCTCTGCCTCGACCTTCGCGGTAAGTGACAGACACACCTTCCTGCAGCCCGGGGTACGGGCTCTGCTCTCGGCAAGGGGACACCTCTCCCCTGCTTCACCTAAAGCCAGGTGGGCCAGCAGTTGGGAGGAGGGAAGGCCAAATTTCATTTGGATTCTCCGGGAAGAAAGAGGGTCCCGGGGCCTCTAACATCTCTCAGTCCCACTTTGGGGCCAGGCCTGCCCCTGCTGGGTATTGCATGCGATCTGGGCCCGTCTGCGCTCTTGTGAAGGAACCCCCAGGGAAGGTGACAGCAACGTTAGCCCTGTGCCCCAGGAATCCATTCTCCAGGGGGCCCCACCCCCAGCCCCTGTGTAGCCCCAGTTACTCAACATATCCTCACGCTGTCAACCCCTTCCACTGGTTTTCCTGTCTCTGGCCTCTGGAGATAAGGGATCCTGGGAAGAAAGAGGAGATAGTTAGGAGCCATGTCTTTGTGGAAAGCCAATTTCCTCCCCAGCCAAGGAGTGTGGGAGTGTGTGTGTGTGTGTGTGTGTGTGTGTGTGTGTGTGTGTGTGTGTGTCGGTATAGTCTGTACCTGTGAATCTGTTTTAGGAAGGTTGGGTTTGGAGGATTCCGGTCTTCATGTATGCCTGTGCTTGGAAATAGACACCTGCGTTCCTGTGTGCAGAGTATTAGCGGCTGTGTCTCTGGATTCCCGGGACGGTGGGGGGCAGGGGGTGTGCGCCTGTGGAAGGGGTCCTTGCATTTCCGTGTGTATTCACGTGGAGGGGACCCGTACAACACGCTTGGGCAATCTGGGTGTCTGGGCCTCTGAGGGGAAAGGACACGAGCGTCGGGGCTCCAGCACGTCTCCACACGCCTGCCTGTGTGTGCATGTGACCGTCGCTAGGTGCCTTGGCTCCCTGCCCCGGCCTGCCTAGCCTGCTGGGACTGGGTGTCTGCACTGGCTGTGCTCCCATCCTAGCCCCACAGCCCGCTGCCTCTCTGTCTTCCCTTCTCCACCTCCCTTCCTCCCTGTCCCCCGCCTCCCAGCTCAGGCTCTGTACCCGGTGCTCATTGCCCGGCCGGGCTTCTCCGTACCTGTGCCTCCCGGGGAGTCTCAGCACTGCCGGCCTCCTCGGCTCCCCTTTGTGATCTCTCTCCGGACGTGGCCTAAATGATCCTGTCCCACTGTGCACGACTGACAAACGCCAACGTGACCCTCCTGGGGAGGGCCCAGCTTTGGCCCTCCTTGCAGAACTCTGAGGCCCAAGCTGACCTTGACCTTGATATCTTAGCATGGTGGGGGGGCTGGACCCAAGCCAGCAGGCCAGGGCTTCCTAAGCTGCTCTGTGACTGTCCCAAGGTGTGTGCACTTGGGAATCCAGCCTGGCTCACAGTCCCTGGTGATGTCTCTTCGGAGCCAGAAGGCCAACCGCCCCATTTTACAGAGAAGGAAAAGGAAGGCCAGTTAGCCGAAGTGCTCTGAGACCGGATTCTAGTCCAGGTGGTCTTGGCTACAGCACTCTTGGATAGAGCCCTGATCCTGGAGCCAGCCCGCGTTCAAATCCAGCCTGAGACATTTACTAGTGACATAAGCCACTTCCTTCTCATGCCTCTCGCTGCTCCCTCTTCTCTCCTTCTGCCCCAGTGCCTCTTTATCCCCCCCTCTTCTCTTTCTTGACAGTTTATTTTCCAATTACACAGAAAGATAGTTTTCAACATTCATTTTTCTAAGATTTCAAGCTCCAAATTTGTTTTCTCCCTCCCCTCCCCTAGACAGCAAGGAATTCAGTACAGACTATATTTGGGTGATCATTTCAACCCTTCTTTCTCTCCCTTCTAACAAACATCTCTCTCTCTCTGCTCCCTGGCCCTCTCCTTTCCTTTATACGCCTCTTTCTCTCCCTTATATCTCTCTGTTCCTCTCTCTTTTCTTTCTCCTTTCTATCTCTCCTTCCTTCTCTTCTCTCCTCCTCTCTCATTCTTTCTCTCTATTCCTTTCTCTCTCTCTGTCCTCCCTCTCTCTCTCTGTCTCTCTCTCTCTGTATGTCTGTCTGTCTCTCTCTCTCCTCTCTCTCTTTCTCTCTCTGTCTCTCTCTCTCTCTCTCTCTGTCTCTCTCTCTCTGTCTCTCTCTCTCTGTATGTCTGTCTGTCTGTCTCTCTCCTCTCTCTCTTTCTCTCTCTGTCTCTTTGTCTCTTTCTCTCTGTGTCTCTCTCTCTCTCTCTCTCTCTGTCTCTCTCTCTCTGTCTCTCTCTCTCTGTATGTCTGTCTGTCTCTCTCTCTCCTCTCTCTCTTTCTCTCTCTGTCTCTTTGTCTCTTTCTCTCTGTGTCTCTCTCTGTCTCTTTCTCTCTCTGTCTCTCTCCTCTCTCTCCTTTCTCTCTGTCTCTGTCTGTCTCTGTCTCTGTCTCTCTGTCTCTCTCTCTGTCTCTCTCTGTCTCTCTGTCTCTGTCTCTGTCTCTGTCTCTCTCTTTCTCTCTCTCTGTCTCCTCTCTCTCCTTTCTCTCTGTCTCCTCTCTCTCCTCTCTCTCTCTCTCTCTCTCTCTCTCTCTCTCTCTCTCTCTCTCTCTCTCTCTTTTCCTCTCTCTCTCTCTCTATTTATCTATCTCTATCTCTTTCTCTCTCTCTGTCTCTCTCTGTCTCTCTCTATCTATCTCTTTCTTTCTCTCTCTGTCTCTCTCTCTCCTCTCTGTCTCTATCTATCTATCTCTTTCTCTCTCTCTGTCTCTCTCTGTCTCTCTCTATCTATCTCTTTCTCTCTGTCTCTCTATCTCTCTCTCCTCTCTGTCTCTCTCTATCTATCTATCTCTTTCTCTCTCTCTGTCTCTCTCTCTCTCTCTCTCTCTCTATCTCTCTCTATCTCTTTCTCTCTCTCTCTCTCTCTCTCTCTATCTCTTTCTCTCTCTGTGTCTCTCTCTCTATATATCTATCTATCTCTTTCTCTCTCTCTCTCTCTCTTTCTCTCTCTCTCTCTCTCTATCTCTTTCTCTCTCTGTGTCTCTCTCTATATATATCTATCTATCTCTTTCTCTCTGTCTCTCTATCTCTCTCTCCTCTCTGTCTCTCTCTTTTTTCTCTTTCTCTGTCTTCTCCCCCCCTTACCCTTTTCTGTTTTTTCTGCCTGCCTGTTTGTCTCTTTCCACCACTACGTGACCCCCACTGAACAAGCAGCACTGATTTTCCCCTCACCTGCTGGGCAGACACATCAAGATGCACACCCCTGCTCTGTGGAAGCTCAGGCTCACTGGCAGTAAGAAGTGAGCATGCAAGCGAGCCCCAGAGAAGTCTTCGGTGCGGCGATCCCATCGCTTGGTCTGCGTTGTGGAGTCGAAAGCCCCTTCTCCGCGTAGCTCGTGCCCATCAGCCACTTAGCCTGACCCCTCTCTTGGACACTTTCCCGGCCCGGAGAGCTGGAATGCTTCGGCCGGGAGCCCCAGGTGCTGTGCGTCGGAAGACTCCAAGACCGGCCCTTTGTCTCGGATGCCAATATTTACAAAGTGACTTTAGTCAGTCGGAGGGCAGGAGGAAGATTCTGCCAAGCCGGAAGGAAGGAGTGGGAGGGCGAGGTGGCGGCCTTCCACTTCGCTCCTGCGTCGGTGGACCTCCCGGCCACCCCTCCTTCGGGCCGCGTTTCTTTCCAGTTCTCGGCGCCTGAATTAGTTTCTCCTTTCCCTCCCCCGTAGCTGCTTTTGAATTTGTGTCTTGCACATTTGCCTCTCTGCTTTACTGTTCTCCCTTTTGCTCTGGGCCCACGTGGGGCTGCCTGGGTTTTTGACCACATTTTGGCCCCTGTGTCAGCCTCGGCGTCTGGGCTTTCTGAAGATGGCACATATAATTGTGGGGGTGGGGGCGTGTGTGGATGTGGGGGTGTCTGTGTGTATGGGGAACAACATGTGGGGGGTGGGGCTGTGTGTATGGGGGTAACGTGGGAGATCGGGCCTGTGTGACGTGTGTGTCATGAGAAGGACGGGGGAGGGCAGGCTGTGGGAGGGAGACAGAGACGCACTCGTGGGCTTTTTGCCCCCCACTCCCAGTAAGGGCATTACCCCGCTTTGGCGAGAAGGCTGAGGAGGAGGGAGGGAAAATTAACAGAAACCGAGTTGCTCCCTAATCACCTGGCCTTATGAAGGTCCCCCAGAGGCAGAAGGGAACTCAGGGATTTCTGGGAACTGTGCCTGCTACTGCCCCCACATCTCTCTGCCTCTATTTTGAAGAGGGGCTTGGATTCCCAGCAGTTTGGGGATCAGCCCCCAGACTCCCTTCTTTCAGTCCTGAGGGGCCCCACCGTGACAGGTTGGGGGGCGGGGCCAGCTCCCCTTTGCCTGGGGACTTCACAGGCCCCCTCCACTTCAGAGGACCTCCAAGCTGGAATGAATCCCGAGGCTTCTATCTAGTCCATCCCTGAGCTCAGCGAGGTACGCCCCCCCATAACAAGTGATCGTGCAGCCTCTGATGTGAGAGGGAGCCCCATAGCTCCCAGGCGGAAGAACTGCCCACTTGGGAACAGCTCTGATTGGCAGGGGGCTTTCCCTGACTTCCGCCTCTGGGGCACCTTCCCCTCCCTCCTCACCGCACCTCACCTGCCAAGTCTTCCACTTTTCAGCTCAGCTCCTTGCGGGGCACATGGTAAGCAAAGGTGTTAGGATCCATGCTGGCTCACTGGTCTCTTTATCCGTCTCCCACATAGAATTCCGACTCTCCCATGAGGCCTCAAGTTCCTGCCGGCCTTGTGTTTCAGTCACTTAGCACAGTGCTTGAGAGGGAGTCATTCATTGATTGCTCCCCCCCCTCTGGTATAGGTCCTCAAGATGGCCAGGCTGCTACCGACCCCTTTCCTGCTGTTGCTGTCACTGTCCTCGTGGAAAAGTTGGCATTTCATCCTCGCGCACCACTTCTTTGCCCCCAATACCACCTTCAACCATCTGGCCATGGATGCTGACACGGGCATGCTCTATGTTGGCGCTGTGAACCACCTATACCAGCTGACACCGGATTTGCAGCAAGTAGGTGAGGCGGTCACGGGCCCCATATGGGACAGTCCCGACTGCCTGCCCTTCCGGGACCCGGCTGAGTGCCCACAAGCCAGGCCCACAGACAACGCCAACCAACTGCTGCTTGTGAGTGGGCGAGCAAGGGAGCTTGTGGCCTGCGGACAGGTACGCCAAGGTGTGTGTGAGAAACGGAGCCTGAGAAATGTGGCACAGCTTCTCTTCCGGGCCGAAGATCCCGGCGACGGGCAGTTCGTAGCTGCCAATGCCCCGGGAGTGGCCACCGTGGGCCTCGTGGTGTCGACCGCAGGGAGAGACCTGTTGTATGTGGCCCGGGGCCTGGCAGGCAAGCTGTCCGCCGGGGTGCCCCCCTTGACTGTGCGCCAGCTGGCCGGGCCCCAGGCCTTCTCCAGTGAAGGCCTGGGCCGCCTGGTCGTGGGGGACTTCTCGGATTACAACAACAGTTACGTGGGGGCTTTCGCAAGCACTCAGTTCGCCTACTTCATCTTCCGTCGCCGGGGTTCCCGCACCCAAGCTGACTATCGCTCCTACGTTGCCCGCGTATGCTTGAACGATGCCAACCTCTACTCTTATGTTGAAATGCCGCTCATTTGCCGTGGTCATAGCCTAGTGCAGGCGGCTTACCTGGCCCCGGGTCAAGGAGGGGGAACCCTGCTGGTAGTGGCTTCCCCAGGGCCTATGGGAGGCTCCGCACTGTGTGCCTTCCCGCTGCAAGAGGTCGATGGACAGATGGAACGGGCCCGGAGACTTTGCTACACTGTGGGCGGACAGGGCCCGGCTGGGGAGGAAGTTACCATTGAATATGGTGTCACATCCCGCTGTGTCTTCCTGCCTTCAGTGAGCCGGTTGGAATGGGGGGAGGCGATGGGTTCCCAGCTCTTTGGCTCCACCTCTCTCTGTTCTCTCGATGTCTATGATCCTCAGTGTTTGCCCCTCTCCGTGTGTCTTCCGGTATCTCGTTTTGCTCCCGTGCTCGTGCGTCCCTTGTGTATGTCCCCACATTTCTCTCTCTGTTTCACTCGGTCTCTCTTGTCTTAGTCACCTCTCTCTGTTTGAAAGTATGAGCCCCCCTGAGGGGCTTGGGACTGAAGGCTCCCCTGACCTATCCCTGGACCCCTACCCCCCAGGACTCCCCGGACTCCTACCCTTGTGGGGACGAGCACACTCCCAGCCCCATTGCCAGTCACCAGCCACTGGAGGCAGAGCCCCTGCTCACCAGCATCCCTCACCTCAGTGCCGTTGCTGCTCTCGAGGAGGTCGGGCACACCATTGTCTTCCTGGGGGACACCCAGGGCCAGCTACACAAGGTGAGATACTCCAGCTAGCACCTCAGGAGATGCACAAATTTGGGGCCTAAACAAACCTGGGGAGCGGGCTAAAGTGGGAGGCAAGAATAGTCCTACTAGAACATTCCTTCTGGAAAGGACCTTAGAGGCTTTTTAGTCACAAACTCGTCCCCTCATTTTTCAGTTGGGGAAATTGAGACTCAGAACAGAGAAGCATGTCCAGAGCGTACTAGTGGCTGAACCGAGGCTAGGGGCCAATGCTTCGGACGTCCAAGATCCATCTCTTTTCTACAATGAGTCTGGTTTTGGTTTTGGTTTTTATGTAGGATCTCCATAAATACACAGAAGGGGAGGGGGTTGTTCTGAGGGGGAGGGCTGCTCCATGATTTCTGGCCTTCAGAAATACACAGGATTTGAGTTCTGGAGTGAGAAGGGACTTCACATGCTTTGGACAAATCAGAGAATCGTTCATTCACCTAATGCCCTCATCAGGGACCTGAGGCTCTCTGGTAGGATTTTTGTGCATGTGGCCTTCTGCGGATCTGTGCTAGGTTAGAATTGAAACAGACACGGTGGCTGTGGCCCTTCTTTCCTTGAGCCGAGGGGTACTGGATAGTTATTGGAGTTATCCTCTGGAGGAGAAAGACAGCTTTTCTAGTGTGCACGAAGAATATTAATATCAAGTGTCCGCTATGTGCCGATCACCGTGCGGATCACTTTCCAAGTAGTATCTCATTGGATCTTTACAACCACCCTGGGAGGTGGGTGCTGTTATTTGTCCCCATTTTATATCTGAGGAAACTGAGGTAGGTAGAAGTTAAGTGATTTACCCAGAGAATACACAGTTAGTAAATGCCCAAAGTAAGATTTTAATTCGGGTCTTCTTGACTTCTGGCCTAGCACTGGGCCACCCAGCTGCCTCTACAAGGATATAATCCAGTTCAACAGGCTGTCACTAAGCGTTTATTAAGTGCTTGCTGTGTGCCAAAGTACTTTGCTAAGCACCAAGAATACAAGGAAAGGCAAAAACGTAACGTGTTTCTATTCCAAGTGGGAGGGAAGGCATTAGCAACCGGGGAAACCGAGGCAGAAGGCAGCATTAAGTCTTGAAAGAAGTAGAAGAAACAGAGGGCCACGATGAGGAAGAAGAGCATTCCAAGTATATGGGCCAACCAGCCAAAATGTGCAGAGCCAAGAAATGAAGTGGACTATCTAAAGAATAGCAAAAAGACCAGGGTCACTGGTACATTGAGATTGGGAATCTCTAAGAATTCTGGAAAGGTAGGAAGAGATTGGGTTACGAAAAGCCTTGAATGCCAAGCAAAAGATTTCATGTTTGACATCAGAGCCTCTCAAGTTGATTGACTTTGGAGTGGTGTTGAGGGTGACATGGTAAGACCTGGGTTTTCGGAAGATCACTTGGATGGCTGAGTAGAGTTGGGGAGACACTTGAGGCAGACAGACTGCCCCAGCCCAGCAGCTATTATCATAATCAGGTATGAGGTGATAAAGGCTGGACCAGAGTTGGGGCAGACGCTGGAGGAGAGAATGGGGAGTATCGGAGAGATGTCACGAAGATGCCAGGACTTGATGATAGGCTGCTACCCGGGGTTCGAAATGCTAAGGGAAGATGACATCCAGAGCGGGAGCCTCTCGTTCTGGGAGGAAGCTGGTTCCCTTAACAGTAATAGAAGCACTGGGAAGACAGGAGGACTGGGAGCGGGGGAGCAGGAAGAGACATAAGTTCTATTTTAGACATTTTGATTTTGAGCTAGATGTCTGGGAGATGGGAGAGATGGGAGATCGGAGGCCAACAGAGATGGGGACAGGATAGGGAGACATGACAATCATCGGCATAGAGACGGTAATGAAGTCCATGGGAGCTGAGGAGATCAGAAAGTAGAGTGATCTAGAGGCGAAGAGAAGAGAGCCCTGAGGGGCACCCATAGTTACAGGGTGGGATCTGGAGAGGATCCAAAAGAGGAAAGAGAAGGAGCAGGGGGATCCGAGGCTGGAGTTAAGGTTGAGGGCCGAGGCCATTCGAATTGGCAATGGAGAGATCTTTGGTAACTTTTGAAAAAGCAGGAAACCATTTTCAATCGAATATGAAGTTAGAAGCCAGACACGCAGAGGGCTTAGAAGCATATAATAAGAGAGGAAGTCGAGGCGGGAATTGTAGACAGCTTTCTGAACAGATTTAGCCATGACAGGAAAAGGAGATCTAGGAAGAGATCTATGAGGGATAGTTGGATCGGGAAAAGGTTTTTTTAAAGAATGGAGGGGAGAAAGGTGTGTTTGTAGGTCGCAGGAAAAGAGCCGGTGGATCCCAAAAGAATGAAGATTGGAGAGTGGGGATGATACAGGGACAATTTGCTACAGAAAACAGGATGAAATAAGATCAAGGCTTTGTGTGGACAGTTTCTCCTTGGCAAGGAAATAATGAGCGAAGACCTCCGAGTGAAGGGAGATGACAGGAGAAAGAAACAAAAAAGGGAGAACTGAGGCAAAGGTCTTGGCTGAGGGAGCAGGGGAGGGAGAGCCATGGGAGGCCCGAGGATGAACGGGAAGATTTAAAGCAGTTTCATTAGGGATCTGAAAACAATCGTCTCGCTGTGAAGGCCCAGTTAAGATGATGTAACATAAAGCTGTAATAAACCCAGGCCAGATATAACCCAAGACATGAATTGGAGCAAAGGCAATAATCCAAAGAATCCCAAATTGAGGCTTGGAGCATAACCAGTGATAGGATAAGGAACGATAGGGAAGGGATTTGGGTTTGAAGCGCCACTGGTTCACCAACTGCTTAAAATGGAGAAAGAAGAGTGTAGACCAGTGCAAGAGCAACGGTGTGGAAAGAAACCGAGTGAAGGGATGGGACCAGGTCGGGCAAAGACCAGGGTTAGCGCTCAATGAAGAGTCAGCAAACATTTATCAAGCACCTACTATGGGACAGGCCCTGTGCTGAGTTCTTAGGCTACAAAGAAGCCCATGATAGTCCGAGCCTCAAGGAGCTTAGTCTAATGAGGGAGACGCCATATAAAAAGAAGCTGAAGAGGCAAGGGGGAGGGAGGTTGCCTGCCTTGCTTGGCTGTAGGATAAAGCCTGTGACTGGGGTGGGAAATGACCTAAGGAGGTGAGCGTTTTAGAATTGATTCCTCTTTCAAAGTGATGAGTTTGTAGAGATTATTTAGTCCAGGAAAATAGCCGGATGGGAAGGAGGGAAGATGCTAGATTATGATCGGCTAAAGGCGTTTCAGCACTCATGAACATGGAAGTGGTGCGTTTGGGGGTCATGACAACATCAGGGGTGTGGCCGTGTGTGTGTAGCTGAAATGGCGGAGGTGGAAATCATGGGAAATGAAGAAGTTGAAGAATCGGGAGCTTAGAGTGTTTGGAGGAGCATTTCTGTTTATGTTGAAGTCCCCTAATATGAGGGTGGGAGTCGGGGAGTAGAGAAAGATTATGAGTCAAGTCCTGAATTCACTGAGGAAACAAGGAGCACGTCCTGGATGTCCCTAGGTAACAGCTACCAGAATCTTGATTAGGTGGGAAGTGGGAATTGAGTGATGGTTAAAAAAAAAAAAGAGAGAGAGAGGGTACCGAGCGATGGTGGTTGCGGGAGAACCTGGAAGTGGCGCCGGAGGACACAGAGTATCACCGCTCCCCTACGTTGCCGGTGAGGAGAAAGGGGCAGTGTGAGTAAATGTTCAACCAGTGCTGGGAAGAAGAGTTGCTAGGGAGGCTGTATCATGAGGAGGGAGCCAGTAATCAGTGACAATCAGAAGATGGAGGGAGTGGAAAAGGAAAAGGTTTAAGATGAAGACAGGCCTGTTAACTATGGGACAGACATCCTCAAAAGCACAGCATAAAATGGATTTGGAGCGAGGTATTGGTGGAAGGAGGGGAGGGGCTGGTTAGGGTTGAGGAAGATGGAAGCAAAGGAGCAGAAAGTGGCAACTAAGTGATGAAGGGCATGGGATACTAAACTTGGGAGTCAGGAAGACCCCAAGCGAGTCACTCAAGCTCAGTTTCCACATCTGCAAAATGGAGATAATAGCATTTATTTTAGCACCTTGATGTGAGGATCAAATGGGATATAAAGTACTTTACAAAACCGAAAGCATTAGAGAAATGCTGCCAGTTGTTTTTCAGTGGAAATGGGCCATGGGTCTCATACAACCACCAGGGATTCGGAATCCCTGGAATGGAGAGAGCACGATGGGGCAAGAGTGTGCTAGGCCTTGGAGCATGAATTCAGGCCATGTGTCACTGTAGTCTGTCCCCAGCCACTGTGCCAGGATCCCCAAAGCAATCTATCTCTGCCCTCGGCAAGCTTGGATTTTTCTGGGCATGGTGGGGCAGAGAAGACGCAATGTATGCACACAAGGAAGTAAATACAAAACCATTTCGGGGGAAGTCCTCAGGAAAGGCCTCAGAAATGGGTTGACCCCTGGGTTATTTTTTAATGTATGTCTTGTATCCAAACAAATATATCCCTCCCTTCTCCCCGCTCCAGTGAACCATCTCACGTAACAGTGATTTCAAGAGAAAGAGTAAAGAATGGTTCTGTAAACCTGACCAAAGCATTGACCATGTCTGACACTGTGCAATGAATATCCCCACCTCTTCAGTGAAAGCAGGGAGGTCCACGCTCTCACTTCTTCTCCAGGCCAAGAATAACGGAACATCGATTTTTGCATTTGGGTTCTTTCCATTTGCATTTCTATATGTGCATGTTGTTTCCCTGGTTCTGATTTTTGCATTGTGCATCGCCTCCTAAAGGCTTCCTCCGTTTCTCTGCATCCTTCCTATGAATTATTTCTCATGGCACAGCGACATCCTATTACATTCACATGTGCCATTTAGTCGATCGATATCGACTTAGCTATTCACCAATCGATGGCCATCGGCTATTTCCAGCTTTTTGCCGCCTCCAAAAATGCTGTTTGGAAAAGTTTGCCTCCCTTGATGTAATGCACTCGGCAGGATGCCCCCCACTGATTGCCACAGTTGTCTCTGATTTTGCTGTCAGCCATGACCTATAGCCCCCACCGCTCCTCCCTTGCATCTCTGTGACACTTCTATAGGCAACTCTAGTCCTTGAAGTACTGGAGAGCCCCCGCAGAGCACAAAGCACCTCGAAGCTCTCTCTACAGTTGGATGATGTTCTTTAGTACCGAAAAGGAGCGGTAAAGAATGATGACAGGGTTCCACTTCCTTTTTTTTTTCATTCTCCTCCCAGATGTCCCACCCCCTTTTTTTTCTGAGCTTTAGGGAATTACGGCTCTTTGGTCTTGTCTCCCCAAGGTGTTCCTGAATGGCTCCACAGGCCAGTTGTATAGCTCTCTCCCTGTGGGCCCACCAGGTACCGCCGTGAGCCCTGATTTGATCCTGAACAGGAATGGGAGCCACCTCTACGTCATGACAACTTCTCAGGTGAGGTAGGGGTGGGAGAAAGAAGGGGCAGGGGAGGAAGAGGGAATGTCGGAGCCTCCCTGTCGCCCTCCTACTGAGCCCAAACTCCTCCTCCACAGGTAACCAAATTGCCCATCTCTTCCTGCCAAAATTTTATGGACTGCCCCAGCTGCCTCCAAGCCCAGGACCCGTTCTGTGGCTGGTGTGTCCTTCAGGGCAGGTGAGTGTTGGGAGAAGGGGTTCGGAGGCACCCGTAGTACTCTCGGAGGAAGAGGTGGGGACCAGTGCTCTGGGCCTGAGCTTCCCAAGTGAACAGGCTGCTGCGGCTTCCATAGATAGTACACAGCACAGGCTTCTGTTCAGCCCATGTTGATCTAGGATGGTCCTAACCACATGGAGGAAGGTGGGGGTCCTTAGTTATGGAGGCTCTCTGGAACAGAGAATTTCTGTTACCATAGACACTCTGCAAACACACGTGACCTCTCTTGGTTGGCTTCTCATTTTCTTCCCCTCCCCAAACTGCTCCTCTTTCTGACTCGCCTCTTTATGTGAGGAGCCCCATCATTCTCCAGGCTCGATTCCTGGGCCTTCCACCCCACCCTGACCAGGCCCTCATCACTGCCCACCTAGACGATTGGTCACTCTCTCTCCCCATCCCAACTTAGCCTTCACACAGCTGCTAAAATAATCTTCCCAAACCTCAGGTCTCCCTAGGTCACTCCCCTCCTCAAAAGTTCCAATGGCTCACCCTTGCTGACGGTCCTGCCTCCTTTCACACCAGGGCCTGCTATTCCCTGTGGAAACTAAGGGATCAGGCCTCCCATCTAGGGTAGAAAAAAGAACTCAAAGCGGGAGTATTTAAGGCTGAATCCTACCCCTGTGCCTAGGTGCAGTGCCTACAGGGTAAAGAAAAATCCTCATCCCGCCCTTCAAGCTAGTCCAAGCTGCCTTTCCCACCTTCTATATGCTAGCCAGAGCAATTGGCCACCTTGGCACACTGTCCCCTTTGCCCGTCTAAGAGTACCTATCTTTGGCTGCTTCCAGCACCTCCTCCCCCACTGAAGTTCCCAGAAGCTCCTTCCCTCAGTCTCTATAGACCTCCCTGTCATAGTCACCGCCAATATAGTCTTGCAGGGCTACTGGGAGCACCCCTTAGCTCAGGGATGGGGAACCGCCAGACCTTGGGCTGTATGAGGCCTGCAAAATCATTTGGATACCAACTGCAGGTGATGACGAGCTGAAAGCTAGGTACAACAACCTCCCACTGTTTGAGTTCTATAAATTGATCATTTTTTTATTTTTAGTTTTGCCACTTTATTCACAAGTTGCTCATTTGAATACTTGCGATAGTTAGCAAAATCATATGAATAACTTTATATAACAAATAAATTATTAAAGAGCATTGTTAATCATTCCCCCCAACACAGTAAGTTCTTTTTTTATAATAGCCTTTTTATTTTAAAAATCCATGCAAAGATAGTTTTCTTTTTTTATTAAAGCTTTGTATTTTCAAAACACGCACGGCTAATTTTTCAACATTGACTCTTGCAGAGCCTTGTGTTCCAAATTTTCCCCTCCTTCCCCTACCCCCTCCCTTAGATGGCAAGTATGTTCTACATGTTAAAATATATGTTAAATCCAAGATATGTAAACATATTTATACAATTGCAAAGATAGTTTTCAATAATTCATCCTTGCAAAACTTTGTGCTTCAAAGTTTTCTCTATCCCTCCCCTTCCCTTCCCTCTCCTCCTCTGGACAACAAGTAATCCAGTATAAGTTAAACATGTACAGTTCTTCTCAACATATTTCCACATTTATCATGCTCAGATCAAATAGAAAAAAGTGAGAAAGAAAAAAAGAGGCAAGTAAACAATAACAGCAACGGTAGAAATGTTGTGATCCACATTCAGTCCCCAGAGTTCTCTTTCTGGATGCAGATGGTTCTCTCCATCACAAGCTTATTAGAATTAGCCTGAATCACCTCAGTGTTTGAAAAGGGCCAAACCCATCAGAATTGATCACATAATCTTGTTGTTACTGTGTACCATGATCTCTTGGTCCTGCTCATTTCACTCAGCATCAGTTCCTGTCAGTCTCTCCAGGCCTTTCTGAAATCATCCTGCTGGTCATTTCTTACAGAACAATCATATTCCACAACATTCATATACCACAACTTATTCAGCCATTCTCCAATGGATGGGCATCCATTCAATTTCCAGTTCCTTGCCACTACAAAAAGGGCCGCTACATTTTTGCACATACAGGTCCCTTTCTCTCCTTTAAGATCTCTTTGGGATACAGACCCAGTAGAGACATTGCTGGAACAAAGGGTATGCACAGTTTGATAACCCTTTGGACATAGTTCCAAATCGCTTTCCAGAATAATTGGATCAGTTCACAACTCTACCAACGACGTAGTAGTGTCCCAGTTTTCCCACATCCCCTGCAACATTTATCATTATCTTTTCCTATTATCATAGCCAATCTAAGAGGTGTATAGTGGTATTTCAGAACTGTCTTTAATTTGCATTTCTCTGATCAATAGTGATTTTTGGAACATTTTTTTCTTATGGTTAAAAGTGGTTTTCATTCTTTGTCTGAAAATTGTTCATATCCTTTGACCATTTATAAATTGAAGAATGGCTTGTATTCTTATAAATTTGAGTCAATTCTCTATATATTTTAGAAATGAGGCCTCACTCAGAGTCCTTGGATGTAAAAAAAAAAATTTCCCTGTTTTCTGCTTCCTTTCTAATCTTAGCTGCATTGGTTTTGTTTGTACAAAACCTTTTTAATTTAATATCATCAAAATTATCCATTTTTCATTTCATAATGTTCTCTAGTTCTCCTTTGGCCATACATTCCTTCCTTCTCCATAGATCTGAGAGGTAGACTATCGTTTGTTCTCCTAATTTGCTTTATAGTATCACTCTTTATGTCTAAATCATGAACCCATTTTGACCATAAGGTCAAATCAATGCCTAGTTTCTCGATCAATGCCATACTATTTTCCAATTTTCTCAGCAATTTTTGTTACATAGTGAATTCTTATCCCAGAAACTGGAGTCTTTGGGTTTATCAGACACTAGATTATGATAGTCACACAGTTAATTCTTTTTTTTTCCTTTTAATAATTATTTTAATCTTTTTTCTTTTAAATATTTTTTTTACAAAATAAGGAAAAAAATAGAAAAAAGACAGAAAAAATAAGATAAAAAAAAAGTTTCATGTGCCCAGCAGAACGTTCAAAGATTCAAAATATATAACAATAAATTTCAATTTCATGAAAACATATTTAATAATAGGAGAAATTCTACTCATGAATCTTTTCTTTGCTTCCTTGTAGATTATTCTTTTGTTCTCTGCTGAGCACTTTATACTTAACTTTTCTCCCCTTTCATCCTCTCTACCTCTCTACCTCCTCCAAGCAACTTACACTTAAACACAGATATATTTTTATATACATACATGTGTGTATACACCCCAACACATACACCCATACCCACAAACTCAGACATAAATACATCTCTCTCTCTCTCTCTCTCTCTCTCTCTCTATATATATATATATATATATATATATATATATATATATATATATATATATATATATATATATATACACACATAGACCTGCATGCATACACACCCACACATATGCTGACATATATACATATAAGTAACCATTCATTGAAAACAATAATAATATGGTTGATATATAATATGAATTTTTCTTTTGATAGCATCTTTAAGTCTAACTTTTTCTAAGATCGATGATTACGAGCCCTACTTTTTTTCCTAGTCCATTGTACTCCTGATCCTTGTAGTGTTTCTGTATATCTCTTATTTCTTATCTCTGATAACGCTTCTACTTTAATTTTGCTCCTTAACTAACATTTCCACCCAGTTAATTCTTTTTATTATTATTATTATTATTATTATTATTATTATTATTATTATTATTATTATTATAGCTTTTTATTTACCAGACATATGCCTGGGTAATTTTCCAGCATTGACAATTGCAAAACCTTCTGTTCCAACTTTTCCCCTCCTTCCTCCCATCCTTCCCCCAGATGGCAGGTTGACCAATACATGTTAAATATGTTAAAGTATAAGTCAAATACAGTATATGTACATATGCCCATACAGTTATTTTGCTGTTCAAAAAAAAATTAGACTTTGAAACAGTGTACCATTAGCCTACGCACAGTTAATTCTTAACAAAATAAGACGGCTCTATTTTCTCCATGGCAAGTAAAATTGGCAGGTACCCGAGGAATTGGTCAATCAGCATATCCAGTCAAATCACATTTCACGTTCACAGTGATCATTTTTCATGGCCCAAGAATCGTGTTATAAGATTCCAAATGGCCCTTGGCAGAAAAAGATTCCCCACCCCTGCCTTCTCTAGAGCTAAGGGCTGAGTCTCTTTCTTCATGAACTCGTACCCAGCATGGGCATAAGTGTGAGGGACCCAAAGGACCTCTTGTAAGAGCTGGGCAAGTACATATAGGGGAGGCGGTGAGAATCCATATTTGTGTGAGGCCTGTACCTATAGAATTCTCATTTCTTCTTCATACTGGCTAAAACTGAGGTCGGGAGGCTGGTGATAGAGGCCTGGGACACAGTGGAGAGAACACCACGAGGTTCCTGGAAGGAAGTGCTCTGCCCTATCTATCTCCCTCCCTACTTTTCCCTGGTACCCCCTCCTACCATGTGCGTGCCTGCAGGTGTGTGAGGAAGGAGGAGTGTACGGGATTTGAGCAGAGTCATCAGTGGCTATGGAGCTATGGGCCCCCCGAGGGAAGACGCTGCTTGGCTATCGAAAGCCTGGTGCCCAGCCAGCAGCCTCGCCAAGAGCAAGGCCAGGTAAGCTGGGGCGGGCAGGGTCATCGAGTGGCCCAGGCCCAGTCAGGGCTAGGCTAGGGGTTGGGGGGCACATCTTAGAACTTAGCACCCAGTTCTCTTGGTCTCTCTCCCACTCCCCTTTTTTCTCTTCTCCATGCCCCCCGCTCCTCAGGTCACCATGGTGGTGCCCCAGCTTCCGTCCTTGGCACCAGACAAGTATTTTCACTGTGCCTTCCACAACTATGAGACACTGGCCCATGTGGAAGGAACCCAGGTGGTTTGTGAGTCGCCCCCGCAGGACCAGCTGCCACCCAATACTGAGGGCACAGGTAAGAGAGGAATAGTGCCCCGGGAGATGGAGAGGGTGTGGAGGGTAAGCAAGAGAAAAGGACGGGAGGTGGAAGAACAGACTAGGCCCTCGCCTCATCCCTGTGTTCTTTTCCCTAGATCATGTGACCGTACCATTGGCCCTAATGTTCGAGGATGTGTCCGTGGCTGTCACCAATTTCTCCTTCTATGACTGTAAGGCTACCGGGGCCTTGGATATAGCCGCTCCGTGAGTCCTGGGCCCTTACTCTGCCCCCTGCTGGCTCTCATCCCCATTATGGCTACTCCTAGGCCAGCCTTACCTCCTTTCACACTAGGGCACGCTATCCCTCGGGGAAACACAGGGCCAGATCCTGCCGCCCAGGGGTTCAGTCTTCTTCCCCACCAGAGCCGGGAGGATCCCTCTCGGGAGTGGTTGGGGCTGAATCCCACCCCTGTGCCCAGGTGCAGTGCATGCGTGAGAAGCCCCTGGCGATGCCACTGGTGTCCCCAAAGTGCCTTCTGTGTGTATGGGGATGGGTGTCCAGATGGGGAGAAGACCGTCTACCATGCTCAGGAAGTAAGTTTCTCAAGAGAGCTAGAGGAAGGCAGGCCCCGCTTTGCCCTTCCCTATCTCTTCGCTGTCCGCGGCTCAGCTCTCTCCCAGTTGAACTCTGCCTGAGGGTGCAGCAGCATTTCTGCCAACCCTCCCACTTCCACAGACTCTTGTCCCACCCGTCTACTCCAAACTTCCCTTGCCCCCCTCCCTTTCTGAGCCTCTTCTCCTCCAGCTTAACGGAAAAGCTCCCCCCACCACCACTGAGGTTGCCCTTTTCCCCAGGCAGATGTCCTGATGAAGGGCCCTGATTTCTGCCCCCATGTGGAAGGTCTGGGTACGTCCCACCTTGTTCCTGTGGGCTGGGAGACCAGGCTTGCCTTACGGGTTCGGAACCTCCATTACTATCAGGTATGGGGACAGGGTGGAGGGGAACAAATGGAGAAGAAAGGAATGGAGGGAAAACTGTGACAAAACCCACAGGGAATTGCTTCCTCTTGCCTAGAACAAGGCAGCCTCCTATCACTGCTGGTTGGAGCTGCCAGGAGCCCTTCTAGGGCTCCAGGCCTCCCTGGAAGAGGGAGACGAGGGTTCACAACTCATCTGGTGCCAAGCTCAGCAGGTACGCCACTCTCCATCTTCCTTCCCGTTTTCTATCCCCCAAACTTTTCAGTGCCTTCTTCCAGGGACCCACCTTACTTCCCCCTTAATCCCCCTCACAACGGTTATCCCCACAGTTCAGACCCTCCCCTCCACGGAAGGAGCTCCGGGTGCCCATCTACGTTACCAGGGGCAACACTCAGAGAGTAGACAATGCTGCTGACATTTATGGTGAGTGCTTAGGGCCCCAGGGCAGGAGGGCCCCAGAGGCTGGGGCTGGCCCCGAGGAGCCCCTGGGGGCTGGAGGGGAAAGGGGTGCCCATGGAGGAGCTTAGTTCCTCCCCCTTCTCACCTTTAGTGACCCTATATGACTGTACTGTGGGCCATGAGGACTGTAGCCATTGCCAGGCCGCTGACAGGAATCTGAGCTGTGTGTGGTGTGGCCAGGGCAGGCCCGTCTGTAACTACAGGCCTCTGTGCCCACCAGAAGCTGTGGAGTCGCTCTGTCCTTTGCCCAGCATCCATTCGGTGAGGCAACGTCAATGAACCCCCAAAGCTGATCCTAGCCCCAAACTCCCTAACCAATGTGCCCACCCCCTTCCAGGATCACCTCATCCCCCACCTCCAGGAAGAACTGTACCCTTTCTGCCCCAACCCCTAAGCGGCTCTGCAAGCCAGCAGAGGGCAGAGACTCCCAGGAGCCAAGCCTCTGGCCCCCCTGCCACTGGAAACCCCCAACCTGCCTGAACGGCGCAGTAAGAAGGGCTGGCCCTTGATGCAGAGATCCTTGGATGTGTGCCCCAACTGTGCTCGCTATGAGAGCTGGGCAAGCTGCTCATCCTGTCTGCACATCGGGGCCACGAATCCTGGGACATCTAACTCCAGCGCAGGCCAAGGATGATTTATTCTGAGATTTGATCTTGGCCTTGTGCCCCAAGCTTGGGTTGACTCGTCTTCCTCTGTCCTCCCAGATCAAGCCTCTGACAGGCCCCCCCGAGGGAGGGGTGGTCCTCACTATCCTGGGCTCTAACCTGGGCAGTCGCTTGGAGGACGTGACCAATGCTGTGAGCGTTGCGGGACAGCCTTGTCGCCTGGACCCGACCCTCTACCGCATCTCCACCCAGTGAGGCGACTGTGGATGAGGGGTGCTTGGGACTGAGTGCGAATAGAAGTCAGGGGAAGAAGGGAGGGGGGGGGGCTCTAGATCCTAGAGGACTGGGGGAAGAAAGCGGGAAAGGCTGGATGGGGCCAGGCCGTGGGATTTGAAATCCCAGACTCGGCAGAGCGAGAGTGCTAGACTAGGAGCTTTTTGAGCACGGGAATTGTCATCCCCATATGTACATCTAGCTCCTGGAGCACGGGAGGTATTCATGGACTGTTTGTTGAATGACTGAGAGACAACTGGAGAGCCAGGTGGAGCGGTGACGCAGGAGAAGAGAAGCAGAGAAAAAGAGAAGCAAAGAAATGGATAAACACAGAGAGAAGGGGGAGCCCCAAAGCAGATAGAGAAAGAAAATGGAGAAACAGGCAGGTGGAAGGGAGGAAGAGACAAGACAAGGAGCAAAGAGACACATGGAGAAGAGTCAAAGAGAGAGAGAAGCAAAGAGACGAAGAGAGAGACAAGAGAGAGAGAAAGAGACAGATATATATATAGAGAGAGACAGAGACAAACAGAAAAAGACAGACTAGAGACAAAGAAAGAGACAGAGACAGAGAAACAGAGACAAAGACAGAGGCAGACACACACAGAGAGAATAGGGTGTGTGGAAGCACGCCTAGCTTGGGGTCAGAGAGAACGTGCCTTCACAGGAGTTGCCACAGTTGTCACTTGGGGGGTCTCCTGGGACCAGGGAAGAGAAAGGCCAGGAGAAGAGAGAAGGGCAGTAGGGAGCGAATGTGTGCGTGTGTTTCTCGGGGATCCAGCATCCTTTTGTCACTCTGCGTCTGACTGTGGGTGGGATACTCTCCCCTGGCCCCTGCCCCACTGATCTCGCGGCTGGCTCAGATTCTGAGGGGACGGAGCGGCTTCTCTCAGATTCTTTCAGCAGCCTCCTCACCTCCCCCCTCCAGGATAGTATGTGTGACATCACCTGCTCCCAAGGACACCACGGGCCCCATTAAAGTCACCATCAAGAACCGTCCACCTAGCAAGTCTGCCCAGCTCTTCACCTACCGGGTCAGTTCCTAAACCGACCCTCCATCCCCATGTTCCCTCGGTTCCCCGAGCTTTCTACAGGATGGGGGGAGGGGCTACGTGCCAGGCTCAGCGCTGGGCACTTTACAAATATGGTCCGTTGGATGGGTTAGAAGGAAGAGACAGTGGTGGCGGGGAGGTCCCTCCAACAGTGAGGCCATGTGTGAAACAATAAGGGCTTGATCCTTTCCGTGGGATTTGTTCCGTGGGATTTGGCCACCAACTGGATTGGTGGGGAGCACTGGGAAGGAATGGAGGAAGAGAGTGGCTTCGAGGGTGGCTCCAAGGTGAGGGTTAGGGGTGCCTCCTTGGAGAGAGCCAAAGAAGGCCAAATGGAGAGTTGGAGGGGTTGGGAGGGGTAGTGGAAGGGCTGGGATGGCCTTTTGGACCGGGGCACCATTTTGATAACCAGTAGAGGGTAGATTTAAATCGATCAAGAAGATCAAGCAGCTTTTCTGAAGTGCCTCTATTCCAGAGGCCTGGATCCAAGGAAAACCTTCCTAGGATTCATGGAAGGGGCGGCCTCAGAGGAAGCAGGTGCCTCCCCCGGAGTGGTGGGCCTTGGGCTAAGGCCGGTTGCCCATTGGTCAGGAATGTCATTGGGGAGATTTGAGTTGGATGCTGGTAGGATTCCATCCCTTCCAGCTCGAGAGTCTGGGATTCTGGGAATGAAAGTAGTATGTCTTGCACATAGTAGGTGCTTAGACTCTTGGTGAGTAAATGGAATAAGTGAATGGAAATCAGATTACCAGGATACGAGGAGAGAGGTGAAAGAAGGCAATGGAAGTTTGTTCCTGACTGATGGGTTTAGAGAAGGTCGATGGTGGAGGGGAGGAGGGAGACGGGCGGGCCGCTACACATCCTCTCTGTCGGAGCCATTGAAAGATCCTGAGAGCTTCTTCCCTTTGGTTCTTTGCCCTCTAGGACCCTGTCCTGAGTGCTCTGAGTCCCTGGCAGGGCCCTAAGGCAGGAGGCACGCTCCTTACCATCTTCGGGCAGCACCTGCTGACAGAGAATAACGTCCGAGCTTTCCTGGGAGATGAGCCCTGCCTTATGTGAGTGGCCTGGTGCTGCCTTCCAGGAGATGAGAGAGGCTGGGCCCAGGCCCGGCTTCTAGTCCTCAGTTCTGCCCCTAACTCGCTCTGCTAGGCCGTCCCTTTCTTTTCTTTCTGTGTGCCTCGGTTCCCCCTCTGTAAAATCCATGGGTTTGACTAGCATCCTTCCAAATCAGAATCTAGGACCCCCTCATCCCCGGCTCTCTGAATCGGGCCTCCTAGTCAGCATCCTTTGTGGGGTCCAGCTTTGCCACTAGGGAGGCATGGATTGGGGGTGGGAGTGGGCTGGAGTCTGGGACAGGAAGAGGGAAACAAGAACCTCAGGCAAGCGGTCCCAAGGCACTCGCCCTCTCCTTGCAGCCAGGGGCCTGTGTGCCCTGAAACCATTGTGTGCCTGACTGGGCCCCGGGCCACCCCCGGGGAGGCAGATCTCCTCGTGGTCTTTGGCTTGGCCCAGAGGACTCTGGCCAAAGGCCGCTTCTCCTACAAGCCCGACCCCCAGCTCCTGTCGGCCGAGCCCAGCGTCAGCTTCAGAGGGTGAGGAAGAGGATTCTGGGCCGGTCCCATCAGGGCTTCAGAGCTCTGGAAGCCTCTGGGCTGACAAAGCTGGGCTTTCACAATCCTTGCGGAGTGAGGGGTCCCAGCCTGGGTGGGAAAAACTGGGAAGGATGGAGAAGGCAAGAGGGGTACGCTGGGTGGGGAGGAGGTGCCGGGGGGGAGGGGTAAGAATGAGGCTGCCTCTGACCGTGGACCCTCCTGGCATAGGGGGGGTCGAGTGATCCGGGTGACGGGGAGCAATCTGGATGTGGTTCAGAGGCCCCTGTTGTCAGTGTGGCTGGCAGAGGCCCCGGCCGGGCCCCAACAGCTGGAGCCAAAGCGACCGGCTGAGCAGCAGTGTGAAGATGGGGGCCGTCCCCAGGCTGCCCAGCGCAGTGCCGCCCCTCAGACCTGTACCTGGCTGGAGGCGGGGCTTCTGGAGGTGAGGACCCCACCCTGCCACCCCCAGCCCTGCGATCCTCTCCTCCTGCTGGAGCCTTGAACGTCTTTTCTCCCTCCAAGTGCTCCACCGTGTGTTGGGCCAATTCCTCGGGCCTGCTCCTGTGTCCAAGTCCTGCCATCCCGGGGGCTGCCCGCCTAAGGCGGATGTTCTTCACCCTGGACAACGTCCTTGTGGATTTCGCCAACGCGAGCGGCGGGAAAGACTTCTCGTACCAGCCCAATCCTCGTCTCCATCCCCTGAGCCGAGACAGGCCGGCGCACCCCTACCGCCTGAAGCCTGGCAATGTTCTGGATGTGGAGGTGACCCACCGTGGCAGGCAGTGACTGGAGGGAGGCGGGGAGGCTCAGAAAGTCTGGGCTCCAGGCAGGAGAGGCAGCTCGGGCCCACGGCGGGAGGGAAGGCCTTACTCTTGTGGGGATTGGACGAGGAGGGCAAGAAAGGAAGAGCTGAGACCTCAGCTCCTTGTCCTCACTCCTCACAGCTGACCATGAGCCCAGTCCGCCAGGGCTTGAGGTCAGGGTTTATGGGAAGCAAGGAAGGTGACCAGCGGCCTCGGGACTCAGCCAAACCCAGAGAATGATGGCCTCCCAATGGAGAAGACAGCTCCAGGGCCTTGAAGAGCACAAGGGAGACTGGAGTGGGGACCAAAGTGGTTTCAGCCCCTCTTCCCCCTTCCCCATCCTCAGGGTGAAGGGTTAAACTTGGGGATCAGCAAGGAGGAGGTCCAAGTGCAAATTGGAAAAGGCGAGTGTGTGGTGAAGACATTGACACTGACTCACTTGTACTGCGAACCCCCCATGTGGCCCCCCCAGCCCCTCAATAGCTCCAGTACTCTGCCTGAATTCATAGTAAGTGTCTGACCTCCTTCTCCCTCCCCAATCCCACCTCTTGGAGGGAGAGCAGAGGGCTGGTTTCCATGGAAAATAGTGTATTATGGGGGGGGAGATTTCTGGGCCCATTAGCATCCCCATAAGGAAGGAGTTGGGGGAAATGCACCCCAAAGAATGGGGAAGCTGACAGAACAGCCCCAAACACCTGGGTCCCATTCCTTGCCCTCAGGTACAAATGGGGAACCTTCAGCTGAACTTGGGCCCGGTGAAATATGAGGTGGAGACCGCCCTGCCCAGCTTCCCGACGGAGGCCCAGATCGGGCTGGGGGTGGGAGTTGCTGTGCTCATCTCTATGGTCCTCCTCCTCATCCTCATGTACAGGTGATCTCCCAGCCTTCTCTCTCCCTTCCTCAGCAGCCTTCTCCTCTCCTGATTCTGCCCAGCAGTCCTCCTTCCTCTTTTGGTTAAACTTCCACCCTCCAGCCTCCCCCGCACACTGGTCCGAAGGTCAGACCCTCTTACGACTAGGTTAACTAATAAATAGATGAGGGAAAGAACGGTACGTTTTTATAAATTGCTGTGGGTTTGGGCTTTCCTCTCTGGGCCTGCGAGACCTTTCCAGGTGACCCTTTCCTGTTCCAAGGGAGCAGTGACGACAAACGTCTCCCACCTCCAAGACACAGGTGACAGACTAATTTGCAGAAGGAAACTGCCGGTTTCAGACTCGGGCCGTGCATGTGGGAATGTGTTCGGCTTGCCCGTTTGACCATCTGCACAGTTGTTACAAAGACCTTGTTTTTCTTTTTTCTTTTTCCCATGGGGAGGGAGAGCGAGAGAAAATGCTTGATGATAATTGAAAAAAATCAAATATACATTTTTAAAACTCAAATTCAAAACGGAAATCGTATTAGCTGGTTCCTTAGAGCCTTCAGTTCTGGCACCTGAGGAGTCTGTAACCTTTTTGATTTCAATTCAACAAGCATTTATCCAACTTGCACAAGTCTTTCCGGCTTTTTGGGAAATCTGCCTGCTTAGCTTATAGAACAGCAGTATTCCATTACACGCATATACCACGGCGCGTTCAGCCATTCTCCAATCGATGGGCGGCCACCTCAGCTTCCGATTCTTTGTTACCACAAAAACACCGTGAGAAATGGTTCTGTACATGTGGGGTTTTCCTCTTTCGTGGTCTCTGGGACACGGACCCAGCAGAGACATTGCTGTATCAGAGGGTACGCGCAGTTTTATAGCCCCCTGGACACTGTTCCAAATTGCTCTCCGGAAGGGTTTCTCCCCATTTCTTCTCTCTCCTCATGAGTCCCTGATGACCCCGACCCCTGTCTTGGTGTAGGCGGAAGAGCAAGCAGGCAATGCGAGACTACAAGAAAGTCCTGGTACAACTAGAAAACTTGGAGATCAGCGTTGGGGACCAGTGCCGCAAAGAGTTCACAGGTGTCTGGGCTGGGCTGGGCTGAGTTTGCTCGGGCTCAGCTGAGTGTGGCTGGGCTGGGCTGGACGGGGCTGGCTTGGGTGGCTAGAGGGAGCAGGCTTAGCTTGGTTGGGCTGGGCTGGCTAGACGGGCTGGGTTGGCTAGATTGGCTGGGCTGGGCTGGTTGAGCTGGGCTGAGTTTGGGCTGGACTGGACTGCCAAGTTGGGCTGGGCTGAGTGATTGGGCTGGCTGGCTGGGCCAGGTCAGAATCCAGGCCAGCGGCAGTGAGGAGAGGCGACAGTAACTGAGAGATGCTCCCGCCCCACCCCCTGCCCATCACCTCTGCTTCTGTCTCTAGAGCCACAGGCCTTTATAGGAAAAGTCCTGAAGGCCAGAAGCCCTCATCCCTAACCCGAGGAGGTCGGAAGTGGTGCTTGCTTGCTTTAAGGCAGCCTGGTGTGGGGCCGAAATTGGGGCTACTAATCCCTACCTGAAGATCCCTGCTGGCTTCCCAATAACTTAGAGAACCACAGATGAATGTTATCTGCGTTCTAGTGCAGTTTTGTTTTCGTTATTTCCCAGTCGCATTTTCTTTGGCCCCCTTCTTCCCTCCCTCCTCCCCAGACGGGTGCTTGGGCGCGTTAGGACACGGCATCAGTTTAGGGAACACAGCCTTGTCCTCTAGAGTTTAGATTCAAATTCCATCTCCTACTAGCTGTATGATTCTGGAAAAGTCACTTAGACTCTCTCACCTCAACTTGCTCCTCTGTAAAATGGATGTCATAAGAGCACAGGGGGATATATATATATATATATATATATATATATATATATATTTTTTTTTTTTTTTTTTTTAAGAGAACAGGACTATTGTGAGGCCCAAATAAGATATTTGTAAAGCTTTTTGAAAACAAAGTCAAGAGTATGCTGGGAAAAAGTTAAACAACTGACAGAGGAAAAACATGCACACAGGAGCCACTTTCGAGTTTAATCTGCAGGATTTCCTTAAATCAACAAAACAATAACTCGAGCCCTCATTTTTAGAGTTTGCCCATGATGAGGTATAAACTGACGACGCTACAGAAACACGAGATATTATTGTGGTGATGATGACTGAGCTCCACTAGCACCAAGGCGGGGGGAGCTCTTTGGGAATCCAGGCCTCATGGCTCCTGTTTCCCATCCCTCCACGGCAGATCTGATGACCGAGATGACAGACCTCAGCAGCGATCTGGAAGGCAGCGGCATCCCTTTCCTGGATTATAAAACCTTCACCGAACGCGTCTTCTTTCCCGGCCACCACGGGTCACCCCTTCGATCCGAGATAGATGTGCCCGACGCCCGCCAGGCCACGGTAAAACAGGGCCTCAATCAGCTCGCCAACCTGCTCAACAGTAAGCTCTTCCTCATCAAGGTGAGACCCAGCGGGGATCCAGGCGCCGTAGTGGGCAGCGTTTGACTCTGCAGTTAAGAAAGGCTGGGTGCATAAGAGAGAAGGAGGGTGTGAGAGGAGACTGCCCAGTGCTTGTATCTATAAGGCCTGGCTTGTGCAAATGGGTTAGGCTGGGCCGGGCTGCCATAACTGGGCTGGGTCAGGCTGGGCTGCCATAACTGGGCCAGGCTGGGCTGCCATGTCTGGGCTGGGCCGGGCTGCCATAACTGGGCTGGGTCAGGCTGGGCTGGGACGGACTGCCATAACTAGGCAAGGCCAGGCTGCCATGTCTGGGTTGGGCTGGGCCAGGCTGCCATAACTGGGCCGGGCTGGACTGCCATAACTGGGCCGGGCCGGGCTGCCGTAACTGGGCCGGGCCAGGCTGCCGTAACTGGGCCGGGCCGGGCTGCCGTAACTGGGCTGGGCCGGGCTGCCGTAACTGGGCTGGGCTGCCATGTCTGGGCTGGGCTGGGCTGCCATGTCTGGGCTGGGCCGGGCTGCCATAACTGGGCTGGGTCAGGCTGGGCTGCCATAACTGGGCCAGGCTGGGCTGCCATGTCTGGGCTGGGCCGGGCTGCCATAACTGGGCTGGGTCAGGCTGGGCTGCCATAACTGGGCCAGGCTGCCATAACTGGGCCGGGCCGGGCTGCCATAACTGGGCTGGGTCAGGCTGGGCTGCCATAATTGGGCCAGGCTGCCATAACTGGGCTGGGCTGGACTGCCATAACTGGGCTGGGCTAGGCTGGGCTGGGATGGACTGCCATAACTAGGCAAGGCCAGGCTGCCATGTCTGGGTTGGGCTGGGCCAGGCTGCCATAACTGGGCCGGGCCAGGCTGCCATAACTGGGCTGGGCTAGGCTGGGCTGGGACGGACTGCCATAACTAGGCAAGGCCAGGCTGCCATAACTGGGCCGGGCTGGGCTGCCATAACTGGGCTAGGCTGCCATGTCTGGGCCGGGCCGGGCTGCCATGTCTGGGCTGGGCTGGGCTAGGCTGCCATAACTGGGCTGGGCCGGGCTGCCATAACTGGGCTGGGTCAGGCTGGGCTACCATAATTGGGACAGGCTGCCATAACTGGGCTGGGCTGGACTGCCATAACTGGGCCGGGCTGCCGTAACTGGGCCGGGCCGGGCTGCCGTAACTGGGCCGGGCCGGGCTGCCGTAACTGGGCTGGGCTGCCATGTCTGGGCTGGGCTGGGCCAGGCTGCCATAACTGGGCTGGGCCAGGCTGCCATAACTGGGCTGGGTCAGGCTGGGCTGCCATAATTGGGACAGGCTGCCATAACTGGGCTGGGCTGGACTGCCATAACTGGGCTGGGCTAGGCTGGGCTGGGACGGACTGCCATAACTAGGCAAGGCCAGGCTGCCATGTCTGGGTTGGGCTGGGACGGACTGCCATAACTAGGCAAGGCCAGGCTGCCATGTCTGGGTTGGGCTGGACCAGGCTGCCATAACTGGGCTAGGCTGCCATAACTGGGCCGGGCCGGGCTGCCATAACTGGGCTAGGCTGCCATAACTGGGCCGGGCCGGGCTGCCATAACTGGGCTGGGCTAGGCTGGGCTGGGACGGACTGCCATAACTAGGCAAGGCCAGGCTGCCATGCCTGGGTTGGGCTGGGCCAGGCTGCCATAACTGGGCCGGGCCGGGCTGCCATAACTGGGCTAGGCTGCCATAACTGGGCCGGGCCGGGCTGCCATAACTGGGCTGGGCCAGGCTGCCATAACTGGGCCGGGCCGGGCTGCCATAACTGGGCTAGGCTGCCATAACTGGGCCGGGCCGGGCTGCCATAACTGGGCTGGGCCGGGCTGCCATAACTGGGCTGGGCTGCCATGTCTGGGCTGGGCTGGGACGGACTGCCATAACTAGGCAAGGCCAGGCTGCCATGTCTGGGCTGGGCTGGGCCAGGCTGCCATGTCTGGGCCTGGCCAGGCTGATTGTCACAAGGGAGAGATCCAGCTGGGATTTGATTTGGGAATGTAGTGAAGTGGGAAGAATGCTGCTTGGAGTTGGGAAGCCGGCCTCAGAAGCTCCCCCAGACTTCACCGGCTGTGTAACCTTGGGCACGACATCCCTTCCCCTCAGTTTCCTCCTCTGGAAAGTGCTGGGCTTGGACTAGCTGATTTTATAGGGTTCCTTCAAACTTTAAAAAAAAAAAAAACCAGGAGCCACTAGGTGGCGCCACGTGGCCTGGAGATAGGGAACCTGAATTCACATTTAACCTCAGACACATCCTCTCTGTGGTACCCTGACAAGTTACTTAACCTCTCTGCCTCGCTTTCTGCCTCAGTTTCCCCAGCTATAAAATGGGGATCATAATAGCACCCACTCCCAGAGTTGTGGAAAGGATTAAAGCCCTTAGCACAGTGCCTGGCACTAGTAGGAACTTAAGATGTTTGTTTCCTTCCTTCCTTTTAAGTCCCACATTGAGGGGGGGGGGGGAGGCCACACAGTTTTCTGGTGGCGTAAAACGTGGAAGGCGAGCAGGCGCAGCGGGCGGCGGCAGGGATCCACAAAGCAACGGCTACAGAACAGCCGAGGGGGCGGCCGAGGGGGGAGCTGGTCCTGCTTTGCCGCCCCAACACACACACATGCACACACGCACACACACATACAGACACAGAGACACACGTATACAGACATACACACATCTAGCGACAAACCCACAGAGACACAGACACAAGGAACCTCTTTTATACAGAGACAGACACACAGAGAGACATACAGACACACACAGACATAATAAAGAAATAGACCACACACACATAGCAACACATACAGACACACAGACACAAAGACACACACATACTAACACACATATAGAGACACATACAAACATACAGAGACACACATATGGAGACAGAGATGCTCAGATTTACAGAGAGACACATATATACAGAGACAAACACACACACTCCCAGACATAGTCACACACAGACAGACATGATAAGGAAACAGACACACAGAGATAGGCACACAGACACAGAGAGACACACACACAGAGACAGAGAGAGACACCCACACAGAGACAGAGAGAGACACACCCAAAGGGACACACAGAGATAATACGGAAACAGTGGCTGCCTTCAAGGGGCTTGTGTTCCACTAAGATGGTATATTTACAGGATAGCGATATAAAACAGTGACTAGATGGGAAAGGGGGTGTATTAACGACTGAGGAAACTTAGCAAAGGGCTCCTGAAAGCAGGGGCGCTGGAGTTGAGACTTGAAGAGAGCTCGGGGTCCCAAAGAGGCAGCAGAAAGGGAGACCGTGTCAGGCGCAGGCAAAGTCCGATCAGAGGCGGGAAGGCGAGTCATGAAAGACCACGTAGAAGGGGAACAGCTGATGAGCCACCTTGGCAGAAGCATAGAATAAGTAAGGAAAACAACATGAAATCAGCGTGGAAAGGTAAATTAGAGACAAACTGAAACGGAGCCCCTCCGAAAACAGGGCCAGATTTGTGCTCGTCTGAGCCTTTGCGACCCCACTTGGGGTTTTCTTGGCAGAGTCACTGGGGCGTTTTCCCATTTCATTTTTCAGCAGGTGAGAATGCTGAGGTAAACCGAGTGACGTGACTTGCCCAGGACCCCACAGCTAATAAGTGTCTGAGGCTGGATTTGAATTCAGGAAGGGGAGTCTTTCTGATTCCAAGCCCTGTGCGCCGTTCTCTGCGGGGCCACCTAGCTGCAAAATGTCAAGTAGGGATTCGTATTTTATCTCAGGGCCAGAGGCAGCCTGCGGAACGTCTCCAGCGGCAGAGTGACAGGGGTAGAAACGTCACTCGGCAGGTGTATAGAGAATGTGGGGGGGGGGAGAGCCTAGTCAGGAAGCCCCCTTAGAAATGATCCAAGTGAGAGAAGATGAGAGTCCGAAATCAAACTGTTGTCATACAGGGGGCGCAGGGGACGTGCAAAACTTGGCAACTGATTGAATATGGGGAGGGAAGAGGAGGGGCAATGCTGGGAGTCCAGGTGACTGGGAGGATGGCGGGCCAAATCAAATCAGAGTCTGTTTTTAAAAGAGCAATATATTAACATGTATGGGTCCACCTGCCATCTGGGGGGGAGGGGGGGAAGGAGGGGAAAAATGAGAGCAAAAGATTTGGCAGTTGTCAAGGCTGTAAAATTCCCCGTGCAGATAGCTGGTAAATAAAAAGCCATCATAAAAAATAAAAGAGCAATATAAAGATCTATATTTGGCAGGAAAAATCAACTGTGTAGGGATGGATGGAGCAGGAAGCAGGACTAGATAGTGGCACGTGGGGGAGGCCTGTGGGACGGAGCTTGCTGAGGCGGCCCCCCCGTTTCTGGATATGGCCCCCGTCTCACTCCCCTCTCCCAGAATTGATTCTTATTTTTCCTAACGATGATAAAAAAAAACACTAAGGAAACATTATGGCTACAAACTGCAAAAACCAAGGTTGCCCGAGCTAGATAAGGCGTGAAAAGCAGACTCGAGCCTTGTTCTCAGTCCTCAGCATCTGACCCCCAGAGGAGGGAGGCACTTCCTTACGGGGTCACCAGGTTGGTAATCAGTGTTCTGATAACTTGTGATACTTTGCTCAGGGACCTTTTCATCTACTTTGTTATCATTCTGGAGCACACTGTTACTTTTTCCCCCGCTTCTTCTTACTTGTGTCCGGATACTTCCTCCCCCAGTCTCTTATTACCCTGGAGTTAGCACGGCCCTGAATAGCCCTGAAATCCAGAGAAGAGGGTGTCTGGACCGGGGGGGGGCCTTAAATGGCTCATGATTATTGAACCTTCCACCCATTGTTTCTGCCTACTGGGGGCACCCGAATAAGTCCTGAATCACCGCCGTGGCCTTTCGGAGGCCTGCCACGTGGGCCCGGACATGTCCCCAGTTCTCGGGCGGCCGGCCGGCTGTACTACTTTCTGACTCCTCTGCCCCGGGGAGCCCATTATTAGGGATGACCTCCTCCCTCTGCAAGACCTTAGCGGTCCGGGGCCTCCCCTTCCTTAGTCCCCTCTGATTCTGACTGGAGACTGGGCTCATGGACTCGAAACCACTTTTGGTCCTTTCTATCCCCACTCCCCGGTTTTCAGCTTCCTTTTATTAAGAAAGAAATCACTGACTCTCCAGAGAACTTCATCTTTCCTACTTCTTCATTTGAGGCAAGTCAAAGCAAATGTTCCTTTAAACAATGCACAGTATAATACAAACAGTATTTTTGAGCGCCTACTGTATACAGAGCATGGGGAGATAGAGTCCAGGTGAGGGTTAGCAGCCGCCCCATGAGCTTCTAGTCTGCTTGGGGGCAGGGGGGGGGGGAGAGAATGAGCATTGGACCTTAAATGTCATTGTTATAGAGAAAATTGCCACATGAGGAAGCTTAATCAGGCAAGTGACTTTTCCGCAGCTGGGGCAGAGAGAGGCTAAGCTCCATCACACGGTCACTATGTGCCCAAGTGAAGACTTGAGCCTGGGTTTTGTTGCCTTCCAGGCTGGCTCTCTCCCCTCCATACTGTGTCACTCTGTGCCGTATCTCTCACAACATACAGTCTGCAGCTTGATGGAGTCAGTTAATCAGACTGGGGCCAGAGAGAGCACCCCTTCAGAGCCCCCTGTTGTTAACCACAAGGGGTTTGGGGCAGACTTCCTGGAGGAAGCAGCATTGGAGTTGGGTATGGGTAGGGAGCTTGGTAAGAGAAGAAGGGGAGGACTCACTTCAGACTTAGAAAAAGAGCCTGAGAAAAGGCCTGAAGCATGAGGGGACACACTGAAAGGGGAGGCAGGGAAGATGGGGCAGGGTTGGCAGAATTGCCTAGTTTGGCTGACGCACAGGGTATTGTCTTTTGTTGTTGCCCTCGAAGAGGACCCGTGACATCAGCGAGGGGCTTCCATGACACAAGTGAGCTGGATTGAAGTGAGGGAGGCCCGGGCAACATCACCTGCCTCACTTTCCCCTCCAGAGCCATCTGGGGCCAGTGGCCAGATAGAGATCAGGACAGCTGGAGCTGGCCTGGGATGCCACGGGAGACCTGGGCCTTTTTAAGTTAAGGTCTTCACCGGGTCTCAGTCTGCACCCCTTCAGTGATTAAAGCGAGGGGGGAGTGGCGCAGAAATATGTAGGCAATTGCACATGTTTGACCTACATTGAATTACTTAGTATCTAGGAGAGGGAGGAAGGGGAACAAATTTGGAACACAAAGTTTTGCAAGGGTGAATGTTGAAAACTATCTGAGTGAATTTTGAAAATAAAAAGCTATTATTAAAAAAAAAAAAAGAAAGAAAGAAAGAAAGAAATGAGGCAGAGTGAACTCAAAGTGTATACAAAGTATACTGTATACAAAGCAAGAACAACGTTCCCGGATGCTCAGCTGTGAATGACTTGGCTATTCTCGGCAATACAATAATCCTCAGCTACTCTGAAGGATTTATGATGAAAAATCCCATCCGTACCCAGAAAAAGAACGGCTTGTGTTTGAATACAGATTAAAACATTCTCTCTGTCTCTGTCTCTGTCTGTCTTTCTATTTCTGTGTGTGTGTGTGTGTGTGTCTATTTTTCTTGAGGTTTTTTAAGATAAGAGACATATGTTTTCCTTCACAACATGACTTTTATGGAAATGTTTTGCATAACTTCACATTTGCTTTCTTAGGCCGGGCTGGGGGACGGGCATACAGGAGAGAATCTAGAACTCAACGTTTTTAAAACAAATGTGAAAAATGTGTTTTAAATGTAACTGGGGAAAAATAATATTTTTTAAAAGATATGAGACCGAAAAAATTAGTCAAAATAATCAGTCTGAGAGGGGAAGACCCTCAGAGTTTCTGCCCAAATCCAAAGCAATTTCTTTTCAGAGGAATAGAAATCTAGAGGCACGTGGTACATGAGGCATAAAGGAGGACAAGGTTGGGAATCCCTAATTCTCGGAAGACAAGAACACAGTGCTCTAGCTGGCTTGCCCAGAGTCAGAGTTCAAATCCATCTCAGACACTTAACTAGTTGTTTCTTTCTTTCCTATTCCTTTTGACTATGGCCCCAGGAGGCAAAAGCCAGCAAGGGCTGGCATCTCCCTTCTTTTGGAGGCTGGTTCTCTTAATGCAGCAGCAGATCAGATAAGAGTTTTTAAAATCAAATGTTCTAGGAAACGCACAGCATTAAACCGCAGTGCATTTCACTATAACTATTTAGTAATCTTTGACATTTAAACTAATGAATTTTGTATAAAGTACTCAGAGGTCCTCATTATTCAAAGAGAATTGGTTCCAGGAAAAGTCTACTTAAAGTTAACCCATTTCAAGGATCCATGTTTGGTTTTTTTTTGTTGTTTTTTGTTTGGTTTTTTTTTTTTTTTTTTTTTTTTTTTTTTTGCTGAGGCAATTAGAGTTAAGGGACTTGCCCAGGGTCACACAGCTAGGAAATATTAAGTGTCTGAGAGCAGATTTGAATTCAGGTTCTCCTGACTTCAGAGCTAGTGTTCTATCCTCTTTGCCACCTAGCTGGTCCAAGGATCAATGTTTCATAGTAAATAATGATTTTGTTTGTTTGTGGAGGTCATCAAGGTTAAGTGACTTGCCCAGAATCACACAGTTAGCAAACTGGATTTGAATTCAGGAATAGTGGGGTTTTTTAAAGTATGATTAAAATTTTGTCTTGAAAAACAAAATTACAAATTATGAAACATGATTACTTTAGTTCAGATTTAACAAAATTAAAATTATATTGTCAAATGGGAGCCGATTCTTAAAACAAAGACTAAATCAAGTCATGATAAGTGTGTGTGCGTAACTTTTGTCTTGTGTAATAGTGAAATCTGTTCATGAAAATAGAGGAGTATGAAGGGCTTCCTCATTTTCCCAAGTATCTTTCTTATCAAATCATTGCCTTTTTAAAAACTTATTTTCAATAGTATTTTATTTTCCCAATACATGTAAAGGTAGTTTTCAACATTCATTTTTGTTAAGATTTGGTATTCAAATTTTTCTCTCTTCTTCCCTTACCTCACTTCTTTCTAAGACAGCAAGCAATCTGATATGTTAAATATGTGCAATTATTTTAAATATATTTCAGTATTTGTCATGTTGTACAAAAAAAAAAAAATCAGACCAAAAGGGGAAAAAAAACACAAGAAAAAAACAAACCAAAAAAAAGTAAAAATACTATGTTTTGATCCACATTCGGTATCCATAGCTCTCTCTCTGGATGTGGATGCCATTTTCCATTCCAAATCTATTAGAATTGTCTTGGATTGTTGCACTGTTGAGAAGAGCTTTGTCTCTCACAGTTAATCATCACATCATCTTGTTGTTGCCGTGTACAGTGATCTGGTTCTATCACTTCACTTAGTATCAGTTCATATAAGCCTCTTCAGGCTTTTTGGAAATCAGCCTGTTCATCATTTCTTATGGAACAGTAATATTCCATTACAGTCATACACCATAACTCATTCAGCCATTCTCCAACTGATGGGCATCCAGTCACTTTCCAGAACTGTTCTCTTTTTTTTCCTGTCATCTTTGCTAGTCTGATATGTGACAAATGGAGCCTCAGAGGTTTTTTTAAATTTGCAAGTCTCTAATTATTAGTGATTTGAAGCATTTTTTCATATATCTGATAGCTTGGATTTTTTTTCTTTGAAAATTGCCTGTTTATATATATATATATATATATATATATATATATATATATATATATATATATAATTCAAAAGAAACACACATTTTATTTTAATTGAAAAAAAGAAAGAAAACTACCTGATTATATCCTTTGCTATTTATTTATTGGATGTTCTCTTTTTTTTCCTGTCATCTTTGCTAGTCTGATATGTGACAAATGGAGCCTCAGAGGTTTTTTTAAATTTGCAAGTCTCTAATTATTAGTGATTTGAAGCATTTTTTTCATATATCTGATAGCTTGGATTTTTTTTCTTTGAAAATTGCCTGTTTAAATATATATATATATATATATATATATATATATATATATATATATATATATATATATATATATATATATATATAATTCAAAAGAAACACACATTTTATTTTAATTGAAAAAAAGAAAGAAAACTACCTGATTATATCCTTTGCTATTTATTTATTGGATGTTCTCTTTTTTTTCCTGTCATCTTTGCTAGTCTGATATGTGACAAATGGAGCCTCAGAGGTTTTTTTAAATTTGCAAGTCTCTAATTATTAGTGATTTGAAGCATTTTTTTTCATATATCTGATAGCTTGGATTTTTTTTTTCTTTGAAAATTGCCTGTTTAAATATATATATATATATATATATATTTATTATATATATTATATATATATATTATTCAAAAGAAACACACATTTTATTTTAATTGAAAAAAAGAAAGAAAACTACCGGATTACATCCTTTGCTGTTTATTTATTGGATGTTGCTTCAAATCAATTCTTTATATATCTTGACTATAAGATGTTATTTTCAATAGTATTTTATCCTGCTGCAAAGATTCTCCTTCCCCCACTCAGTTACTGTTTGTTTTCTAATTGTAACTACATTAGAGCTGTACAAAAACTTTTACAATTTTTATCATCAAAATTGCCTTTTTTTTATCTTCTGTGACGTCCCTATCATTTGTTTGATTGTGAACTCTTCCTCTACTATAGGTCTGAAAAGTTTCTTGTTCTGTTTTGCTTACGATATCAAAAGTCGTGTGTCCATTTGTACTTTATCTCGGTATCCGGTGTGAATGTTGATCCATGCCTAATTTCTGGCAACTTGCTTTCCAATTTTCCCAGGAAGTTTTGTCTAACAGTGTGTCCTTCTTCTCCTTCCCCTGTCCCTTACCCCACCCCAGAAACTAGGGTCTTTGAGTGTGCTGAAGCTATTCTGGTTATTAAATTTTCAGAGTGAGTATTTACACCTCAAAAATAAGCAGTTAAGTTAAAAATCAAGGCTTGATTTACTGTTCTGTTGATTGTCTAGAGTCAAGGAAGTGTTAATAATACACATTAAACTTTAAAAAGTATGTACACATGTAGTTTTCCCCCCCAGGGAACGAGTTATTAAAGCTCCCAGCAGCCACTGTGTATGATGTTCTCCTTCACTCAGCATCAGTTCATGGAAGTCTTTACAGGTTTTTCTGAAATCTACCTGCTCATCGTTCCATTTCCCCAAGTGATGGGCATCCCCTTGACTTCCATGTCTTTGTCACGTTAAGAGTTGATACAAATATTGTTGTACGTGGGGTCCTTTCCCCCCTTTTAGGATCTCTTTGGGATGTAGACCTAGTAGTGATATCGCTGCACAAATTGTTGCCTTTGGGGTGTAGTCCCAAATTGTTCTCTAGAATGGTTGGATTAGTTCACATCTCTACCAACAGTGCCTTAGTGTCCCAATTTTTTCACCTCTTCCCAACATTCATCATTATTTGTTCCTGTCATCTTAGCTAATCTGGACAGGTGTGTAGTGGTATCTCAGAGTTGTCTTAATTTGCATTTCTTCTGATCAGTAGTGATTTAGAACATTTTTTCATATGACTAGAGATAACTTAGGTTTCATCATCTGAAAATGACCCTATTTTGACTATTTTTTGACTACTTAACAGGAGAATGGCTCTTATTTTCAAAATTTGACTAGGTTCTCTCTATATTTGAGGAAAGGGCCTCTCTTTTTTAAAACCAATACCAAACCATTTTTGATGATTCTTGATTTGTGCTGCTTTGTGGGTGGGAAGTGTGAGATCTGAGACTGAGACTGAGAATGCCCACTTCTTCATGACTCCATTTGGGTTTTCTTGATAGGGATTCTAGAGTGCTTTGCCATTTCCTTCTCCAGCTCATTTTACAGATGAGGAAAAAGAGGCAAATGGGAACAGTGACTTGCCCAGGGTCATACAGCTAATAAGTGTCTGAGGCTTGATTTGAACTCAGTAAAATGTGTCTTCTTGACTCCAGGTTTGAGCCTCTGTCCGTTGGAGCATCACTTAACTGCCCTAGATCATCTACCTTCTTACTTTTCTCCCCATTACTTCTTTTCATATTCTTGCTCATTCGTTCCTCCATCCGAATTTTATTGTTTTTTTCTAGCCATACAAAACAATCCTCTGGTAGTTTTGTTACTGGACAGAGAAATTAACTTAGGTATGACCTACCCATGAGTAACGAACATTTCTTCAATTAGTTATCTTTCTGGGGGGAGGGGGGGGAAAGGTGTTTTAACAGTGGAGTTCCCGGGTTTTTCTCAGTAGGTAGGCTTCCAAATACTGCATTCCTTCCAGACAGAGTAATTTTTCTAAGGCATAGGCCTGATCATACCACTCATTCTCCTACTCAAAAGCGTCTAATGAGTTTCTCCTGACTTTGCCCAGACTGTTCCTCCAACCCTGGAATCTCCAGATTCTGGTGAGGCTCTTCTTGAGCGTTTCCTCATCTGGCCAGTCCCTCTTCAGCTCCTCCCGCCTTGAATTTTCTCCATATTTATTTTGTATTTATACCCTGTCTACATCTTGCCCCCCTCTCAAGAACGCCAGCTCCATCTGAGCAGAGCCCGCCGCTCTTTTTCCCTAGCTGCCAGCTCCAGGCCAGGCCCAAGGTAGTTGTGGATTATTTGCCCCAGATCTCTCGGTTCCCCAGGCAGTTCTCCAACTAAGTGGCGCAGCTGGCAGAGCTAAGCTGGCAGAGGTGGGGAAATCCTCCCCTTCAGCCCCTTATTACTTAGTGAAGAGACAAGACAAGCAGCCAGATCTTCTGAAGCCAGTGAGCATCGCAGGTAGCCGAACTTCAGCTCCTCAGGCCAAATCGTCATTCCCTCAGTCCTCGGTTGCTGTTTTTTGTCTTTTGAGAAAAAAGAGTTCGCAATCCACTAAAACTTGGCTGGGGAGAGGGCTGGAGAGACGGGGGGAATCAGGGATCCCCCCAGGACTGGTGATGATACTCGCTTGGAGACCAGACTGAATGAAAGATACTAAGCTCTCATTTCCCTTCCCAAGTTTATCCACACTCTAGAGGAACAGCCCACGTTCTCCCAGAGAGATCGGTGCTACGTGGCCTCACTGCTGTCTCTGGCTCTCCACGGCAAGCTAGAATATCTGACCGACATCATGAAGACCCTTCTCAGTGACCTCACAGCTCAGTATGTCCACAAGAACCCCAAACTGATGCTTCGCAGGTAAGGAAGGTTACAGAGCCAGGAGCCCAAGCTCCTAGCCCCACTTACTGCCCCTAGGAAGCCTGCTGAAGTCACCTGATGGGGGGGGAGGGGGAGAAATCTTGCTGGCCTTAGGAGCCAAAATTCCCATTCCGATTTTGCTGTTCAGTCATGTGACTTAGTCATCTCCCTTTCTCCTGAAGCGCAATCTCCTCGTCTCGAACACAGGAGTGATCAACTTTGCACTGTTAACTTGGCAAAGTTGTGTAGAAAGTGCTTATTGAGGGTATGTCATTAATGTGGAAATGTTTAACATGATAGTACCTGTGCGCCCTTTATCAGATTGTTTGAGGAAAGAAGAGAGGAGGAAGAAAAGTCTGGAATCAGAATCTTACAAAAATGAATGTAGAAAAAAGAAAATAGCACTTACAAAAAAGAAAGAAAGAGAACAAGGGGGGAAGGATATGTCGGCCTTCTCCCACCTTCTGTGTGATTCTGTCCTCAGAATCACTGCTTCCAAGGGGACTTGCTGAATTAATTCCACATATTCCATGCTCTGGAGGCAGGTCTAGGACGAGTTCAAAGGGTGGGCAAGGACTTAAAGCCCTTCCTTTTCTTTACCATCACCTTTTGGTTGACAGTCCTTCCCACCCTCTGTAACACAGAAAAAGAGTTGAGCAAAATCTATACTTTGACCAAGTCCGACAGTGCATGCACCATTCCACAGGGCAGTTGCCCACTTCTCGATGTGATGGTCTGTGTCACTTTATAGGACCGAGACCATGGTGGAAAAGCTCCTAACCAACTGGATGTCCATATGCCTCTACTCCTTCCTGAAGGTGAGGTAACCCCCCCCCGGAAAGGTCTGAGGACTTCAGAGTGGGGAGCGCTCTGATTCCTAGTCTCCTGACCCAGAGCACCACAGATCCTACTCTCCTGCCCATCAACATCACCCTCACTATTGAAGTTGGATCGCCCGATGAACGCCTGCCTTCTCTCTGATCTCATTGGCCAGTGCCTCCCTGTTCCTTCAGTTCTACTGATGGATGATATTTCTCTCTTCTCCGGATCCTAGGAGGTGGCAGGGGAGCCCTTGTACATGCTGTTCCGGGCCATCAAGTACCAGGTCGACAAGGGCCCCGTGGACGCGGTGACGGGCAAAGCGAAGAGGACCCTGAACGACAGCCGGCTTCTGCGGGAGGACGTGGAATTCTGGCCGCTGACACTGACCGTGCTGGTAGGGCCTGCGGCTGGGGCCAGTGAGCCACAACGTGTGCCTGCCCGCGTGCTCAACACCGACACCATCACTCAAGTCAAGGAGAAGGTGCTGGACCAGGTCTACAAGGGCACACCCTTCTCCCAGAGGCCCTCAGTGCATGCCCTTGACCTCGGTGAGATACTCGATTCCCAAAGCACCCTATCTGGAGAAGCCCTCTAGGATTCTTCCTATAGCCCTGAGATACACCACCACCTGCCAAGTCATGGAATATCCCAAGTGGAGCAGTCTCCATTTAAGCCCTGTAACATGGGTTGAGGGGGAGAAACCCTGGGGCCTGGGGAAGGCCGGGAAGGCTGTGCCTGACTTGAGCTTAGAGGGATAATTCATTGGGACAGAGAGGAGGGCTGAAGGCATGCTGGGAACGGGAATGGGCTGGTGGACAGGAACAGACCCCATGTCCCTAGCTCCATGGAACATAAAGAACAGTATGTGTAAATGAGACTAGAAAGGTCAAACCAGGATGTCGCGGGCCAGGGGGGAGGGGGGGGACCTTGAATGCCAGGCTTAAGACTTTGGATGTTATCTGATGAGCAAGGGAGTGATAAGATCAGAATCCTAATTCTTTATCTGGCTGGAGAAAAGGGGCTAAACCAGGGCGACCTCTAAGATCAAGGGAGCTAAGGCCCAAAGACTGTTCTAAGATTTGGAGATTTTCTTTTTGCTAGTGGGGGGACCCCTGCAATCTCCCCCTATCACAAGCCCATACCACCTCCCTGCCTTATTTCCCTAGAGTGGCGTTCAGGAGTGGCTGGGCACCTGACCCTGTCAGATGAGGATTTGACCTCTGTGACCCAGAATCAGTGGAAAAGACTCAACACCTTACAGCATTACAAGGTGCTGGGATGAGCAAAGAAGTCGGGGAAGAAGGGGGAGGGGGGAGGGAGACCAGAGCCGGTCCTTTCCTTTGGTCCCTGACCCCAGAGGAGGCCACGCTCCTGCCAACTTTGTCCCGCTCCCCTCTCCCTCCCTGTAGGTCCCAGACGGGGCAACTGTGGGGCTCATCCCCCGACTGCACAACGGGAATAGCATCTCCAAGAGCCCTAATCAGAGCTTTCTCTCTGGAGAGAGTAAGTAGCATATGGTGTTTGGAGCCAGGTGGAAGCACTGCAGTGGACTGGGGTGTGCTAACTAGGGGCTGTTGGGAGAAATCAGGGCAAAGGCAGGGGTCCAAAATCCTCATCTAAAACTGATTATCTGTGAATGCTGTGGGCCTAACTCACTAGATGCTCCTTTGGATAGAAGAATCATACTAAATGGGGGCCCAGCTTGTCCCCACCCAGTTCTCCCCAGTTAAACCAAAGGGGAGTCAAGGGCCGGGAAGGATGCACATATGTGGGGGCAGATTCTTTCCCATAAGAACTCTGGATCAGTTATCGAATTAGCCATAGGCCCAACTGGGCTGAACCAAAGGGGAAATTTAAAGTAGGAAGGAGGGGGGAAGAATTGCCCCAAGTCTGTGGGCATCCATCCTCTCCGGGAAATCAAGGGCTCACACTGAGTCGAGGTTCCCGAGCTCCACCCTGTCTCCCTTCTCCTTCTGCACTTGTCCCCCCCACACACCCATCTCCCTCCAGTCACCAGAGCCAGTCTTCCCTGGGGAAGGGGCAGGTAGTCTCTCCACGTGATCTGTGCCCTCCCAGGCTTACCCATGTTGGAGGATGGTGACGAGAGTGGCATCCGGCTGTGGCACCTGGTCAAATCTACAGAGGAACCTGAGGTAGCCAAGCAGAGGAGAAGCAGTCTTCGAGACCGGGAACGGGCAAAAGCCATCCCTGAAATCTACCTCACGCGCCTACTCTCTATGAAGGTGGGCGGGGCCGCGTCCCGGCTGCCAAGGCCAAAGTCAGGTTGCCGGGGAAGGGATATGCCCAACTGCTCGGTGGGAACACCTACGGCCAAATCAGATAAGATGCTGGGGAAGATTAGGCAAAGTAGCAGGGTGACCATGGTGGCCTTGCAGAGAGAAGGGAGCCAACCCAGCCACGACAGACAGCCGGGACTGGAAGGGGCCTCAGTGCTATCTTCCAAACCCTCTCTTTACATATGAAGAAGCCAGGTCCAGACAGGGCAGAGGAGTAAAGTTCAGATCACCCAGCTTTGTGAGGCCTGGGCTCGGGATCTTTCCACTACAATTCATCAGTGAAGCAAAGTGAGTCCCAGTAGTGGCTGTTCCAAAGACCTATGGACAAACCCCGGACCAAAAAAGAGAATTTCTTTTGCCTGACTGCATATTTGTCACCAGGTTTTGAGAATGATGGGGTTTGCTTTTCATTTTTTCTTTTAGAATTTGGGGGGGGAGAGGAGGAGAGAAAAGAAATTTAAAGTAAAACAAATAGAATCTTACCCATCTCCTACTTAGGGCACACTGCAAAAGTTTGTAGACGATACCTTCCAAGCCATCCTTAGTGTGGACCGGCCTGTGCCCATTGCAGTCAAGTATTTGTTTGACTTTTTGGATGAGTTGGCAGACAAACATGGCATTGAGGACCAGGAGACCCTGCACATCTGGAAAACCAACAGGTAGCCCTCTCCCAACCCACCAGAAAAGCACTTCCACCACTTACTTCAAGCTACCCCCTTCACAGGTGGGCAAACTAAGGTCCGTGGCAGTAAAGTGACCTGCCAAGGACATGGAGAAAGTGATAGCACCAGAGACAGAACCCAGGTGTCCTGTCTCCCAAGTCCAGCTTACCTGCTTCTTGGGGGAAGGGGCCACCTTATAATGGATTGTAATCTATTATTAGAAAAAATAGATTGTAGAAAGATGATGAAAGAGTCCCCTAATTACATGAACTATATCCCCCCAAGGCTCCCAAAGGGCAGGGGATCCCCTTTTCCTCCATGTTAGGAAGGACAGATGGTTCGCACATTTCCATGATGCTTCACGAAATCCACAGGAGCGGATGACTTTATCCAATCCTGGGCTTGGAGGGTTTTTGTGAATTCCTTTTTATTATCAACTCACTATCACCACCCCAGGAATCCCTGGAATAAAGCCCAATACGAGCATATAACCAGAACCCTTTGCCATCAAAATAGCAAGTGACCCACACTGCACCCCTTCTGACCCTTGTCCATTTATACCTGCATAGAGACGGCTAAATGTAGGGGTTTGGCCAAATTCTCTGCTATTCTTGGAGTTCGGCTCTTTTTTTCACTCTACTGTCTTCTGCCTTTCCATATTTCCTTCTAATTCTCACGTATGCCATCTTTAATCTTGCCATAGTATTAGATTTTCTCAAAATACCATCATTTAGCTACTCCTCTTCCATGTCTCAGCCATTCATTCCGGCAACAAAAACTATTCGACACTTTCTGTGTGTCTGGTACTGTGTAGAGCTATGGGACCACAGAAACGAAACCCACACGCTTGTCTCCCTCCGGTGATGACTAATGCAGCTCTGTCTGGGTTTTCTTTATCTATATGCCAAACTGTGGGCTCTCTGCATGCAGTGTTATCGTCGCTTTCATAAAACTCTTGTTTAAGAAACTGCCAGGTAGCTCTTCCAAAAGACTAGACCAGGGTTCATATTCAACAACGATGCGTGTTTCTGGGAAAGGCCGGTCCGGGGGTCTGAGGGAAGCCATAAGGCACTCTTCCTTCTTTGGTGTTTACTGCCAGCCTGCTGCTGCGCTTCTGGGTAAACACCCTGAAGAACCCCCAGTTCATCTTTGATGTCCGGGTGTCAGACAATGTGGATGCGATTCTCACCGTCATCGCGCAGACATTCATCGACTCGTGCACCATCTCTGAGCACAAAGTGGGCCGGGTGAGAAGGGATGGGGGAAATGACATCTCCAGAATGGAGTTTTTGATACTTCACTGGAGTGGGGTGGGGGGAGTTCAGAAAGCTAGAAAGAGCATCTGGGGGAGCCTTGACCCAGAACAACATATCGGCCAAGGGGTACTTGGGGGCATGAAGGGTGAGGTGTTGACGATGAGAACTGTGCACAGTGGCGGGCGGGACTAGAAGCTGCGAGGGCAGATGGCCACAAGTTTGCCTGCAATGTCTCACTGAGTCCTTTCTTCTTTTTTCTGTGGATGGCAGGATTCCCCTGTGAATAAACTCCTCTATGCCCGCGAGATCCCTCGATACAAGCAGATGGTGGAGAAGTGTGTGCTTGGCTGAGGGGGGCAGGGGCTGCCGGGAGGGCAGGGAGGGCGACTGAGGAGAGGGGCCCACTGGGCCAGCTCTGTCAGAGGTGGAAGTTTGGGATGAGGGGAAGGCCCACACGGGACTCCCGCCGGTCCTCAAGCCGCTCGCCTCTGCCTTCATCTCTCCCTGCTGCCCAGGTATTACTCAGACATTCGGCAGAATACAACCGCCAGTTACCAGGAGATGAACTCAGCCTTGACAGAGTTGTCCGGGGTGAGTAGCAGGGTTAGTTCGGCCCGGGCTGCCCTAGGCTGAACAGACAACAGGGCCTTGGCAACAACGACCAGGGCAGACCGAAGAGACAAGAGACCCGTAATTTGTTCTGGCCCAGCTGGGAGGTGGGCCTCTCCTCCAGAAGGATGTTTTTAAACCAACTGGAAAAGGTGTGAACAGATTGGAGTGAGAGCTTTCAATTGTTGGGAAGGAATGCGGATTGGATGGACTGGGGAAGACTGGTTGGAAGAGGGGCCCCTTAAAGGAATCTGGAAGGATAGGCAGGCGGGAGGGGAATGGTTGAAGATAATGCATCATAGAGCTTAGGATCATAGTTTTTCTTTGGTAAAAATGTTTTCAAACAATAAGCATCGATTTCTTCTCTCCCACCACCACCACTGCCCAAGGGAGGGGGAGAGGGAAAAAAACAAAACAAAACCTTTGTGACAAATCTCACAGTCAACAGCAAGAAAAATTCCCACGGTGACCATTTCCCAAAATGTATGTCTTTTTCTGCACCCTGACTCCACCACCTGCCAGGAGGTAGGCAATCTGTTTTGTCAGGAGTCCCCCAGAATCACAGTTGCTCACGGCATTGATCAGAGTTCTCAAGACTACACTCTTCTTGTCTTATTGGTTGTTCTTCTGGTTCTACTCGATTCCCTCTGCATCAGCTCATGCAAGTCTTCCCAGCTTTCTCTGATAACAACCAACCCCTTCACCATTTCTTACAACAGAGCAATATTCCATTATATTCATATGCCATCATTTATTCAGCCATCCCCCAATAGATGGATACATTTTTTCCCTGATGAAATTAGGGTAAAGTGACTTGCCCAGGGTCACACAGCTGGGAAGTGTTAAGTGTCTGAGGTCCCATTTGAACTCAGGTCCTCCTGACTTCAGGGCTGGTGCTCTATCCACTGCGCCACCGAGCGGCCCCGATGGATACCTTTTAATGTCCAGTTCTTTGCCACGGCAAAAAGAGCAACTATAAATATTTTTTCATCTTTGAGGATCATGGGTTTTGGAGCTAGGAGGGACTGTAGGGACTAATGAGTCCAGCTCCCTGATTGTACAGATAAGGACATGGGGACTCAGAGAAGTTAACTCGCTAGGGCCACAGTTAGTGCCCTGAAGCCCAGGCCAGCTACGCCAAGCTGCCTCCACAAACGTTGGAGGGAGTCTTGCTGACTTCAAGGTGGAGACTTGAACTATAGAAAAGGGCTGTAAGGAGACCTGGGCAAGGGAGCGGGGGCAAAAGATTGGATGGGTGGGATGGGGACAGATTTATTGTATGGGAGGTGGGGCACAGAGGGAAGGGAGGACAGGACAGGGCTGCAGACGATCAAGTGTCCAAAAGAAGGCCCTTCCCCACCAAGATTTGATGCTCTTCCCAACAATGTGTCTTCCTCCCAAACCCAGAATTATGCTTCTGACACCACCTGCTTGGTTGCCCTGCATGAGCTGTATAATTACATCAACAAGTATTATGACCAGGTGAGAAGCAAGTGGGCTTCTGGGTAGGGATTGGAGAAGGGCCTAGAACCTGGAGGGGAGGAAAAAAGCCCCTTGAGGTTAGATATCTAGAAGCACTTATAGTTAGAAAGGAGGGTGAGGCAGGGGAGCTGAGGGAGACTAACTTCGCAGTCTCCCAGAGTCCGCTTTGCTTAGATCAGAGCTTTGCTTTAATGCCTGACATCTCGAAAGGCCTTCAGAGGGGAAGTCATCAGCTCCCTGAAAAAGAGATCCTGACAGCCCAGTTCAGAGCAGCCATGCTGGGAGCAGGGGCTCTGACATGGAAGATTTGCTCCAGCTCTGGGGGGGGGGGGGTCTGTTTAGGTCCAGGGAAGACTGCACTCTGGGAGTTCAGCAGAGAAAAAATTGGAGGAAGGAGCAAAAAGGGAAGGGACAGTGAGCAGGAGGCCGTGCTCACCACCGATTTCTCTGGCTTTTCCCAGATTATCAGTGCCCTGGAGGAGGACCCTGTGGGTCAGAAGATGCAACTGGCCTACCGGCTTCAACAGATTGCGGCTCTGGTGGAGAATAAAGTTACTGACTTGTGAGTCTGCGCCCCCAGAGCCCAGACATTGGGCCAAGCAGAAGATGGACGGGGGCCTGGGGTGTGGGAGCTGCTCCAGCCAGACCCTCCAGCTTCACATCGACGCCAGGGCCCCTTCTCTCCTACCAGTAGTGCCTTTTGTCCCAGCTCCCTATAGACCCAGCGGGTGACTCCGTCCTTACGGATTCTCTCCCCCCTCCCCCCAAAATGGAGCTCGAGAGGGCCTAGAGGCTCTCTCTCCGAGACCCTCCGCTGAGGTTGGGGGCAGATTGAGCCAGGAGGTCGGGTGAACACTGTTGGTACCCAGTGGTCAAAGCTTGATCCAATTTTTCCCAAGTGTGGAGGAAATAGTGAAGAATGAGCCCTATCTGGGACGGAGAAGGGGGAGGGGCGCACATTCAGGACTTCCCATTCAAGCCCCTCTGGCCCCGCCCTCCACTTCCCTGGGCCCCTGACCCTGGGATCACTGGTGGAGGGGGGGAGGGGGGAGGGGGGGGCGCCGAGCTTTGCCTTTCTTATAGAGCTCTGTTAATTATGGCCCAGCGAGTCCCCGGCAGCCCCGAGTTACCCTGATTCACACCAGCTCCAGCCCTTTGGGGGATACTAGAGGATGGCCTGCCCCCAATCCCGCCCCCTCCCCCCTCCCATGTATTTATTTACTTGCTGGAAAATTTGGAAATAAATGGAGATTAAGCCTTTTTACAAAGTTCTAATAACCTCGTTTGGCATCTGTGGGGGGGGGGCTGTGGGGGCAAGGCGGGCGGGCTCCCTGGAGGTGCCCATGGGCATCCTTAAGGGGGTGAGAGTGGAGAGGGGCTGAGGCAGAAGAAAACCTCAACTTCGAGCACTAGCTGGGGCTAGGAACAGAATGCGGGAATTGAGTGTAGGGGCAATCACACGCATGCGCACACACGTGTACACACGCACGAGCGCGCGCGCACACCAACACACACACACACACACACACTCACTCTCTCTCTCCCTCTCCTTTGCCTTCTCCTTGTCCCTTGCTTGCCCTCCTCCCTCTCTAACGGCTCCTTCTTGGCCTCCTCGTTGGCTCCTCCCCAGATGTACCCCAGGCGCCCCCAGGGCTCTGCCCGGCCCTCTCCTCCTCCATGCTACTGGGCAGAGTTCACCTGCTCCCAGAGATGCCATCATCACTCTCCTGGTGATGCTCAAATCTCCGCATCCCACCCTGACCCTCAGCTCGTCCTTCCATCCCTGGTCTCCAATTAATTGCCCTCCACACATCTGTGTCCAAAGCAGAATTCACTCTCTCTCCCCTGAAGCCTCCCCCCCCAGTCCCCCCCCCAGTCCCCTCCAATTCCTCGGGTCCCTTATCGCCTCTGGGATCGAACACAGCCCACTCGGGCCCCCCACCCTGTGCACTCTGCGGCCCATTGACCCCGGCCTCTGCCTGTTCCTGCCCCCGGCCTGGAACGCTCTGCCTCTTGGGCAGAGGTAGGTAATGACCTCCCCCCCCCCCTTCTTTTGTGAGAGTCAGTTTTAAGAACCAGCTCCTGTGAGAAGCCTCCCGCCCCTTGGCTCCGGGGCTCAGTATCCCCACTGATTCTGCGCAGGCCCTGTTTCCTGTAGATTTGTTTGGCCCCTCTTCCTCCTCCTCCTCTCCTCCCATTACATTGTGAGTTGTTCGAAGACCATCTTTTGCCTCAGCATGTGGCGGGGTGCCTGGTATGCAGCAGGCGCTTAATAAATGTTTATTGACTATTTACCAAATCCCCACCGGGTGAGCCCGGGCGTGAGGGGGGAGGGTCAGGCTTAGAAGAAAGCATGTCCCAGGAGCGTGGAGGGGAAGGTGGCCCGGGAATGGGGGCCGCGTTAGACCGAGTAGGACACACTCAGTGCACCTTCCGAAGGCCAGGAAGACGAGAAGGCAGAGGCAGATGTTGTCGGGGCCCACGGTGGTGCACCGAGCGGGCGGCCTCCGGCCCTAGAGTGTGAGGGACTGCGAGAAGCCAGCCAGCTTTTCTGAGGCTGTGCCCGAGGGAAGGCCCGGGGCAAAAAGACAGAGCTGGGAGGGGGAGAGTATTGGCCGGTTATTGGTCCAAACCGGTCATTTTTTTTTTTTTTTTTGCACGGGTAAACTGAGGGCTGGGAGAGCCGGAGTTGGGGACGAAATCTAGTGTCCGGGCAAAAGTGAGGAAGCTCCCATGGGGCGTTTCGCAAAACCAACCCATGAAGGCAGTGCGCAGGGTGGGATGTGGGAAGGGAGAGAGGGCCTAAAAGGATGGCCCCCGGGGCTCGCGACCCCCGAGGGTGGGGAAGCGGGCCAACAACGGCTCTCTTTGGAGGCCAGCGTAGCTCGACCCCGAGCACTTGCTCACTTCTCTCTCGCAGCCGTCCACACTGTCCGGCAGCACATTGGCTAGAACCAGGCGACGGTGTCCGCGCGCCTGCACGCTCGCGCAAGTGTAGACGGGCCCGGATCGGCTGGACGTGGCAGCAGCTATGACCATGGAGAGGGGTGACGCCACCTCACGTCCGAGCGGCCCGGGGCCGAGATCGGAGGGGACTGGAGCGGGCCAGCCTGGCGGGGTGGGGAACTGGGAGCCGGGCCGCGGCCCAGAGCGGGGAATGTGCCCCCAACAGAGCGCGGGGTGTGTGCCCGCGGGGAATGAGCCCCCGGCCCAAGCACAGGGAATGAGCCCCCGCCCACCACGGGGTATGTGCCCTCCGGCCGAAAGCGGGCTGTGTGCCCCCGGCCGAGTGCGGGGAATGTGCCCCCAACAGAGCGCGGGGTGTGTGCCCGCGGGGAATGAGCCCCCGGCCCAGAACGGGGGGTGTGCCCACGGTGGAGCGCGCGCTGTGTGCCCCCAAGCGAGCGCGGGGTATGTGCCCCCGGCCCAAGCACAGGGAATGAGCCCCCGCCCACCACGGGGTATGTGCCCTCCGGCCGAAAGCGGGCTGTGTGCCCCCGGCCGAGTGCGGGGAATGTGCCCCCAACAGAGCGCGGGGTGTGTGCCCGCGGGGAATGAGCCCCCGGCCCAGAACGGGGGGTGTGCCCACGGTGGAGCGCGCGCTGTGTGCCCCCAAGCGAGCGCGGGGTATGTGCCCCCGGCCCAAGCACAGGGAATGAGCCCCCGCCCACCACGGGGTATGTGCCCTCCGGCCGAAAGCGGGCTGTGTGCCCCCGGCCCGAGCGCAGGGAATGTGCCCCCGGCCGAGCGCTTAGTATGTGCCCCCGGTGGCCCGACTCTGAGTGGACGGCGGACACTTGGGCTCCCCCGGGCCCTCTGCCAACCAGTCCTGCCCCGCCCCGCCCACAGTCATCCCCGCCTCCCATAGAGCCTAACCCGCCCAACTCAGGCCAGAAGAGCAAGAAGCAGCAGCAGGGGAAGGAAGGGGGCGGGACGGGCGACGCTGGGGGTAGCGCCCCGCAATCACAAGGGGGCCGGCTCAGGCAGCCCGAGCGGACACAGCAGATGCGCCAGCAGCAGCAGCAGCAGCAGCAGTAACAGCAGCAGCAGCAGCAGCAGCAGCTCCTCTCTGCGCTCCGCTGCCCGCCGCCACTGGCTCCTCCGCTGCCACCTCCGCCGCCCCCTCTGCCACCCCGAGGAACCTGCACGAGCATCCCAAGTAAGTGGGCCCGCGCCCGCTGCGAGCCGGACCCCTAGGAGGGAGTCGCCATCTCCGGGAGGGAAGCCCGAGGGGTCCAGGAGGAGGGGGTGCCGTTGCGCAGGCGGCTCAGAGCCCGTGGGGATGGGGGATAGAGTAGGGGGCGGCTCGGCCTGGAAGGACTGAGGTATGGACCCGGCCCCCGAGAGCGGACTGGGGGGGGGGGCGGGTCTGAGAGTTCTGAGGCACTCCAATGGGAGGAGTGGGGGGGCGTGGCAGGCCCAGGGCTGGCCTTTATTTCCTCCTAGACTTTGGGGGCAAGACCCCAAGAAGTTGAACCAGACTGAGGAACTGAGGAGTCCTTTTCAGTCGGGAGCCGGAGACAGGCAGAGGGAGCCCACCCGCGGACCCCCACAGTGAGATCTCCGCGTTGTAGAGTTTAGACCTAGAACATGTAGTGCACTCCCTTCAGGTGGCCCACGTTGGCCAAGCCAGCTCTGGGGACGGCTCCGTTTAGGTAACGTGTGCCTTTAAGAGTTAAAGGACCAGGACCCTCAGCGAGTGTGTGGAGTGGACTTTTTTGGGTGGTAGGGGGAGGGGACCTTTCCACTGACATACCTTTCCCTTCCCTAAAAGCAGCTGAGAATCTATTTATAACCTTTTCCCTGGCCGGCCGAGTGAAATCACCCCAGCTATAAATGCCACTCTCTCAATCCGCTCTCTCCATAGTAGAGATAAGGTCTCCCTCCTCCCAAAAAAATTCCAAAAGAGGAAATTGACGTCAGCCCCATCCCCACTCCCTACCTCCAAAGAGCTAGGCCAAGTGACTGAGGGCAGAGCGGCCGGGCTCTCCGGGCCTTCTACATTTTCCTGGCAGCCCCTAACTTGGGGTACAGTGGGTAGGCTAGTGGTGAAACGGAGATGAGCTCAAGCAGCAGCAGCAGCGACAGGTAGGGGGTGCCTCGAACCCGCGGGGCCCAGAGCCACAAATGGACCCCTTGCTGGGCTCCTCCTGGCCGGGGCAGGGCTGAGCGGCCCTGAAGAATGGGTTGGGGGTGGGGGAGGGGGAGGGGAGTGTGGGGGAAGGGAGAATCTGGTGGGAGTGAACAGGAGGTGGGAGGGAGGACTGGGGGAGGCCCAGAAGGCCGGAGGGTAACCCGAGGCCCTTCCCTCTCCACCCCTACCCACAAGCTCACATCTTGCATGTGGCCACGAGTCCGCTGAGCTGGACGTGAGAGCCGGCCGGCTGCTCCCCCCCATGGTTCTGGAGGGCCTCCTGGGCTCTGATGATGAGGAACAGGAAGACCCCACCGATTACTGCAGGGGTAATAGCGAGCCGCCAAAGCCAACCGGCCTCCCCCTTTGGATGGGGGGGGGGCGCGGGGGCCTCCCAGCGCGAAGGCAGAGAGAGCCAGGCGACTGCCCTCCCGGGGAGGGGTGGGCCGGAGGCGGGAGGCCAGAGTGATAGCATCTGGGTCCTTCGCGTTCCCCTGGCCGCGGCGGGAGGAGAGAGCCGGGGGGGGCTGCGGGGAGGCCGGCCCGTGGCCCCCACGGTGGGGACGCGCAGCGAGCCCGGGAGGGGCGGAGGGCCCGGGGTCAGCCACGAAGTCGCCTTCCCCCCAGGTGGTTACTACCCCGTGAAGATCGGAGACCTGTTCAATGGACGATACCACGTGGTTCGGAAGCTGGGGTGGGGCCACTTCTCCACCGTGTGGCTCTGCTGGGACATCCAGTGAGTGGCTGCCCCCCCTACTCTCCCCCAGCCCGGCTGGCCGGTGTCCGGGAGGGGGTCCCCCTCCCGCCCTTGGATGGGGAGGCCGCTGGCTGACAGTGCTGGGGGGTCTCTTGCAGGCGGAAACGGTTTGTGGCTCTGAAGGTGGTCAAGAGCGCTGTCCACTACACCGAGACTGCTCTTGATGAGATCAAACTGCTGAAATGTGTGAGGACTGTCTCCCTTCCCGGCCTCCCTATCCGACCCTCCCTTCTGCCTGCCCCACCCCCCACATCCCACTGGGTGCAAGGGCTGCAGACCAAAGGAACCCCAGGGGAGGGAGAACTCAGGAACCAATTCCTGGAGGGCCCCAAGGCCTTGCCCCCCCCAGCCCAATCCCCACTGACCAGTACCCACACGCCTCCAGGTCCGGGATAGCGATCCCAGTGACCCCAAAAGAGAGACTGTGGTGCAGCTCATCGATGACTTCAAAATCTCAGGGATCAACGGCGTCCGTATCCTTGGAGGTTTGGGTGGTATTGGGGGGGGGCGGCACTGGAGAAGGTGAATAGTAAGGTCTGCAGTCACAGCACGGCCCGGTTTAAAAAATGAAACTCTAGGGGGAGCGGGCAGTGCCAAGAAGGCAGCCAAGGATGTCCTTGGGTTTGGAAAAGCTCGGGCCCGTCTGGAAAGCTATCTCGGGAGCCGTCTCTTCCCCAATCCCCTCAGCGCCCCCCCGGGGGGGGGGTCCCAGCACGAGGAGGGAGCGCCCATCCAGCTACTGTTCCGTTCCAGTACCTTCACTCCCTCCCCCGGCCAGATGTGTGCATGGTATTGGAGGTTCTGGGCCACCAGCTCCTCAAATGGATCATCAAATCCAACTACCAGGGCCTGCCCCTCTCCTGCGTGAAGAACATCGTCCGGCAGGTAGAGCTGGCCTTGGAACTGGGGGGGGGGGGCGGGCTAGGGGCACTTACAAAGGGCAGGGGGCTTCTGGGAGCAAGCCTGGGCAGCTCAACAGTTTGCTAGGCACTGTTCCCAGTGCTTCAAACCCAAAGAAAGGCAGAAACGTCCCTCACGCCTTCAGGCAGCTACTCCGACAGAGCCCACTTGGCTAATTGCTTACAGATGGATTCCCAGTTTGTGCGTGAGTGTACAATCAGGTGTGCTCCAGGTTCCCATCTCTCAGATAGCCCGGAGAACCACTCTGTCTCACGCCATCCCAGGCTTCCAAGAGCAATAGAACAGCCAGCACAGACCAAAGTAGGAATTCTCGCTGAAGTCTGTTGCTTCACCACCCTAGTCCTCTGGGGTTTTGTCCTGTATTATGGACTTTCTATATTGAATTTAGGCTTACTCTCCTGGACTTCTTTCTCCTTCTGGCTTCTCTGTTCTGTTGACCAATTCTCTAATTTTTTTTTTTAAACTACTATCAATTTTTTTTTTTAATGAAGTAATTGAGGTGAAGTGACTTGCCCAGGGTCACACAGCTAGTGTGTATTGAAAGTCCTCCTGACTCTACCCACTGCAGCATCACCTAGCTGCCCCTTATTTAAATTTTTTTTAACAATTTCTGACTTGTATAGTTTGAGATCTCATCATTCGCCTAACATCTCATTTATCTATCTTTCCGATCTGTTTTATCTCTTTCCCTATCCAATCTATTTCTATCTATTCTATCTCTAATGTATTTCTCTAATCCAACTATCTAATCTGTCTAATTTACTTGATCTACCCTATTTCTATCTGATCTATCTCGAACTCTCTCTCTCTATATCCCTTGAGTCTTGTCCTCAGAACTCCGAATCACATTCTGTTATTATCTTTTAGTTCTTAATAAGCTCAAATGTTGATAATGTGATGGGTAGGATAGCCTAAGGTTATTCATTTGTAAAATGAAAGGTTGAGGCCAAATAACCTCTTAAGATCTCTTCCTGCCACGAATCTGTGAGTCTATGACTTCCCTGGAGGGAGTGGGGGTGAAGAGAACCTTGGGGAAATCCAGTGGATCACTGATGGTTCCACCACTAGGTACTTCAGGGCCTGGATTACCTCCACACCAAATGTAAAATCATCCACACTGACATCAAGCCAGAGAACATTCTTCTGTGCGTGGGTGAGGTCTACATCCGAAGACTGGCAGCAGAGGCCACGCTGTGGCAGCAGTCGGGGGCCCCCCCTATCTCTGGCAACACTGGTACCACTTGACCTGGGGAGGTGGGGGTGGGGAGGTACCTTCTCAGCCTCAGCTCTCTTAGCCCCCAGTTCCTGGCCCTGGGATCTAAGACTTTCATCTGCATTAACCTTCTCTCTTTCTGTCTCCCCTCCACGCCCGTTGTGTCTGCTACTCCCAGTGAGCTCTGCGCCTCAGCAGATCCCGGTAAATTGGTGTCCTGGTGCCTGTCCCGTGCCTTTGAGTTGACTCCAAAGTTTGTGTCCTCCCATGGGACATAGTAATGGTGCAGGGAACCAAGGCTTGGGGGTAGTGTCCTTTCTGCCACCTCGTCCTGAGAGGAACGTGGGCTGTGGGTGGGAGTGGCACCGATTGAAGCCTTGTTGAATAAATCTAGTTAATAAATGTGCCTTATATTCTCGGAGAACTTGGAGAAAAAGTGGACTTTGCTTTGGCTTGGTTGGATTTTTAAGTTACTTTTCAAGTTTCGCAAAGTCAACTTTTTTTCCCCCTGAGGTAATTGGGGTTAAGTGACTTGCCCAGAGTCACACAGCTAGGAAGTGTGAAGTGTCAAATTTGAACTCAGGTCCTCCTGGTTCAGGGCTGGTGCTCTATCCACTGCAGCGCCACCTAGCTGCCCCTCAAAGTCAACTTTGAAGAATTTTTTTGGAGCATCATTTGTGCAACCAGTCTTTACTGAGCACCCCTTCTGTTTCCTGGAAGAGTCCCCTGGAGGACTTCGCTGCTGACCCGGCCTGCCCTCAGGGTCCCCAATTTACAGTCATCTGTTTGTGAATAGCTTGATCTTGGATTCCCAGGCCAGGTCCCTTCTGAGTGTCACCCGGAGTGACCTTCGGATAAAATTAATAGCTAGCCCTTAAGATATGTTGGGGAACCAACCTTGGCGTTCCAGGACACCATGGACCAGAGCAGCCATTGCAATTCTAAAATCAAATGTTTGTGAAATGGGCAGTGCTTGTGCCAGGGTACACGTGTACCAATCATCTCGGAAGATCTTGCAGACTCCAACCCTCCTCCACCCCTTCATTACCAAGAAGGAAATCGAGGGCCAGAAAGGGGGGGTTTGGTCCGAGTGGTAGAGCTGAATCATGAAGGAGCGAGACTTTGGGAATTTATTGACCAATTCACAGGAGCCTAGAATTAGCCTGCATAGGGATCTTAGAGACAATCTAGTCTAACTCCCTTACCTTAGAGTGACGAGGGGGCAGCAGTGTGCAGAGTTCTGGGCCTCAAATCAGGAAGCCCTGAATTCAAATCCAGCCTCAGACATTTACTAGCCGTGTGATCCTGGGCAAGCCCCCGGGCCTCAAATTGCCCAAATGTAAAAGCGGGGTAGCTCTGTGTCTCACAGTTGTCATAGGGATCAAATAAGATAATCATTATAACACTTAGCCCAGTGTCTGGCACCATATCAGTGTTGGTTATTATTGTTATTTCCATGCTGGAAATGGGGGAAGGGGGGAGATAGGGACTGAAAACTCTCCTAGGATCTTTGGACCGGACTTGTGACCTCAAAGGTGAACGAGCCAATCGGGGGTCCCTTGGTTGGAAACTGTTAATGGGGGGGGAAGGAACATGTGACCCGTGGGAGGATGAGTTCTTCTCCTCCCTCCTTCCTCATCCTTCATCCATGTTGGCTTCTCTTTCCTTAGAATGGAAAGCTGTCTAAGAACAAGAAGAAGAAGTTGAGACGCAAGCAGAAGAGGCAGAAGCAGCTTCTGGAGGAGCGCCTTCGGGACCTTCAGCGCCTGGAAGACCTGGACGGGGAGGGGGGCCTGAAAGCCCTGCTGGCTCCACCCCCCCAGCCTCCTGACATAGACTCCGATGAAGCTGTAGGGGCCACATGTGAGTGGGGCTTTCTTTGCTGTGGAGGGAGAGACAGGGCCATCTTCCCTACGCCCCATCACACCTGGCCTTTGTCTCCCACAGTCACCAACTCACAGCTGGGCGAAAGCAAAGGGACCACCGTTGCCGAAGCTTTGGGGAGCAGCCTGGCCTGCAGTCCCCAGAGTCTGACCTCCTCTTCAGGCTGCCACGCGTGGGGCGGTGAAGGAGCCTCCCCGGCCTCTTCCTCGCCCCCTTGGGGACAACGGACGGGCAACCGAGGCTTGAGCCCCGACTCACAGACTTCTGGATTTTCAGGGTCCCTCTTCTCCCCTACTTCGGGCTCCACCCTCTCGGGCTTCTCAAACCGTCAGGAGAAGGAGGGACTTCTATCCCTCAACAGTACGTAGGGGGGCACATGGCCGGATTGGCTGGGAAGCACCCCCAGGCTGGAGCCAGCCGTATAGCTCCCTCTTCTTTCCTTCCCCCAACTCAGGAACCCTCAACGCCTCGGACTTCCTGGTTAACCCTCTGGAACCACAGAATGCAGACAAGATCAAGATCAAAATCGCCGATCTCGGCAACGCTTGCTGGGTGGTACGGTGATGGGGGGCAGCAGGGAGGCAGCCCCTTCACCCTCCTGAGGTCCCCACGGGCCGCTTCGGCTGCTAGGTTTGGGTCAGGCGGCACCACCAGTGCTGTAGACAGACACGAAATGGGCCGTGCGCGTGCACAGGTTTCTAGAGTAGTCTTGGTCTCTCACCTCGTCTTACTTTTTACTGGGAAATGTAATAATTTTATTAATAAGGACAGCATGTTTATCAACAAAAAGGATGATCATGTGGCCATCTCCTAGACCATCCTGGCCGTGAGCTCAGGGCTGATGTCTTCTTTTGGAAGAAGAATGTTCGGAAGGACGTGGTTAACAATTAATGAGAGAATGAATTTCCCAATGAGGGGCTGGACTTGAACTTTGCCCTCTTCCTAAGTAAATCCTAGCTTGGATGATCTAGTCAAAGGATTTATGCCCCGTTGGAGCAGAACACAATGGTTCCCCCACTTGGGTGGGTCTGAACAAGAAAGTTCCTCCAATGTCATTATCGGCGATGGCCCGAGACGGAACTTTTACAATTCGGACCTTAGAAAAAAGGGGGGAACTCTGGATCTCCCCAAATCATTGGTGGCTAATCAGCATTTCTCTCATTCCCTCAATTGATTCCATTGAGAGGCATGGCCTCGAGTCCCTGACCCATATGACAAATACTCCTGTCCCACCGTTTCTTAGTGAACAGCCCTGATGTGGGAGTCAGGGGTCCTGTCTGGGAGCAATTTGGGGCCTTCCAATGATCCTGGCCAAGCTAACGCCGAGAACGCCAGGGCTCCTGAGTGGTGGCCAGTGGGAGGCGGGAGGCCTAGCACCTGAATCCGCTCATCCCTGCTGACTTCCAGTCAGAGTCTGGGATGAGTTGTGGTTTTCTCAAGGATTTTTATAACTACTTCAATAGAACTCACCTCCTTTGTAACCTTGGTGAGTCATTAAAACTATTCTGAGAAGGGACTTATGACAGAAAAGGTTAGGGCCCCTACGTGTGGGGAGAGGAGGGGGTGCCCCTTCCGCCCCAAAGAAACCACTGTGGCCCAAGGTCACGAGCACTCTCAGGGCCTCAGGAGGGAAGGTAGGCGCTGGAGGGCGGGTAGGGGTGCAAGGTCCCAAGCATTTCAGAGGTCAGGACGATCGAGGTCGATACCAACTAGCCCGATTCTTCTGTTCCTCAGACTTGAGGTCGACCAGAAACAGGTCCCGTCTCCAGTGACCTCTCTCCCTTATTCCCACAGCACAAACACTTTACTGAGGACATCCAGACCAGACAGTACCGGGCAATAGAGGTGCTCATCGGAGCGGAATATGGCCCATCTGCTGATATCTGGAGCACTGCCTGCATGGTAGGACCCACACATATGGCTCCCCTTCCTTTGGGCCTAGAGTCAACTCACTCCACTCTCTTTTTATCCCCCCTTCCTCCCCTCCCCCCAGGCTTTTGAATTGGCCACAGGAGACTATCTGTTTGAGCCACACTCTGGAGAAACCTATACTCGAGATGAAGGTGGGTAACATCTACAGAGAGGAACATGGGACTCTACTACCCCTGGGGGACAAGAAAAAGGGAGGTGAGAGGGAAAGAGCACTCACTCTTGCCTCCTCCCCAGATCACATCGCTCACATTGTGGAACTCCTGGGAGACATCCCTCCGGCCTTTGCCCTCTCTGGCCGATATTCACGGGAATACTTCACTAGGCGAGGTACTAAGTAGGCTGGCTCTGAGGGCCTCTGGGAATGGATGAGAAACCGGGTGGACCAGCAGCCTTGAAGTCGGTTACAGTTAGAGGCAGAGTCTAGCTTGTTACCCACCTAGTGCTGAAGGCTGGGAATTTCCATCTTAGCCAGCTGTTAGCCAAGGATTCTAGGTGGCCAGTGGTCCGCGGGGGAGCTCCCATTAGAGGTAGGCCTGTATGTACTAAATCCCAACTCTGCTGCCGAGCACTGGCCTCAGGGACTGGCACCAGAACCACCTCTTCAAGAACAAGTAGGATGGAAAGACGAAGGCAGGAAGGAATGGGAGAATGAGTCAAGGAGTATGGGAGTCCTGGCAGGACAGTGGGGACAATTGGAGCCAAGATGACCTGTGTGGGAGGAGGATAGAAGTAACCAACTTCCTTTTTTTCCTCGTTTGCAAGGCAATTTGGGTTAAATGACTTGGCCAGGGTCACCCAGCTAGGAAGTGTTAAGTATCTGAGGTCATATTTGAACTCGGGTCCTTCTGACTCCAGGGCCGTGCTCTACCCATTCCACCATCTAGCTGCGGGCCCCGCCCCCGCAGCCAACGTCCAACCAAGCTAACTGACTTCTGCTGTCCTAGGTGAGCTCCGTCACATTAAGAATCTCAAGCACTGGGGTCTGTATGAAGTCCTCATGGAGAAATATGAGTGGTCACTGGAGCAAGCAACACAGTTCACAGACTTCCTACTGCCTATGATGGAGTATCTCCCTGAAAGGCGGGCCACTGCTGCTCAGTGCCTCCAGCACCCTTGGCTTAACTCCTAAACCTAGGCTCCTCCTGTTCTCTCTGTCCTAGTTTGCTGTGGTAGAGGGTGGCCTGCTTTTTAAATGTACCTTGGGACCCTGCCAGACAGGAGGAGACCATCTCAAGAGGTCAGGGCACCAGGCCCACACCGTCAGTGCCTGGGTTGCTGGGAAAGGGATTCAAAGCTGATCCGATCCCCCCCGTCTCTCTCGGAACCTTGGTGCACCCCCTTTCAGGCCCATAGATGATATATTAAGTTGGGTTGGACCATTAGTCAGCAGCATTTCTGGAGGATTTAGAGTTGTTTCCCAAACTGTTTTCCTCCTTTCTAATCCCAATTTTCAGCTCAGGGCATGAAGAAAAAAAAATAAAATAAAATTGTTTTTCTTACTGAAAGTCTTGCTTGAATCTGTTAAGTGAGCATAGCTAGCATGACGGGGCCCGGGAGGGGAGAAGTTAGCTATTTCCTAGGGGAGACACGTTGTCGTCCCCACCCCCACGCGTTTATTAATACACGACAGATGACAAAACAGGTGGCGAAATGTGAGTGAGGGTCTCCTCGGCCCGGGTTCAAACACACACCACAGGCAGGACTGAAAGGGAACGGTTTTATTTTATAACCTAAGAAGCAAGGAAAAAGAATGCACTTGGGACCCAGGAGGAGGTGCCCCCTCGCCAGCCTCCATTCGACAAGCAGGTATTAGGAGTCCAATAAATAAGCAGTACAGCTGGAGGGAGTGCAGAGGGGGAGCTTGGCTGGCTGGGGTTCCAGGGCTAGCCGTCCATGGCCCGCCCATTGATGACTCTGATATGATGGATGATGTCCTGGATCGCTTGGGAGGTGGTGCCTTGGCCCCCAATGTCTGGAGTGTGCATCTAGAAACAGAAACCCAAATGGGCGAGGAGCAAATCAAAGTGCCTCTGTCTCTTCCCCTCCCCCTTTCCATCAAAACTGCTGAGTCCCCAGTGGTAAGGGAGTTTGTACAGAAGAGAGCTCGTGGGCCTTTATACTTCCAATTCAACAAGAAAATCAGAGACCCAGTAAGAAGGCATTCAAGTTGCAGCTCTCCCATTTAAACCCAAAATGCTCAGTGCCTTAACTAAAATCGAAGACAAAACACTGAGAAGGGAAGAAACGGCCTCAAAAACGTCTGCCCCGTGACCTTCCCCTCCCTCTGAGGGCCCAGGGCAAGGGAGCTGCTAAGCCTCACGTTTTCATTGTCCATGGATGCCAGGACAGCCTTCCGGATTGAGGTGGCATACGAATGGAGCCTGGAGAGAGAGAAGAGGAAGCAGAAAGATCAGAGTTCTGGTCCACGGGCACCAGGAGAGAGGGGAGACAATCTGCTGAGTGCCCGCCCCAACTGTCACCAAGAGGCCCAAAGCATTAGACCGACTCACTTCAGGTGGTCCAACATCATGCAGCTGGCCAACAAGGTGGCTGTAGGGTTAGCGATGTTCTTGTTGGCGATGCTTTTCCCTGTGTTCCGAGTCGCCTGAAAGAAGACAGGGTAGGGATGTGAGGTGGTCTTTGGGAGGTAACAATTCTAGCTACTTCCCTCCCAGTTCAATCGCAGCCACTCACCGTCTCAAACACTGCATACACATGTCCATAATTTGCCCCAGCCACGAGACCTGGGCCCCCAACCAGGCCAGCACAGACGTTATTGACAATGTTGCCATAAAGATTGGGCATCACCATGACATCAAACTGCTGGGGCCGAGACACTAGCTGTAGACAGACAGAAATGCACAGAACTGAGACTTGATCTACCCGATAGTCAACACACAGAGGAACCTTGGGAGCAAAGCAGAGGTCCTGCCTTTTCTAAGGGGCAAAAATCAAACTTCAAGGACCAAGAGCAAGCAGAAGAGAGGAAATGGTCGTTGTGAAAAATGGGGAAAGTCCCTTTGGCAAGGTAAGGGAATCAAGAAAGCTCAATTCCTCCTTCCCTCATGGGTCCACAAGGGCTAAAATATAGCACACAAAATTCTAAAACCCAAAATGCATTCAAATTAAAACCCAAATGTCACAATGAACCAACCCCAAGTTCAATCAAATAAATCAGGGGTTGGTCGAACAAGCTGGTTCACAGACCAGGGGTTTGTTTAGTCCTGGCTTTTCCTACAACCTGCCCTTTTCCCTTGAAATCAGAGGATACCATCATGGAAAGATGTCAGCCTGACAAAGCTGAGCTAAGCTCAACTGAGGTGCTTCCCCAAGTCACCCAGTTGGGGAGCTGCAGGCTCAGGCCTAAGCCAGGAGGTTTCTGGCACACTTTCTGCTCTGTCAGGAGGGTCTGGCGAATGCAACCGCATCTATAGGACTAAGGAGTTGGACTACGATGATTGCTGTAGCCTTTTCCAGCTCTGCCATCTTAAAGGCTACAACGGGTGGTTTATCTACTTTGAAGGATTATGGGTTTGTTTGTTTGTTTTACCAACTTGGGGTCCTGGGGCTGGGAGAGGAAGCTGCAGTTGATCTGGGGCTAGTCAGATAGTAAAATTGGCCCTGGGACCCAGGAGTCAAGTACCTGCATTGTAGTGTTGTCCACAATCATATTCTCAAAAGTGATGTTAGGATAGCCTGCAGCTACCTCCTTACAGCACTGGAGAAAGAGGCCATCTCCCAGTTTCCTATGAAAGGGACAGAAAGTTTGGTCAATCACAAGAACTATAGCATTCGCTGAAGTGGTACAGAGGGATGAAAAACAGGATTGGAACAGGAGATCTTAATTCTAGTTCTGGTTCTACAACCAGATTGCTGTATGATCTTGGGCAATCTCTTTAATCTCTCTGGGACTCAGTTTCCCCATCTGTAAAATGAGTTTGGACTAGCTCTTTCAATGGGTCCTATGATCTGGATCGGGGAAAGGCACTGGGATGGAGAGTGGAGAGAAAGAACAAGAAAGGAATGAAGGGGGGAGGCAGCAGTAAATGAATCAGCTGTCATCAGTCTTCCATCCCTACATGATGTTGGCCTTGTGCACGGCAGTCACTTTCTTGCGCCCAGTTTCCTGGGCCAGGCGGAAAGCATACTCAGCAATGCGCAGGGACTTGGCCTTGGTGATGATCTTCAAGCTCTCCACCACACCTGAAACACTCTGTGGGGATAAAAGAGTAGGGGTGATTCCTCTTCCCTTGGGAAGCCTTCAGCTCCTTACTGCATAGAAGAGAATGGCACTGGCCTCATCTCCTCCTAATCCAATTCAAGGGTCGACAGAAATCCTGGCCTGGCCACTCCTTCCCACACTAAGAGGCAGAAGAAAGGGAAGATAGAGGCCTTCATTGCAAGGAACCCAGTCTAGGTCGGGAAGCCAAAATTTCAGAAGTCGAGAACCAGAGCCTTCATAAATCCCATCTTATTGCTACAGTAAGACTGGCTTAGGAAACTGACCTACCAGCCGTGCAAACTACGGCCCCTGCCACACTGACCCACGGAGGCCGCCCCACTTCAGACCGCCATGGACTTCACTGGAATCTCCCTTTGAGAATGTTTAGGGAACTCAAGAAAGAAATGGGCAATTCCATTCCCTTGTGAGAAGATTCTCAGGCCCCAGACGGATGCTTTTCACCAATATCTTCACACCTGGCTCCCAACAACAGCTCAAAGATAAATCAAGGCCATTCAAAATCATCTATTCCAGGCCCAAAGAGGAGGATCTCCAATGTCCCAGGCCTATATTGAGCTGCCTCGTAGCAATTAGAATAGAGCTTCTCGAGGACACTGCTAAGGTCTAGTAGGGAATTTGTCAGAAATGAATAAAATGGTTGTTGCATCATCTAGACCACTTCTGTCTCCCTACCCCAGCCCTTAAGCTGAACTCTAGTTCTCTCTCCTCCTCCAGTCGCTGCAATGAGACAGTGTCAAATGGAAGAAGATCTGGCTGCTGGATCTCACCCTGCTCCCAATGCTGCTGCTGCTTCTTTTTTTTTTTTTTTTTTTTTTTTGATAAATTAAAAAAATTTTAAACAGATACAAAATGAGAGAAAAAAACAAAACAAAACAAACAAAAACCATTTCCATGTACACAGAACATGAGAGAGAAATCAATATAAAACAGTAAGTTTCCACTTTAAGAAAACCTATAAAATAAATATCACACTATTTTCAAAGCTGGACAGCTTTTCTTTGCTTCCCTGTTGGTTTTCTTTTGTTTTCTGCTAGGCACTTTTTACTTTATTCCCCCCCAACCCACAATTAAGCAGAGATACCCAGGCACATAGAGAGCCATAAACACACACACACACACACACACACACACACACGCGTGTGTGCACACTTAGTTCAACACTTACTATCCCGCAGCAATATTCCATCTTAATCACATCCTATCTGAGAAATTGTCTATGAAAAATTTCCTCCAATTTTCTGCATTCTTTCTGAATAGGTTTTATTTATACAAGAAAATTTTAATTTAAAGTCATCGAAATTATCCTTTTTACACTCCAGCAATGCTCTGCCCTTATACTATATATAGTTCAAGGTCTGTTACTAGGGAATCTCCTTCTTCCAAATGAACTGTATTTTTTCCTAACTCAGTAAGATGATGTTTTAGCATCTTCTCCCAATGCAATGGGCAGCTCCATCCGGGTCAGTTTTGTAAGGATCCCACTTCCAGGAAAGCTTTGCTCAGGAATGACACACGGAAGCCATAACTGCTCTGAGGGCTCCATCGGCCTACGGAATCAGGCCCAGGTAGGCCCAAAGTCAAGGTTTCACAAAAAGTGGTGTGGCCAGACTTTGAAAACCTGAGTTTAGAATAAGGGAGCAGCTCCCATTTCCCCTTCCAAGATGATCAAAGGCCTATTATATCCTTGAGATAGCATCAAAACATCATATAAATGACAATCTGGGGACCAAACTGTACCCGTGATCAAAATTAAGAAAAATTAAGCTCAGCAAAGCCCAATGTGAGCGGTGTGCACTGTCAGCCTGGAATTTGGCAGGGGTCTACAAATGTTCCCATAAGAATCCTTATATAGTACTTTCTTCTAGTTGTTGAAGATGTTTCATTAGTCCATAATGACCTCTTGTGTACATAACTAGCTTACAAACTGGAACAGAAAGATACAAAAGATGCATCGCTATTATAAGAAGGGCCAAGATTTTTCTTTCCCCAAGGCAGACTCCCCAGATAAGGCTGAAGCACACTGGCCAGGACAGGCATCCTCTTCAGCTTATCTTTTCATTTGCCGAGGTGATTCCTGGCTGGAAGAGGGACTCCAAAGAGGCTTACTCTCTCCCTGATGACCAGCCCCCCCAGAATTCCTCCTTTCTGCCCAAGCTCACACTTTGCTGACGCCAACAAGAGTGACCCAACAAGGGTGGTCAAGGTCCCAGTCGGTCAGTCATTGCTGATATACTGCTCTAACCTAGATTTCTGAAGTCTTTCCTTCCACTAGCTGGGGGTGGGAGAGGGGCTGTAACGGCTTTTATCCCTCCAATGATGGAGCTGATCATAGTCGTGGAAGCTCAGTTTCTCGGTTGGACCTCCCTCTCCTTTTCAGCATGTTTAACAAAGTGACACCTCTGCTATGGAGAAGCGTTTGTGGGTCACTGCCAAGCCTACCGGACTTTTGGAACATTGTAAAAGCAGCACACGCCCATGGAAGGACTCTCAACAATTCTGATAAAGAATAGGAAAATTGCCTGCTGGGAAGGTTAGAATCTAGAAGCTCCACTCCAGCAGCTTTAGACTATTCTATGATTCTTGACTTCCATCTCTTTGGAGCACCCACCTGGGTCTTCGGCTATTACCTGGATGGATTCTACATGTGGGAGGGGTTTCCCAGAGCCAACTAGGAGCGTCCCCGGGATAGCGCAGCTAAGCCTAGGCCCATCAACACTTCACGGTCTAGCTGGGGATGCAGGAAATGGATAGGGAGGAAGAGGTCTTACCTCATGTTCCAGGCTGCTGTACTCTCCCTCTGTGTTCTCCCTAACAATGAGGATGTCTATGTCTTTGTGGCGAGTCACCACACCTGGCAGGCTTTTACAATGGATGACATTGGCATACAGGTCTAAGCTGGTGCTAGAGGGGAAAGGAGAGGGAAGAGAGGGTTCACACATCCGGCAGGAAACTACCAACATTCTCCCCCCCCATCCCCCCCGTGACGCCGGCTCTTACCGCAGAATGTTGTTACGGGACTTGTAAGATGGTGGCAGATTATGGTTGGTTTCAATGTTTCCTAGGAATTACAAGCAAGGCAGTCAGCTTGGGTTAAGGGGATACAGAGAGAAGTCACCCGTGGGCTCAAATGCTATTTCTACCCAACTAATGTCTAGCTCTGAAATTTCTCTCTTTCTCAAAACAGGGGGAGATAAATACTTCTGCTCAAGTGACTGGGGAAAAAGGGTCATGTCTCAACAATCTGGAAACCGTCTCTTTCCTTCCTGGTATTTCCTTTCCACCGAGCTCCTGGCACTGCTTGGATCTGGGGAAGGCCGGGGAACATTCTGTGACTGTCAGGGGCACAGGTACCCGGATCCCCGAGACAATGAGGAAACCCACTCTCCCAACAGGCAGGGCCAACACTAACAAGCTATGGTTTCACAGGGACCCAAGAAACTGCCGTAACTCAGGTTAAACACGCAAACAAAAACAGCCCCCCAAGAATGGGACAAGGCAGCTCTGACCACACATCAGTTCCGATGACTTGAGAGTTTTCTCCAGCTGCAAGCTCAGTATGAGTCAATGTAACATGACTGCCAATAAAACAAATGAAATCTGATGCTGGATTCCCATCCCAAACAAGGAAGGGAAGAGTCCTTTGCATTTAAAGAGGCAGACCAGGCAGGGACGGCTCTGGGTACCACACTACGGCAAGAGCAGTGGAAGAAGATGGGGACAGTCAGCCAAGAGAAGAGAAGGCTTCCAGGAAATACCAGCTGTGCCTTTAAAATCAGAGTTGTCATATAGAAAAGGGAACAAGGTTGGCTTAGGGAGCATTACTAGGCACAGACTATAGCATCAAGGGAGCTTCCTATCAGAAGATGCTGCTCCAAGGCAATTCCTGTTCTGACAGAGAGGTCCAAGAGACTCCCACAGCCTGTGTTCAAGGCTAGAGACAAAGATACAATAAAATCATCTTTGACCTTGAGGAACTTCTAAGCTAAAATAGATTGATCCAGATGACCACTAAGGTCCCTTCCAACTCTTGAGCTTCTCAGATCAGATTCTGTATTAGACGGTCCTGGGAATGGAGCCCAGGAGTCTGACTTCCTAATCTGCTGCCCTTCCCCCACTTGAAGAGAAAAGGGGGACGGGAGCAGCAGGAAACAGCAGCGGTGCTGGAGTCAGGAGCAGCTGAGGTCTAAGCCGGTTTCCGACACTTGGGAAAGGGGAGAAAGAGGAAGAAAGCAATGGGGTTCATGGTTCTCACCCCCCCCCATTCATCCTAAGCATAATCACAATCAAGGATTGGGCTCACCCTTCAAAGCTACACGATTGCGTCGGATAGCCATGATGGCATTGCGGATGTCTTCCTCGTCAGCATTTGAGCTCACCTGTACCTCTTCAAAATCCACAGGCACGCAGGCATGTCTGGGCAAAGAAAGGATAGTGGAGTGGGCAGTACCAGGAAGCCCTCCTCAAGTCCCCAGTTCAGCACTGACCCCAGAGCCTGAAACGCCCGATTTCCTTGTCGGGAAGCTCATTTCTCCTTTAAGTCTCAAGGTTCACCTAATTTCCCACTTGATCACCCTCTCCCTGACTTACAAGGTTCTTGGGTAGCTTGGGGCTACTCCCCAAACACGGAACACATTCAGAAAGCTAGGGCTCGGGCCTCTTTCTGCTCCCTTAACAGTCAAACCAAGGCCACGCCGTGAAGAACCACAGCAGGTGCCCAGAGTGTTTTGCAAAATGAAATGAGTACCCCCCTCTGGAGCAGGTGGCAAGCAGAGCAAGAATGCTAAGAATTAGTGGAGACAAAGCAAACCAAGCCATCGACAGATGCTTGTGTTTTACTCAAACTTGATCAGGAAAAATCCTGTTTTAGTCAAAGTGGGTTAATTTGGGGATGTTGGGGGCCTGGGGAGAAGAAAGCAACAGAATATTTCACGCGGGACATTTGCCAATGCCTCAGTTTCCTCATCTGTCAAATGTTCCAGTGGGGCTTGGGAGAAGCCACCCGGTCCAACCTCCCCATTGGATACACAATAGAAATGAGCCCAAAGGAGCTGGAACGAATCGCCGGACTTGCAAAGGGCCAGGTCTAGAAGCCTGTTCATTTGGAAGTTCATTAGCCCCACATTTTTTCCCTTCTACCCCACTGGCCTCAATGAGGAACTCACCAAACATGAGGTGTGACGGTTTTGTTTTTTTAATAACAACAGCTTTTTAGTTTTCCAAATACATGCAAAGATACTTTTTAACAACCACCTTTGCAAAACCTTGTGTTCCAAAGTTTTCTCCCTCTGTTCCCTCCCCTAGGCAGCAAGCAATCCAATACAGGTTAAATGTGCAATTTTTCTAAACAGACTTCCACATTTATCATGCTGTACAAGAAAAATCAGATCAAAAGGGGAAAAATCAGGAGAAAGAAAAAACCCAAACAAACATATAACAGCAACAAAGGGGAAAATCCTCTGCTTTGCTCCACATTCAGTCTCTCTCTGGATGTGGACGGCTCTATCACAAGTCTATTGGAATCGGGAGGCACGACTGTCACTAAACAAACTTCTTTCCGCTTTTCAGACCCACTGGGAGCTTGGAGTCTCTAGATCGGGGTCCAGTACCAACCATCTCTGGCCTTGGCCTCCCCAACTACCCACCGACTTCCCCGGGTCAAATGCTCTCCGAGGGCCCTGCTACCTAGAACCTGTGCAAAGCAGCAAGGCCAAACGTGGGGAGGGGACATCAGGGCAGGAGCACTGAGAGAAGGGACAGGGACGAGGAGGGAGAAGTCAGTTCCATACCTGAACACAGACTTAACATGCAGCATGAGCTCAGGCCCAATGCCATCGCCGGGAATCATAGTCACGGTGTGTCGGCCTCCATACTTGGCAGACGGAGGCTGTGGGAAACAAGTCAGGGGGTTAAAGGAACACCTCAGCAGCCCCCACCCCTTACCTCATCCTTGCCCTCTTTCATTAGGCACCGTGCCCGTGACCTGGGCTATAAGAAGAAGGGGAGCTACCCGTGCAGAAGCCATCTGCCCACCTGCCCTGAGTTGGAATGGATATGACCCAGAGGGTAGGAGGGGCATCCTGGGGGAGAGAGACCGCAGGACAGTTCTAGAAGTGGCCTTAGGCCTCTCCCACCCTACACACCCCAAGGGTCAAGCGTACATCAGCAGGGCATTCCTAGGCCATCTGTGGTTAGGCTGGTAACAGAATACCCTTTTAGTCCTATGAGTGGGGGCAATGCTCTGCCCACTGAAGTGCCCGGCACAACCCCCCACAGGGGAGGATGCCGAGCCTAGTGCTGCCTGGCCTCTCCTATCACTGAAGAGAAACGATGAGAAAGGGGAGAACACCCAGGCTGAACACCTGGGGAAGGCAGCTGTGTCAACCCTTAAACCCAGAGGGGACGAGGTGGTGATGGCGGGCAGGACCCTGTGCCTACCCAGAACCCATCTCTGCCCAGAAGCAGGAAAAACAATACTCACAATTGTTTGCTGTTAGTGCCAGGAACAGGAAAACAAAACAAAACAAAAAGGACGGGGTAAAAGGGAGGAGACAAAACAGCAGAAGTTAGAGTGGTCACCTTGTGAGGTCTGGCTGCTGCTGCTAACCACCTGGGGTGGGGCTAGGGGCTCATCAAGGCTGGCACTCCCTGGCATAGCACCTCCTCCCTTTCCCTCCCCATTCGATACTGGTTAGCCCTGCACAGCCAGGTGCAGGGCAGGACAAGGTGACATGGGACTCTTTGAAGGGCAGCCTGGGACAGATGAGAGATGGCCCGGGAGGGGGACCCAGCCCCACTCTAAGTGGGAAACCCAGAGAGGATCCGAGCCTCCTCCTTGGAAGCTCCTGTCAAGCGTGCTGCGGGGAAGAGGGAGGGCAAAGGGTATGTGGGGGAGGCGAGCAGAACCCCTGGAGGCTGGCTACAGCTCAGCAGCACCCAGAAGGACTGAGGCAAAGGGAATTTGCACACACGCAAGACAGGCACTTACTGAGGAGAAGCCCCTCCAGCTGGCCTCCCGGGCACCTAAAACCTGGAAAACAAAAATGAGACCCAAGCTTCCATTACCTACCATGCCGTTCCCTAGGAGAGGAACTGGGACTGAGGGCCTGGACTTGGCCTCCCTCCTTAGGACTGGCATTAGCACCACGTCTAGCCTTGATCAGACACTGTTTGACACAGCCTCCCGCTGTAGCCTGGGTTTACAGCTTGACTCCCAAGAAGCAGCATTCACTTTGCACAGCAGAGGGGTGTGTGTGTGTGTGTGTGTGTGTGTGTATAATAATATATATGTGTATACACACACACACACACACACACACACACACACACACACACTGCAGAGTGTATGTGAACCAAATAACCAAATGAGAGAATCAGAAAACTGGGAGTTTCACTCCCCCATTCTATAGAAGGGGTAACCGAGGCCTAGCCAGGGGGAGAGCCAGGGCTAGAACCATCCCATGATGGCGCTATGTCTGGGGAGCCAATTACCCGAATGCACTCGGGAAGCATTAGGAAGGAGAACACCAAGGCTTGATGAAGTCCCTACTGTGGGCCCAGCCCTGGGCCAAGAATGGAATAATGACTTGAATACCTGTGGCATTTGAAGGATTGCAAAACACTTTCCTGGAATAAGCAGGCCAAGCACTCTCATCTTACAGAGGAGAAAAGGGAAGCTCACCGAAGCTTGTTCAGGGAGCAGGCAGCAATGTTAAATTGATTCTGAAGAAATAATTTATTTCAGAGAAGTGATTTATTTTAAACAAATGGCCATTTATCATGCATGGGATTTACTTTAAAAAGGGGAGCACATGGAGACTGGAAGCTCCATGCTGTCGTGCCTCCCTCCCACCCATCCTGGTGAAAGGCTGAACTGGACCACAAGTGCTGACTGGAAGGGGAACTGTTCTTTTCAAGGCTCTTGGCAAGGCCGAGCAGGGAATGGGACTGCCCGCTTCTCTTTGGAAGTAGAACAGGCTACAAAAGGCAAGATGCCCCTGCCCTGTCAGCTCAATGTACCACCTGTCTCCTAGTTCTCCCTGTAATCAGAGATGGAGGAAACCTAGGGTCAGGGCAGCTACCAGGCTGGGACTCTCTAACCCTAACCCCAACAAGCCAACTAGCCCTTTTCTGTTTAGAAAAAAAAACAAAAAACAAAAAAAAAAAAAACGGAACTGAACAAAACAAAAAACAAATAAACAACTACAACAAAAAAACCAGGCCAAGATATGCAAAGCCAATTAGGAGCAATTAGGAAGCTAATTGCAAAGGAAAATAAATCACATGATAGGCTAAGGCCCAAGAGAAAGGATTAGAGATCAGTTAGGTGGATCTCCAGCTCAACCTAATTGTAAACACCCGCCCTAATTCCCTCAAGAGAGCTGAGCCTGTCAGTACACCAAAACCACGTGTGTGCTCTCCTCCGCTGGGGTCTTGTTCTGATCCCCTCCTCCTCTCAACTCTCTTCCTGACACTCACCCAAGGGGAGGGGCAGACAGATTTCAATCCGAGGCTGTTTACCCATTTATTTAAGGGAGGAAGAATGCCTAGATTCTCCCCTCCCTCTGATATATCTTACTGTGTGTGCCACTTGGCACTCGCCTGTCTTTGGGTGCACTTAGCTCTAACTACGCTGTAGGCAAATTAATAGGTGATGTTGGATTCAAACAATTATTTTATGCTCATTGCAAGAAGACCCCTTGCTGAGCTAGGACACCGGGTTCTACGTGAAACAATCCACGTCCTCAGAGAGTATTGCTAGGGCTCCAGAACGCCAATTCACCAGGATGATTTGTGAATAGTAGGAGGCACTTCGTTGTATACAGAGCTGCACTGTTCACTGATGGTCCGAGTCAATCAAATCCAGAAAGATTTGTGAAACAACTCGGTTCCCAAAAAGATTGTAAGCTTCCCTTGTGTGGCCTCCAACTAAGGGATTCTCAAGGAAGTACAGATCACAAAGGCTCCATGCAAAAATAACATTTTTTGGAGCATTCCAGTGGTGAGCAATGAAATGTTTGCAAAAACAAAGAGAGAACTGGCCTTCAGGGGACTTCCCTTTAAGCCACCATGAAACCGTCCTCACAAGTTATTAACCTGCTCTACAGAAACGCTAGCAGGAAAATGATTTCTCTCACTAACAGAACTCCACGACTTATACAAATAAAACATCACTCTCATTTGTATCAATCCAAAACCGCACAGAAATGATTTCTGACCAAAGAAAGAACTGTAGAGAGGTCAAGCACAGTGAACTGTTGTCAAGAATTCTGGCGGTGACACTAGGCCTGACACTACTGGCAAGCCACCCCCCCCCCAAGTTAGTTTCCTCTTCATTCAAATGGAAATCACAATACCTGACCTGACCTACTCAGCACTGGGAACAAAGTCCCCAAAACTTTTCACACACACACACACACACACACACACACACACACACACACACACACACACACAATTATTATTATAGACAAGGAGTTAACCCAATATCATAGAATCTAGCACCGAAAAACACTGTTCAAAAAAATGTTTAAATCCAATGCCCTCATTTTACACATGGGGAAACTGAGGATGATACAGGTAAAATGATTTGCTCCAAAGCAGGCGAGCTGAGATTTGAAGTCATATCCTCCAATTTGTAATCCAGTAAACTTTTTTACCTTGCCTCCCCTGGGACCTGTGGCAAATTCATCAATAAGCATTTATTGAGCAGAAGTCCAGGGGATACATAAGCAAAACCAAAGCAGCTTCTGGTCTACAGATGGAAACAAAAGCCAACAGTCCTAGCAGGTGAGGAGATCGGAGAAAGCCCAAGTTAAGCTTTGAGTAAAATAACAGCTTAAAGGAAAATTACAGAGTAGCAAAACTAGGAAGAATTTTAGAACTCATGGAGAATGCCTCCATTTCCCAGAAGAGGAAAGTGAAGTCAACAAAGCTGATAGGTAAAAGAGCCGAGGCTCAGAACTCAAGGCTCCTCCCCGTCCAGTCCTTTCTGCACTTTACCCAGAGCCTTTCCTCAAATCTGAACCAGCCACACAAAGAAAATGCCAAATGGGGCCCTCCATGGGTTCAATTTTATTATTCCAGTCTTTACCCCAGGAAAATGTAACTGATTTTCTCCTGGCTGACTCGCTCTCCCAAACAGCTTTTCCTAAGTTTCCTATGCTACCTGATTCTCTCCCTCTCAGCCAAGGGTCTCTCTTACCTCCTTTCTTGAGAAAACCAGAGGCCACTGTCTGCTCATCTCAAAACTGCCTCATCACGTCCCTTATCCCTTGCTCCAATCCTTGCTTCTTGCTTCTCTACTTGTACCCTTTCTGCCTTTGTTCTCTCCCAACTTTCCTTTCTTTCCCAATCTCATTTGAGTCTTCTGAAAACTTTTTGAGTTGGGTGACAAAAGTTGACATTCACAAATGGCTTTAAGGTTTGTAAAATCCCTAATTTTGCTACACATTATTGTCCCATTTTATAGATGGAGTAACTGAGAAAGTATTGGGAATGACAGGGAGTCCCCCTCTACCTTGTGCCGTTCTTGCTTCTTTTAGGTCTCTGCATTATGGATCTCCTGACCCCTTCCTGGCTTGGCTTCAGTTTTTTTAGTTCTGGCCTCCTTTATTCAATCTCACTGACTCCCCTCCCTGCATCAGCACATGTACATACACTAAGGGCTGCCTGGTACCAGACCCAAATGCTATTTTGTTCATTTTCTTTTGTGGCCTCCCCAGAGCGAATGCAGGCTGCTCCCAGGCAGAGCATTCGGGGCCTTCTGCTTCCCCTACTATAGGACTGAGAAGAACAGCTACTTATAAATGAATAGCTCAGTAATCTGTACTACTACTAATGATGATAGTGACAACAGTAGGAACACTTACATTTCCACAGCATTCTATGACTTACAAAGGGCTTTCGGTGAAATGGATCCTCCAGATATTCCACTGAGGGAACGGGCTCATAGAATTGAGAAAAGGAAGAGCAACTAATCCCAGTCTGTCACTTTCTAAAATCAACCTATGACAAAATCTAACATTCATGACAAAAATCACTTTAAAAGGGGGAGGGGGGTTACTTAATTGGATAAAAATATGTACCTCAACCCAGGAGCTGACATAATCTTTGAAGGAGAAATATTTAGCAGCATGGCTGCCAAAATAAATAAATAAAAACCCTTTTAAGGATTTTATTTGACAAAAGAACTGGTACACCCCGAGTTCAGCAGAAATTCCTCTGCCAGTTCCAATTTGTTTTAGCTCATTTTGGCTCTCTATCCATTAAGCCACTCTATCCCTTTAGCTGTCAGGTTTGGAAATTGCAACAAAATAGGAAAAACATTAGGAGGATTGACTGGGTAATATAAAGAGAACAACGATTTCTCAATGGCTTAATGGCCAAGCCTTTTTCAGGCCTTTGGTTTCAGCCCTGCAGCTTTGGCTAGGGCTTCTGATATCACCTCCACCTAGATTTTTCCGTCCCCGGGCTAGTTGGGACACCCTCCCACTAGGTTCCTTCCGACTTGCCAGAGTGCTCGATCCCAGTTTCTATCTCAGATTGGCCAGGGCTCTTATTCCCTCGCCCCTCTCCCAAGCTCTCTTGCTCCTCCCAGCTCAATCCAGTTCCAGCCTGTCTCCACCAATCTCACTGAGAGGCATTTTTAGAGGCATGTCCTGCGGGCCTACTCGGGCTGGGAGAAGGACTCCTAGCTTCCTAGAGCTTAGCCAAGTGGCTGGCACATAGTAGGTCCTTAAGTGTTTCCGGACGGACTCCTAGCTTCCTAGAGCTTAGCCAAGTGGCTGGCACATAGTAGGTCCTAAGTGTTTCCGGACGGACTCCAAGGCCAGCGCATTGTACGTGTTACTACGCAACGTGATGGCAGCCCACAGTTCTTCGACAGGGATGGATCCGAGCACTTTCTCAGTCCCGGTCCCGGCCCCGGCCCACACCGGCCACTCTCACTCAAGGTGAAGTTCGCGGAGCCCTCGCGTCAACCACACGCAGGCAACGGCCAATGAGCCACGATTAATGACCCTCTCGTCCCACCCCGACTAATCAAACCCGAGGTCTCGGAAAAATTCCCGCCCCCACTTCCGGACTGTCTGACAAACTAGGCTCCCTTCGGAAACCGCGGCGGTCCCTCCCCCACCCAGTTCGTCGCTTGTAGAGTTGTTGGGGTCGCTTAGGGAAGCGGTGGCCAATAATCCTCTCCCCTCAGTCGGTAGCCCGCCACCCGGCCACTGGCCCGGAAGCCCTCTCACCTCCCAAGGGCGACTAAGAGCCCCTAACTTTAAGATGGCCTTCGCGGTACTGCTGGCGGCCGTCACCACCTTAGTCGCCATAGTTGAAAGTGAATCCCGGCACAGAGACGCTCGCGAGCATTAGCCGCTGTCGCGAGATTTGAGGAAGGGCCGAAGGAAGAAGATATCTAGACATTGAGATCGAAAACGGGAGGCACGGCAACGCGCGTGCGCAGAAGCAAGGCCAATTCTGACGTCTTCTTCCGGTGCGAGACAACTCCCGGCCGGAAGAGGGCAGCAGCGGCCATTTTGCAGAAGCGTTTAACTTTGCTGGAGGAGGCGAGGCGAACAGAGGAGGCCACGTCAGACCGCGCCGAGCTCGAGCTCTCCCAATGGGGTGCCTGGGGAAGCTTCCCGTGATTGGCTCGCAAGAGCTGATTACGTGCACCATCCGGTCCAGCCCTCAGCAATTAAATTGGCCTGCCGAGCTCCACGCTCCCTCTCTCTCCCGCCCGCGCTGGAGGGAGCTGATGGCGCGCCCTCTGAAGCTCTCCCTGGCCCCTGTCCGCCAGGCCTTGGTCCTGCTGCTGTTCTTCGTTGGACTCCCCTGCTGCTCAGGTATCGGGCGGGCTGAGGGGGGAAGGGATAGCCACCTCCTCTCCCGGGCTTGGCGGGGGGAGGGCCGGTCCGGCAAAATAAAGGGTGCGTGGGGAGGGGTGCGGAAGGGAGAGGGCCCGGGCCCCGACCGCGAGGCGGCCGCCAAGAGGCAGCCCGCTCGGCCCCTGGAGGGCCTGGAGTGGACTAATTGGACTAACTGAAGTACTCCTAACCTGGCCAGGGGCTCTTGGAGGGGGGGTTCGCGCCGGGCCTCTGTTTTATAATCGTCGCCCGCCCCCTCCCCCCCTTGCAGGCTTTAAAGCGTTACGTGGACGGTGCCACGTACTCCGTTAGCAGTAAAATTCACCAACTCATCTATGTGGACTTGGGGGAGGGGGTGGGCTGCGGGCGAGCACTTTGAATAACTTTTGCCCCCCCCCCCCAATTTCCTGCGCACGTGTGGAGTACCCGGATATCGAGTGACTGCAGGCTATGCCACTTTTCCTGGGCCTCAAGTTTCTCGAAAAATGAGAACCTTGAACTCTAGGTGGCTCTTGGGAGTTCTCCTGCATATTAAATCCAACAGTTACCAGTAATGGCTTTTCTTTCTCTACTGCGGTTCCCCCACCCCCAATCTAATTGCACAGAAAGCTTTACTAGTTGTTTCCAGAGTGAATTTTAAGTAGACTCAAGCCTGGGTTAAAGCACCATGACATGGTCTTAGCCTTCTGTCTTGTGGTTTGAGTCTAGTTGCTTAGGAACGTGCATGGCTTTGGATTTATGAAAAACCCTTCGAAACAGGGTTTCTCATAGTGTATTCCATGCCAGAGAAATTGACTACCCCGAACCATTGCCTGGCCTCCACATCTGTAGGCCTTAGGCACTGAAGTGGGTAGGACAGGATGTTAAAACATCTTCTGCCTCAACCGTCGAGGTAGAGCCAAAGGGACACAGGACGTTTGCCTGTGCTGATACTGGTCCTCTCAAGGGCCCCTTCATACTGTATATACATACTCCTACCACCAAGCCACCCCAATGGTATAATGTTAATGTGATATTCTTTATCCTCTCAAAACAGCGGAACCATGCACCGAGCCTATGATCACTCCTTCCTACTACACCACGTCTGATGCAGTCATTTCCACTGAGACTGTTTTCATCGTTGAGATCTCTCTGATGTGCAAGAATGGAGCACAGGTGAGGGAGGAACTTGGGAAGAGCCTTTATGCAAGAGGTATAAAGTGCCTCTGATCCTGGATTTACCAATTCCTTGTATTTATTCATGAGTCCTTCAACTTTTAAAGTAGCTTTCACATCCATGATGGATTTTTTAAAAAATCCAACCATATGATCTTGTCCCCAGACTAGACCTTTTTAAGTGCAGTCAAATATTTGCATGCCAGTTCACTACAAAATGCTTAAGAAATACCAGATATTTTACCAAATAAAAAAAATACCAAGAAATCCTGGCAAGAGTGCATACCATATGAAGAATGATTGAATGGAGGCTTCCTGCAGAAAGGGCTTGGAATAGAGTGACAGTTGTCTTGAGTTATAGGACTCCTGTTACACTTATTTTACATGCTCTAGGGAGCAGAACTAGTTAGAAAACAAGTTAGAAACAAATTTCAGTTAAACAGGAAGAATTTTCTGTTAATCAAGTCATCCAAAAGCAGGCTAGTCTGTCTTAGGAGATCGTCCTTCTGGCAGGCATAATAACCTCTGAGAAATGGCCGCCATTGAGCTGGACACAGAACCAAGTTCTCCTAGAGTTGGATTTCTTTCCCCTGGCCTAAATCATATGTGAACATTTATTCCTAGAAAAAAAGATAGGCTGGTTTAAAATCCTCAGCTGGTATTCAAATGTGACAAATAATCTGTCACGGTTTGGGGAGGGGGTGGTTAGAGCAGGACTTCTGAAAGGTTTTAAGGGTCCCAGACTCCAGTGGCAGTCTAGTGATCAATGTGGACTTTGTCTCCAAATATTTTAAGTTCGTGGACTAATGTGGTATGTGTCCCTACCCCACATAAGTCTGTTGACAAAGCTCTAACAACCTTCTCAAAAAGATCTTGGGCTTTTGATGATGCCTTTGAAAGTATTTTGTATTTGCTAAAAAGATTTATTAGCCAAGCAAAACATGATTAAATCTAAGAGTGATTGCCTGCCAGCTACCTCTAGGAGGCCATGAGTTAAGTATTTGTACTATGTGTTCCAGATTCTATCCTTGAAAGGGTTGGGATCAGGGAATTTAGGTGGGTTAAAATTTTATTTTACTGACCTTTACTTTCAGTCATGGGTATAGGAAAGATTAGGAGAGGAGTCCATATGCTTTGTTAGACTGCCAAGGGAGGGTCTGGGACTCCTAGACTCTAGATCTAGGACAGAAAGAAGTCTAGAGGGTGGAGCTAGGTAGGAATAGGGCACAAGGCATTATGACTTAAGGGGTTGATTTCCCCCAAAAGCTTAGTACCTCACATTTTCCAGGGTTCCTTCCTAGCATGGTTTTTGAATTGATGGTAGGTCCCTTCTCCATGGGCCTCTCATAGTGAATTCCATGCCAGAGAAATTGACCACCCCGAACCATTGCCAGACCTATACCTGTAAGTCATGAGCACTGATGTGGGTGGCACAGCATAGTGATTGTATGAATGTCCTTTTTGAGGGCTATCTCTGGCTTCCTTTGATTTTGCCTGTCTCAATTGCTCCCCAGAATGTAGCCCTCTATGCTGATGTTAATGGAAAGCAGTTTCCAGTGACCCGGGGTCAAGATATTGGCCGTTATCAGGTAAGAGAGGGGAGAGTGCTTGGGCTTTTACAGGAAGGAGGTCCCTGGGCTGATAGAATGAGAAGACAACACCCCGGGGGATTTGGGGGCTCAGATTGGAAAGATTGTGAATGGGTTGTATTCTGTAGACAGTGTGCCCCTTACCCCAAAGCAAAAGGGTTCTGGAGGGTGGTAACACAAAGCCCCAGGATATTTCTGACTAGAGTTCTCATTCTCCATATTAGGTATCCTGGAGCTTGGAACATAGGAGTGCTCATTCTGGAACATATGAAGTCAAGTTCTTTGATGAAGAATCCTACAGTCTTTTGAGAAAGGTGAGCAGGATTCCCGCCATGGGGGGAAGCATTAGGGACCCAAGCATACGCCTAAGTATCTCTTTTCCCAGAGATGAAGTTGTGGCCACTAGGGGGCTCTGTTTACACATGAAATAAAGAGTTTGTATATCATTAGAGTACAAGATGGAGGCTTTGTGGGTGGAAATAAGCCATCTTTGTTGGGAGAGGCACAGTGAACACCAATTACTTGACATTTTTTCTCTCCACACTTAAGACTTTGGGCTTGCCAGTAATGATTTGAGATTTCTTCCAGATATCCTTGTCAAATATCTTGCCTCTTCTCCGGTGATGAGGTGCTCAACTCCTATCCCATATCTTCTCTGCTCTAGGCCCAGAGAAGCAATGAGGATATTTCAGCCATTAGACCTTTGTTCACAGTTAGTGTGGATCACCGGGTAAGTAAGGGGATGAGGATTTTTTCAGAGGTGAAAAGGAAAAAATCTGTGCTGGCCCCTAAAGTACAGGAGAGGGTGGGGTAAAGTATATACTATTTGTCTCAAGTTGTTGGGATGAAAAGGGCATTTTTTGGGGGGGGGGGGAGTACAGGAAATGAGGAACTCTCACTTCCCTACCAACTGTTCTTTCTTTCAGGGTGCTTGGAATGGGCCTTGGGTGTCTACCGAGGTGCTGGCTGCAATGATCGGCATGGTGGTCTATTACATGGCCTTTAGTGCCAAAAGCAACATTCAAGCCTGAGCCATATGAATTGAGTTTCTCTGAATACAAGTTTTTCTTCATTCACAATAAAAGGGTTTGTTAACTAGAGAATATGTTGTGGTGGCAGTTCATAACTTCATTAAAGGGGGAACGTCGGGTGGCCTGATCAGGAGTAGAACAGGTTACTGAGGCCTGTGTGACAAATAGATCCCAGGGCCAGGCTTCAAGGCTCCTCTGGGTCCAAGATGGAGGCCATTGGGAAAGTAGCTGGCTGTCCCTAGGTCAGCACTCGTGATGGTCATTGACAGTCTGCCCATTTCATTCAAGCAGCCTGTGTCTTTGTCTTCCCTAAATCATGCCATCTGGACCCTATCGGTACTAAGGCTTTGAAAACCTTTCCACAAGGAGAGATGTTGGTTGTGTTTGTAAAACAGCTCTAAACACACGTTAATCTGCTCCATTTTACAGAGGAGACTGAAAAGAATGAAATAGATCAAAATCTATTTCAACAATCTATATCAACAAAAAAATGAGGGCCATTCAAAAAACCATGGGATAAATCTGAGTTTTTCAGTATTTGCCAATTACATTTTAATTTGGGTTTTTTTGGTGTATTTAAGAATTAAAGAGGAACTTTGACCTCATGCCACATGGTCTTTCTAGTAACAGCCGACCAGTGGAATACCAGCTTCTGCTTGATCCCCTTGTTTGGCCAAGCCTTTTGAGCCACCTGTTTTGACTTGGGAATAGCTGGAATCAGGTTTTTCCAGGCTTGAAATAGAAAGGCACTTCTTGGTGGTCATAGCTATCTGTTCCACTTCCCAGTCTTCTCTTTTCTAGGCTAAACATCACCAGTCCTTTCGACAGAACCTCAAGGTGTGGACTCAAGGCCTGTGATCATTCTGCATGCCCTCTGGATACCCTCCACCTTCCCAGTGGCCATTTTATCCTGTGATGCTGCTTAGAACTGAGCAAAGTGCTTCAGATTTCATCTGACAAAAAAGACAGGGGACACTGACACACGCAGATCTGAATTCATGCAAAGACCTGTCAAATTAGGCTTCCCCTGTCCTGGACTGTAGAATTAAGCTGATGCCATTTATACCCTTCTCCAAGTCATTGTATAAATGACTTGGATATGGGGACAAGTGAAGGGTTATGGATACTTCAGCCAAAGCCTGTTATGTTAGTTCATAACATTGAATTAACCGCTCATGAGTCTGTGCATTCAACCCGTTCCAAATCTCTGCCACAAGAATACCATGAGATACCTAATCACATATTGCTAAACTCCTTAGTAAATTTGCACTCCTCGGTGAGGACCCTCAAATTCTTGTCACAAATTTGCATAGTTTGTCCATGACCCTAAATTAAATTTTATTTTGTATCTTGTGTCTCAAGTGGTGGCATTACAGAAAAGTAATTCAGTCCTCTGGTGTCATAGTTGGTCATTCAGTTAACAGTTTACAGCTTTTGAAGCTGTACATTTTTTTTGGTTCTGCCCACTTGATGTCTTCCCAGGTTTCTCTGAACCCGTTTGTAAGAAAATCTGAATTTTACACCATCAGTCCTTAAATGTTATAGAACTTCAAAGCCATTCATTGACTTAGTCAAAAACTGCTGGGTTTGATCCATTAATTTTTCAAATTGGGACCTTTGCTGTTGGCAGAATTTTCAAATTACCATTTAGCAATTACATCTCTCTTTGATACTAGGTGATTTGGTATAATCTGATTTGGAAACAGCTTGATCTTCACATCCGTCAGGAATCTTACCCTTACAATTTAAGGTGTGGTCCAGAAATTCAAATTCTATTAGAGCCAGGTGGTACAGCAACACTGGCCCTGGCAGCAGTACCCATGTTCAAATCCAGCCTCAGACCTGTTGGTTCCCTTCTCATTGTACATGTTTAAACTTTAGAACTTTTTGTTCTAAACAATAGTGACCCCCGTACCAGTCATTTATCTTTGTTTGCTTCATGTCCTGGAAATAGCCTTGCCAATTCCCCAAATGAGCTCACCGAGAGAGGTATCCCATGTTCTAACATCCCTCAGCTTCAGGAGGTCTTCAAAAGGCCAGCACACCCTATACTTCTTGACCACTGAAAATAGCACTGCCATACATGGCCAGATGCTCTCACCAGAACAGAGCCAGATATTTGGGGACCCCTGAACCAGGTGATCCCTGGTTGAGAAGGATAAACTGGCCAGACACAGGTGAGCTAGAGGAGCAAGGGGTAAACTTCCCTGGTATTCTGGCTCCTTAATTGTTAGCCACACACGATTCTGGCCCCCTGGCAAGCCTTTCCACCTTATTGCCAGAACTGTGGCAATCAAGACCAATGAGAAAAAAGTATGTAATGAGGAAGTCACTCTGCAGATGATATGTACCAACAATTGGGAAAACATTAAGTGCTCCTGGATAGGTCCAGCGACTATAATTTAGTGCTAATCAGACTCCCGAGGAACTAAAAAAATAAAATCCATCTAGAAGAAAAGGTCAAGAATTTCAAAGGAATTAATGAAGAGAAAATCAAATGAAGGTGGCTTAGCTGTATCTGATCTAAAATTTTATAAAGCAGCAGTCATAACTATTTGGTACTGGCTAAGATCAGTGGAATAGGTTAGGTTCACAGGACAAAATAGTTAATAACTATATTTGACAAACCTAAAGCCCCCAGCTTTTTTTTATTTGACAAAAACTGCTGGGAAAATTGGAAACTAGTATGGCAGAATCGGCATTGACCCACACCTAGCAAAATGGGTTCATATAAAAAGGATGATATAAATAGAACATACCTATAGAGGAAGGAATTTTGTGACCAGAGAACTAGAAATCATTATTGGTCATAAGATAAGTTTGATTATATTAAAAAGTTTTTATACAAACAATACCAATGCAGAAAAGGGAAGAAAAAAATTTATATCCAAGGGTTTTCATAAATTTTCTAAAATATAAGAAATCAAAGTATTCTTCGATTGATAAATGATCAAAGGATATGAACAATTTTCATATGAAGAAATTAAAACCATTTAGTAAAAAAATGCTCTAAGTCATTACTAATCAGAAGTGCAAATTAAGACAACTCTGAGGTACACAGGAAAACAATGACATGTTGAGGGGGCTATGGGAAAACTGGGACACGGTGGAGTTGTGAACAAATCCAACCTTTCTGGAGAGCAATTTGGAACTATGCTAAAAAAGTTATCAAACTGGATAACTTGGATCCAGCAGTGCTACCACTGGGCTTATATCCCAAAGAAATCCTAAAGAAGGGAAAGGGCCCTGTGTGTGCAAAAGTGTTTGTGGCAGCCCTTTTTGTAGTGACCAGAAACTGGAAACTCCATCAATTGGAGAATGGCTGAATAAATTGTGGAATGTTGATGGAATATTATTGTTCTGTAAGAAATGACCAGTAGGATGATTTTAGAAAGGCCTGGAGAGACTTAACATGAACTGATGCTGAGTGAAATGAGCAGACGGCAACAGCAACATTATACAATGATCAATTCTGATGGATTGATTTTCAACAATGAGATGAACCAAATAGAGCAACAGAGCAGTAATGAAGAGAACCAGCTACATCCAGGGAAAGAACTCTGGGTGTGGCCCACAATATAGTGTTTCCACTCTTTCTGTTTGCATGCATTTTTGTTTTCCTTCTCAGTTTTTTTTTCTTCTTTCTTTTTAGAACTGATCTTTCTTGTGCAACAAGATAACTAAACATATATATATATATATACATACATATATTGTACTTAACAAATAGAGTGGGGGGAAGGAGTGGGAAGTTTGGAATGGAAGGTTTTGCGAGCTTCGGTGTTCAAAAATATATTAAAAAAAGAGACCAACCTTCTCTGCTCCAACAGTCAGCATGTCAGCTGCAAGAGGTGCTGGGATGGCTGCCTAAGCTATTTCTCATAAATGAGAAATCACCTCATCAGCTAGAAATGGAGTTTGCACCCGTTGGATTCCAGGGCAGAGGGAGGGGGGAAGGAAAGGGGAAAAAATAAAGTAAAAAGTATCCAGCAGAAAACAAGAAAACCTGCAAAGAAGCAAAGATGGATAATTCCAAATACAATGTGTAATATTTATTTTATGTTTTCTTGAAATGGAAATGGCCAGTTATATCTGCCAAGTCCCTTTGACAGTCTATGGGCCCCTTTTTAGGACTTTTTTAAATGCATAAAACACCTAGGATTATGGAAAAAACTCAATCTCAAAAGGAGAGATTAATAAAATTGAAGCTAAGAAAACTATTGAACTAATAAAACTGAGTTGGTTTTATGAAAAAAAACAAAATTAATCTTTGGTTAATTTGATCTGAAAAAAGGAAAAAAAAAAAAAAAAAGCAAATCATAACCCTGGTCTCAAGCTTAGCAGTAGCTTGACAAGTAGCTAAAACTCCTTGGATCTCAGTTTTTTTTTATAAAATTAAGCCTCTGGGATCTTTTCCACTCTAAAGCTGTGAATTAATATCTGGATTAGGAAAATGTTCTCTTTGGAGACTTGGGGACCTGATGGGGGTAGCCTATCTCAAATACAATCTAGCCTGAACTTTTTTAAGGCCTGCCAAATACTAGAGGAGTATAGGGATGGCCTCAGAAGAGGCCATCTCATTTTTGAAGAAAATGAAACCCAGAGAGCTGACACATAGGTTGAACTGGCTGGGTTTGAACTTGAGCCTTCCTGTATCCTCTGAGGCTTTAAGCATTATTACACCTGCCTATACTTAGGTTATAATATACTTATTAGGTTATATATACTTAGGTTGAGGACTTAGGTTAAGCATGATCCTGAATGAAAAAATACATTCAGGCTTTCAGGATTTTGTTGCAAAAAGACCTGAACTTAATAGAAAATTTGACATATGAGATCCAAGAGAAATATCAAAGATTAATTTCAAGGGACAAAACTATGCTTTATACATGGAACTGTAAACCATATGCCTAGATTGTGGGTAGTTCAAAAGACTGAGGTAGAGGAGTATGATTTTTGCTAAAAAGCAAAATCACATGTGCCAAAATGTTTGTGGCGGCCCTTTTTGTAGTGGCCAGAAACTGGAAAATGAACGGATGCCCATCCATTGGAGAATGGTTTAATAATATATAACATATTATATAATATATAATAATATATAATATATTAATATAATGTTTAATAAATACCTGATGCTGAGTGAAACCAGATCATTATACATGAAAACTACAAGATTATATGATGGGCGTGGCTCTCTTCAAGGCCACTTCCAATAATCTTGTGAGGAAGAGAGAGGACCATGAGAGCTGAGTGTGGATCCCAATATAGCCTTTTTATCTTTCTGTTGTTGTTTGCTTGCATTTTATTTTGCTGCTCTTTTTCTTGTGTGGCATGATGATTGTATAAATATGTATGCATATACTTAACATATACTTGCCATCTAGGGGAGGGCATGAGGAAAGGGGAGGAAATTGGGACAGAGGATTTTGCAAGGTCTAATGTTGAAGAATTGTCCGTGCATGTGTTTTGAAAAATAAAAAGCAAAATCATGTAAGAAAAGGTAAAAATAAAAAGTAATTAGCTCATACTAATTGTTAGAATACAAGAAGTGAGAGTAAGAATTGACAGAGGAATTAGATGGGGAGGAGGGCTGGAAGTTCTAGAATTCTACTCACATCAAGAATGTGTTAAAGAGGGAACAAGACATATCTAGCAGAGTAGAAAACTCGAAATTAAAGAAATAGGGGGAGGAAATAGGATAAGGGGACATGGGAATGGGATAGAGAGGGAAAATATGGGGAGAAGGGAGGGATCCTGGGGCGGGGGAGATTAAGTATCAGCAAGGAAAGGTAGCAAGTAAAGCAGGGGTTGAATGCAAGTTACAAATAAAATAATGATCAGGAACAGAATTCACTAGGAAAAAAAATAAGCAAGGGTAGTATACTACCCTGATTTCAAAGTTAAAAGAGGTTCAATCAAAAGAAAAGATAGGGATTCTACGTTAGCCATGTAAATATGATTTAGACTATTAAAACAACTAGATAGTATAAGGTTGGGATATTGCTGAGCTATAGAAATTCCTAACTTGGTAGATTTAGAAAAATATGGAAAGAATGATGACAAGCATTGTCATTACATAGCATGCGTATGGACAGAACTTGTCTCTGGCATTACATAGGTATGTCGATGTGTCTATACACGTGTGGACATGTGTGTGGCTGGAGGCATCTGTATCTGTGCGTATGTATGTATGTATGTATATAAAAATATATTTATACTTAACTGGGGAAGGTGGGGAGGGGGGGAGGAAAGGGGAAAAAATAAAGTAAAAAGTATCCAGCAGAAAACAAGAAAACCTGCAAAGAAGCAAAGATGGATAATTCCAAATACAATGTGTAATATTTATTTTATGTTTTCTTGAAATGGAAATTTTGTTTCATGTTTTGAATCCTCTCATGTTCTGCTAAGTATGACATTTTTTTCATTTCTTCTTTTCTTACTTTCTATTTATGTTTTAAATAAATACATTTTGCCCCTTGGACTTAGCGGAGGATCTCTTCACCTACTTTACTAGCCTGGGTAACAGGGTGCCCCTTTTTCACTCACCCATGCCCCGCATCCATCTCGACCCCTTACTGGACGCCCTTCCTGTACGCTTTAACCTCGCCGTTGCTCTTATATATTTCTTGCACTCTTGTCCCTGCTAGTTTGACAGAGACAGAAATTCCATAGAGGTGTGACAATTAAGGCTGGGCTGAAATGTTGAGGCCAATGAAGGCAGCAACATCTCCCTTTGTCCTTGGCCCCTTTCCCTCAAAGCGACCCAAGCTGTGGCTTCCTCCGTTCTCTTCAGATGATGGCAGGATTCAAATTGTAGCAGGCTCGAGTAGGCAAACCCACATTAGATTGTTGTAGGAGTATCATTCTGGGACCTGGGATCAGTATCCAGCCTTCCAAGTAAAAGGGGCAGGAAGAGTGTTTTGCTGTTAGGAGGTCCCTCTTGAGGGACCATGTCCATGACAGAATTGGTGGATGTTTCAGAGACCACTACAGCCTCCCTGCTGTGCAGCCTCCCCAGTGATGTACTAATCTAAATCAGTGATATTTCTATATCAAGGCCAATTTTCAATGACCTCCCAGCCCCTTCACAATGAGTGCCGATTTTGTACCGCTTTTCGCCTGCACAAGACCAACTCTGGGCCTTGTGGCTCATGGTCGTTCATTCAGCAAATATTTATTTTGGGTTCCTACCATGTACAGGCCTTGGTGCTTAGCACTGTGGGAAAAAGTGAAAATCAGCGTCATCACAGACATGGCCCTGCACTCACTTCTGGCTAGCCCATCCTCAGAACTGGACTAGCCCGGAAGCCTGCTGAATCCAAACCTCACTGCGGTGATGCCGTAGCTTCCAAAGACGAAGCCTGGACTGGCGACTGCCCTTCCAATACTTGGGGAAGCTCTGCTTCGGTCCAGGCCAAGTCTTTGACCTTCTCTCATTTTTCCTGTCTCCACTTTCTCCATGTGATTCCTCCTCAAGGGCAGAGGATTCTTACGCAAGTCACCCCAATGCTTTTTGAGTAGTGGTGGAACACTGCCCAATTCTGTTTCGTGAACGTGGTTTTTGTCCCTATTGCTTCTCTAGTGGCCTTCATAGTCTACACTTTTTTTTTTGGGGGGGGGGAACTTATTCACGGTTCCCATTCCATAGCTGTATAATTCCCGCTACTCCAAAACAAAATGCTGTCAGATGTAAAATTTTCGCAAATTAAGGAGTACAGTCTGTGAATTTCAAATGGCTACTTTTCTTTTTTCTTTCTTTCTTTTTTTTTTTTAATTCCGCCCCCCCTCTACTCCCTCCCCTAGATGACAGGCAATCCCATAGATTTTACCAAATGGCTACTTTTCCCACCACTCTTCTTCTCCCTCTGTCCCTCCCTCCCACAAAGCACGTCATTGCTCTTATCAGACAAGTCCCTTCGAAACATAAATCAAGAGACTGAAGACGAGGAGTCAAAACACAGCTTGCTTTATTCTTAAGATGCAGGTGGTGCTGGAGGATGTGTACAGAGGATGGGGTAGCCTGCATGCTACCAATCATAGAGCCTCCGAATTGAAAGGGACCTCAGAGGGCATCTGGTCTGGCATCCCATAGGCATCCCTGACGGGGGTCATCCAGACTCTGCTTTAACGACCAAATGAGACTGCCCATCCCACGGTTGGGCTACTGGTTGTTACGAAGCCCTTCCTGATGTTGAACTGAAATCTGCCTTCCCGTAACTTACCCACTAGTCCTACTTGGGCCCTCGGGGGACAAGCAGAAAAAGTGGCATCCCTCTTTTACCTTTCAGCCCCTCTAGTACATAAAGACCACTCTTCTCCACTTTCTTCCTCCCCTTGACGTGTCTTCTCCAGATTATCCATCCCCAGTTCCTTCAGCTGAATCCTCTTACCATCCTGCTCACCCTTTCTTTGAACACTTTCCAACTTGGCAATGTCCCTCCTGAACGGTGGTGTCCGGAAGTGAACACAACACTACGGATGGGTCTGACTAGGGAGGAGTATGGCGGGGTGAGCACTTCCCTAGTCCTGGACATTGACTTTAGAGCTCCACTGGCTGGTGGAGAAGGAAGTGTCCCAGACTGGTGAGACAGCAGCCATATTACACACGGGACCTTCCTCCAGGCCCCCTGTGATGCCCCCCACCCTATCCTGGGCCCCATACTTCACCATTCCCCCTGTCCCGCTTCCCCCCCCCTCCCCAGACCCTTCCCTCCCTCCCTACCCTCCCAACCTTCTTCCAGACAGACATCACTCTTAGCTCCTGGCTAGTCACCTGAAGGAGCTGTTGGCCCCTGGGCAGGTTCACAAAACATAAAAACAAATATTGGCAAGCACAGAAAGGATAAAGACCACAAAATCAGGGTTGCTTTTGTCCATGACTCAAAGGCTCCCGGCGGGCCCCCAGTAGACACAGCACAGTGAACAGCGAGCCGCGGGAGGCACGACCTTCCACAGGGACTTTTGTGCTCAAAGAAGGAGTGTGTGCTCAGAATCCAAGGTAAGGAAATGCTTTGTGCTTGGCAAAGTCTTCCTCCCTTTCCGACTTTCTTAGTTCCATGGGCCAGCATCTCTTGTATAGTAATCCAGTTGTCCAGGATCTTCTTGTTCCTCTTCTTCATGGTCTTGCGGTGGCTCAGCGCGATGATGTTGAGCTCATGCTTGCTCTCGCTGTTCTGCTGCTCCTTCAGGCATTCCAGCCGGCTCTGCATCATGAATTCCCGCCGTTTCCGCTGCTCTCGGGCCCGGATCAAATGTTGCTTTCGCTCCTCTTTGCTCCAGTACCGTCCCATCTTCATCTCACTCACCGCGTCGTCATCTGTGGTCATGCCGCTCCGTTCCTCACGGATCTTCAGGGCCCGGGCCTTCAGGAGCCGGTCACGTACTGGTCGTTTGGCTACATAGCGAGTTCCATCGCTCCGTACCTTCACCTTCCATTCCATGCGTGGGGCTTCCGCCCCTCCGACTTTGGGGCTGGCCAGGGAGTCCTTGCACATGCTAGCCAAGCTCAGGGGGTTGTGACTCAGTTCCTCCAGGCCCCGGGCCTGACTTAGCTGCACACAACTGTGGTAGCGCTCACTTGCTTGGCCCTGCGCCCGGTGGCGCCTGGAGAGGTACGGACTGCCTTCTGCTCCCACCTGCTCCAATGTCCCCCCGGCCTTAGGGCTGCGGCGGAGTCGGTCATCGGCGTGCTGCCTCTGGCAGACCTCGCCATCGCGGGAGAGGGACCGGAACTTGGCAGGGCTCCCGTCTGGGGGGCCAGCCTTGTGGGGGCCGGCGACAGTCTGGTTGAGGTTTGAGTTCCCCGGGGCAGCCTTCTCGGCCCCTGAGCAAGTGGCCTTGAAGATGGTGTCGGTGACCCGTCTCAAGGGGCTCTCTAGCAGGGGTTCCATGAGTAATGGAGTGCTGCGGCAGCTTTCGCCGGTATTATAGGCGCTGGTGCTGTCTTTGTCGGATTTCTCCGGCAGCTCGGTGATGTCCGAGAGTTCGTGTTTCTTCGGCTCGCTGGCCCCAAAGTCATAGAGGCTCTCCTCCTCCAGCAGCCAGGCCTTCATGCACCGTTCCCGGAGCTGCTGCATCTTCTGGGCTCGCAGTATGTTCCTGCACTTGAATTCCAGGTGCCTCAGCTCCTCCTCGAGCATGGCCATCTCGTGGCCAAGGCTCTCGTTGCGGTTGACGTCCAGAGAGCTGTTGCCCCCTCCTGCCCTGGGGAAGAAGAGCCCCAGCTGGTTGCCATTCTCTAAGTGACATTTGATTTCCAGCAGCTCCCGATAACGCTCGTACTCCTCATCTGTGAGACCCGGCACGTCCCCTCCACCCAGCCCAGCTCCCTCAGCCAGGAGGGAGTCCATGCTGAAGTGGAAGTCCCGGCTCTGCAGGGCATCGCCTTGGAGGCCAAATTTACGCAGACTTCCAGGAGTGTTTGTGGTGCTTGGGGCCTCATCTCCCAGCAGATCATGTTCGGAGCTCTCTTCATTTCGAGTGCTTTCATCTGTCCGGCCTACCCCACTGTCCAGTTCTTGGCTATTGTTCAGGCCTGGGCCTGTGCTGGAAGTCCCCTTTCCATCTTCATTTTCAAGCTGAGGACAGAGAGACATTTAGGGTTCAAGTAGACCTAGACACAACACAGCTCTGGGGCCAACGGCACAGCGAGTGGTGTTTGACCTAAGGCAATATGGGCCACACGGGCCAATGGAGCTCCACCTCTCCCACCCTGCCCTTCCTCGACTCAGGCTATAGCCTTCTCTAAGGCCAACAACAGCAATTGTACCTTGACCCCTTCCCTGTCCTCACCTGGTAAGCAGAGGGGGATTTAAGTTTTTGGACCGGCAGTTCCCCCTCGTTCTCAGAGCCGAAGTCGTCTAGGAAGTCCTCACGGTCGCTGTCCTTCCACCGCTTGGTCAGCTAGAGAGAAAAGCCAAGCACAAGAGTCAGGGTCAGAGTCTCCCTGGCACCACGCTAAGGAGTGAGCTCAGCCCCGCCGAAGAAAGACACAGCCCTCCTGGGTCCCCTTTGCTGTTCGTGGAGCGGTTCTTTCAGAGGGCTTTTAAGATACTTTTAAGGGTAGAAGTGCTAGTCTGTCATTGCTCTATTTGATTCTCCTTCCCTAACATCCCCCTTGATTCTTCTGGCTATGATTACCTCCATCTCAGGCCTGGCCACAAGCAGTGAAATGTTGGTATTCTCCTCCTGGGTCAAGATGGCCACCGCTTCCTCCCGATTCTGGACATCCATGCCATTTATCTTCGACAGGGCAAGGAAAGAGGATAAAGTCACAATCCAGCCAGCCAAGTAACGGGCACAGAAAGAGCGGCTACTGGGAGTTCCACATTCTTAGCTCTGCTCTCCTTGCAGGGGAGACAGGAAGGTCCGCCATCTCCCCGGCTCATGCCCAAACCTACCTATTCTCAAATGCCCGGACCTCAACTCACGTGATCACATTATAAGATAGAGAGCTAGGAAAAGGATATCAAAAAAGCCATGGGGCCGTCACAGGACAGTTCAAATGAGAAGTGCTATTGGTGCTCCAAAAAGGAGAGCGCTCTGGGGGTTAGGGCAGGTGGAGAAGACTTCAGGGGCGATTGGGGGGGGGGAATCTGATCTCTATCTTAAAGGATGGACAGAATATGGAGAGGGGAGGGCAGCCCATCCCAGAAAGGGGAGACAGAGCCTAACTTTTGCTTGGAAGTCAGAAGACCTCCAGGTATGTTCAGGAAATGGCGAGAGGAACAATTTGACTAACACAGATATACAAGAAAAGGCTAAAAACATAGATTGGGAGCCAGACTGCAGAAGAGCCTTCCCTGAGTTGTGGGGTAAAGACCCAGGCCCATGGGAAGGGATGGAATGTTTCTAGCTAGTTATTTCCAGGCCCAGATGGAGCAGGCTATGACACGGCATCTCTTCTTGTAGTACCAGGACCAGCATGGGGTCAGACCCATTAGACACACTGCAAAGCCCTGGCAAAGGTTGCAGGGGCTCTGAATCCTTCTCATCCTGCTCATATCCCACAAGACATGAAAGGAGCGGCTCAGAAGGCAACAGGGGAACTAAGGTATCTGGATCAACAACCTTGGGCAATCATCGGGACAGGCAGGCCTTCTATCCGGCGCCAAGCAAGGGCTCTGGCCATGATGTGTATATGCCAACCCTAATTCACCTCAAAGAACCAAATACTCCTGGCTCAGAGGGCCCTGTCCGGAAGCCCCGCCCCAGAGGACCGGCAGATCATCTGGGTTCCTTCTGCTTCTCCCGAAGCCTTTTCTGGCTTCCTTTCATGGCTGCCTCCCCCACATCCCATTCTGGAAGAGCCAACTGGTACGGGAGGGGCGAGCCAGGTTACGGTCGTGCCCCCTCCCAACGTCCATTCAACGCTCACCTGGATGATGCGGTCCCCTTCTCGGATCCGGCCGTCTTTGGCTGCGATGCTGTTGGGATTTACCTATAGGAGCCATGCAAAGTGGGAACAGTGCTGGGTACTCCCAGGGAATGACAGATTGCTTCAAATCTTTCAGGCCCACTTCGCAGAGGAAGGAGACAGAGCAGCCCTTGGAATCCTTCAAGGTAAATGGCAACCCTTCCTACCCTCTGGGAACAGTCACCGGCTAGCCCCTGGCCTTGTTCTTGCAAGTAGCAGGGGGGAGCCTCAGAACTCGCTCCGAGGCTGAAAAGGTTTCAGACACGCTCCCTGGCCCTGCCTCACCACTCATGACCATTGCAACTGACACCGGGGATTATCTGACAGGCAGCTGCCCCGACCAGGGAGCTCTGCCCTTCATAACTGGCCCCCTGTTTGGGTGATGCTTCCCAGAAGCCACCTTCCCCGTCTCTGTTTTCCACATCAGACAAATGACAACCCTGTTGAGGGATGCGACGTGGACGGCCTTCCCTATACAGGCACATGCCATGCTGACGTGGAGGGCGCAGAGCATGATGGACAAGTCCCTTCCTCTCCTCTTAGTTTCCTCCTTTGTAAAGTGAGGTTGGGCTAAGTGGAATCTAAGGCCCTTCCGGCTCTCAATGTGGGAGCCCATAATTCAGAGCAAAGGGGTCAACTCTCCTCGGCATGAAAGGTGTGAGCAACAGCAGAGCTGTGGTGACAATAAAGTGGAAGCCCCGTCTCCATTCCCCCACAGCCTCCAAGCCAAAGCTCAGTGACGAGCTGGTGGAGGCTCTGAAATTCTTCAGCTTCCTCAGAGAAAGAGGAGCCCTTAAAATGCGTCCTCTTTAATCTCCTTTTTTAAACAGAGGAAACAGATCCTGAGAGAAGGGACCCGTCCACAGTTACAAGCCCAAGCCACAGAGTGGGACAGGGGAAATACAAAGCTGTCTCACACACCTAATGCTGCTAGTGGCCAAAGGGGCCCCCAGATCAAGGTGAACCCTCCCCACAAACCAAAGTGGAGGAACCCCCAATCAAGGTGGAAGATCTCCCACAAATCAAGGTGGAGGAATCCCTAAATCAAAGTGGAGGACCCCCCCAAATCAAGATACAGGAACCCCCCAAATCAAGGTGGAGGACCTCCCCCAAATCAAGATACCGAAACCCCCCAAATCAAGGAGGAGGACACCACCCCCCAAATCAAGATACAGAAACCCCCCAAATCAAGGAGGAGGACACCACCCCCCAAATCAAAACGGAGAACAGCCCCATCACACACACACACACACACAAGTCCTACCTCTCCAACGTAGATCCCCAGATCCTCTTCGTCATCTGTTCGGTAGCAAACCATCAAGCCCAGCTTGTCCTGGTGGCTGGCTTTATAGAGCTCCACCTCCTGCCACGCAGGGGGAGCAGGGAAGGGAGAATAAAAATCCCAGAGGAATCATGAGTGACGCACAGCTGGATGCCCAGGGGCCAGGACAATCACGCCATTAAGCTAGGCCATCCAAAACCAGCCCCTCTACCCGGGGAAACCTCACCTCTTCTCTCGCAACACCTACAGTGTGGCTACTTACAGTGTCTCTTTGTCTCTCTCGGGTCTGAGATCTGTTCTCACTTCCCCTCAAAAACTGTGATTGTTAACAACAGCCCGCTTCTCGGAAGCCCCAGGAGACACACGAGGAAACGTACGAGACAGCAGACGCACAGGAAGACACAGACTCACCTACACAGAGCAAACACGGGAACCCGCCCCAGGCCCTCCTTCGTGCCCGCGTGGCTATGGCCACGAGGGATGGGCTGAGCCAGGAAAGCGCCCCACTGACCCGGGGCACGCCCACGATCCACTTCTCTCCTGGGCATTTTCTGTCTCCCAAGAAGTGACCAAGCCTCATCACTCCCCAAATGGAGGCCCATGAGAGTGGCCACTGCCAATGTCAGCCCCTCACCTCATACTCCAGCTCATCCACACGGTCTGCCTCCTGCTGGCTGCCCTCCATGAACTCCGCTGGGTCATAATACTCATGGCCGATGGGGGGGCTGCCCAGGAGAAGGTGGGAGGGATCAGGACCACTGACCATCCGTCTATCTCCCCCCACTGCTCTCCCCACCTCCCCCCGCTCCAGGGTCGGACATATCTATCTCCCTGCAAGTGGCCCGGTATCCGGAATCCAGATGAGCTGCATACACTAGACCACCCTCAAGACTGAACCTGCTGAATTCCACTCCTTTCAAGCCAACTCATTCGTGCAGAGGCCGGAACCGCTTTGCGGAGCGTCCAAGGATCCAGAAGGGAAGACTAAGGATGCCTAGCCGCCCCCCGCCCCAGCGGGTCCTCACCGCTGCACCCTCCGGCTCGCAAGATGACTCTGGCCTTTCTGACCAAAGCTGTCCCCGCTAGGGCCGTGACTAGTGAGTGCCTCATCGCCAGCCCCAGCCCCTTAACTAGCCCTATCCCATGCAGTGCCCCCAGGAGTTAACCAGGCCCAACACATTCTCCGGGACCAGAGCTGGGGTGATGCTGTCCCCTTAAATACTGCTTTCCAATCCCCAGGAAATGCTTAGTACCAAGGTCAGCAGCAGCCCTTCCTCCCTATCTCCTACCTCCGACTGAGGAGAGGGGGCCCTGGTAGCAAGCAGCTCCCCCTGCGATCTGGCTGGAAGATTAGTGGTGCTGGGGCACTCACACTCTCAATCATCCCTGACTGGAAGAAGGCCTCTTCTTTCCGAGGAGTAAAGCAGAGAAACGAGAGGAAGGAAGCAGGCAAGAGATGAGAAGAGATCCAGAGAGATGAGGGAAATAAGAGAGAGGGAGAAAGCAAGAGGATTCAAAGACATGAAGCAGAAGGACAATGAGGAAGAAGGAAAGAAGGAAAGACCAACTCGTTCCCTCGGCACCACATCTAGCAGCAAGGAATAATCCACAGCCAGTTCCACGCCAGCAGAGGGGGGCTTGCCTCCCTTGAGCCCTGGGAGGAGATGAAGGGAGGAAGGCCTCAGTGATAGCTTCCTCATCCCATCGCTGGACGGTGAGAAGCCGGAGACAAGCGCTCCTGGGGCTTGATGGCGAATCCAACATGGACCTCCTGGGAGGCAGCCCCAGGACTGCAACCTGCCCAGCCCATTCCCCAGGGCAGATTTCCACAAGGAAGGAAAGCAGCCAATCCTGGGGATACAAGAGGATCGGAAAAGGTAGTTCCAACATTCTGCCTCCGAAGCCCAGGTCAGGCTTAAATGTGGCCTTTGGCAAACGGCCCTATCTAGATGCTGGCCCGGAGCCCTCCTGGGGGCAACTCCCAGTCCCAAAAGGACATACGGCTCCAGGATGACCATGGGCGGAGTGGGAGGGCGCAGCTTGCCCAGCGCCATGACATGCTCGAAGGTGATGTCAGTCTGAGTCCCACTGTCCACCAGCTGCAGGTCGTTGCAGGAGCTGTCCCCCCGGAGCCGGGGGCTTCGTCTTAGCACCTGGATCACCAGGGGCTCCTTGGAGGAGCGCAGCGCTTCCAAGGTTTGCTCCTTTCCATTCACCTGTGGGCAGAGACATGCCCATATCAGCATCCCGAGGCTATTTCCCCATGGAAGGGGGAGGAGAAGGGGACCCAGCCTGGTAGGACTTGAGCATGACACTCGTTGCCTGAGCTCACCGACCAGCAGCCCCAAATGGATCCGAAGAAGAGGTGACCATCCTTTTTGCTGTAACTTTGATTCCTGTTCCCATTCCTACCATTCTGCCCTTGCTGTCAAATAGCATACACCAAACCAGCTCAGACAAGTCGAGGAATGAGAGAAAAGACCCACAGGGGCCTAGTCTCAGGGCCAGGGCAGCATGCTCTACCACAAGAGACCTTTCTCCATGGCAACAGACCTTCCTCCAGAAGATCCCAGAACTTCTTCACCTTTCCTCACCTTTAGTCAGCATGGAGGTGTTTTGGGAAGGACCAAACCAGGGTCATCTGGAATCTGTAAAATACTTGAGAATCCGGTGGCAAGAGTCTAACATCATCATCACTACCCCAATATATTAGGTACAATACCAAGATGATGATGGGGACGGGGGGGGGGGTCGATCGGTGTGGGTCCCAAACACTCATGAAGTTTCTACTGGGTCCCCCATCTATGCGTAGCAATATAGAGGGGAAGGAACGGAGAACACTGTAAACAAGCCCTCGGAAAGCTTCCGATGTGCTGGATGGGAAAACAAATCCGCATGGCAAGATAATTAACAATGCAAGGCAGTCCATGATAAATAAATGCAAAAGGAAGCAAGGGGCCCTTGTGCTAGATCTTGAAGAACAGTTAGAAATGGAACCATCTCCCCATCCGGGTAGAAAGGAGAATGCGTTCTGGGTGATGAAGTATAACGACAAAACCAAAATCCCAGAGATGGGAATGAGTTTGAGGGTGGAGGTGCAGAGAGGACACCAGCCTGGCCGGAGCAGGGGCAGGAGAAACACAGATGAACAGTCAGAGAAGAGGCCAGACTGGGAAGATCCACCATTTCTAGTCTCCAGATACAACTCCTATATCTTCTAGAGCAAGGGTTCTCAAACTACGGCCCACGGGCCAAATGCGGCCCGCCGGGTTCTGGCAAATGGGCTGAGGGGCGCAGACAGAGGGTGAGCTTTTGTCTTTACTATAGTCCGGCCCTCCCACAGTCTGAGGGACAGCGAACTGGCCCCCTAGTTAAAAAGTTTGAGGACCACTGGTCTAGAACAACTGGGCCCATGCCAATATTCAGCCTGATCTCTTGGCGGCATTTCCAAAACCCTCTGGGCTCACTCAGTTCCTTCCCCCTTCAAAGCTTCATTGTCTTCAACGCCCTGCTGCTTCTCCTGCCACCCCCTCCTACCCTAAATTAGCTGCCTGTATGTCTCTCCTGGTGTCTGAAGGAAACCCTAAGAATCCTGGGAAACTGCATGCTACCTAATACCTCCATCCTAATCCAAAGTGACTTCTCTTTGGTACAAGTCCCATCTTTTGCAAGGGTCTGCGGCACTGAGGGTTATATGCCCAAATCATACAATTACTGGGTGGTTACAGAACAGGAAAAATAATGATTGTCTCATTCACGTTTATAGTCCGAAGCACCGATTTCCAGTTGGAGGGGGCCAAAGAGGCCATCTAGTGATTAGATTTTCGTCCAATTTCCTGTTTTTAAGAAGAGAGGGTGACACATACACGAATAAGTCTAGGATCGAATGTGACGGGGCCAAAGGCAAGAAACAGATGAGGGAATCTAGAAAACCCAGGGAAGGAGAAATATGGACAAAATGTGCTCTTGAAATAATTCTACATGGCTAACGCCAACACCTAGGCATTCCCCCTGCCCGCCTTCTTTTTTCTTTTTTAAAAATTTATTTTATTTTTAATTTATGGAATAAACCAAGCATTTCCATAACATAACATAGTATAATAAAGAGATGGCTGCATATAAAACTCTAGATCTTTTATGTACATTTTGCTATTCCTTTTAAATATGTAATAATGTGATAATGTAGATTTCTTTTTTTCTTGCATCCCTCCCCGTGCCCTAGAGATAGCTACCATAAAACATAAATGGAGGGGAGTGTGGGTGTGTGCGTGTGTGTGCGTGTGTGTGTGCGTGTGCGTGTGCGTGTGTGTGTGTGTGTGTGTGTGTGTGTAACATTCTAAACATGTATCAGTTCTCTCTTTGGATGCAATATGGCCCTTTCTTACTCAGCTGGAGTCCGTACAGTGGAGCATGATGTCTTTTCATCTGGCCAGCCTTCTCTGTATAAATAAACAACAAAATCTTCCATCCCACTTAACTTTTTCAGTTACTGGGCATTAGGAACTTAGCTCATGGGCAAAGAGATACAGGAACAAATACATCACGTGCTGTCACTGACAAGAATCTGGGTCAGGGAGGGACTTACAAGCATCTTCAACTATTTCCAATAAGCTAGATGAAGAAGAGGTCACGTGACGATGGGCAGGGTGTCATGGTTTCACAAAAAAAAAAAAAAAAAAAAAAGCAGCATGTGACGGCTTAGAAGCACACAGCAAGACCAGGAGTCTGCTATCTGCCGAGATGTGCTCACACCTGTGGTGTGCATGTATGTAAAGAACAAGGGTGTGTCCACACTGGCTGTGCTGAATCTAAGGAATTGTTGCGAAGTCACGTGTCTGCCGGAGGATGTGTGCGTGTACCTCTCCCTGAGGTGTGTGCTCGCGCCCTTCCCACATTTCCACCGTTGGGATCTGTGGGCAGGGATCCTGGGTGACACAAGGAGGCTCCGCCACTGTCTTTTCTCTGTATGGCTGCACAGCAGCTGGGTTGCTATGGAAACTGAGCCCAGGCTGTGGAAAGGGAGCATGGGTTGGTTGTTGAAGGGGCGCCATGTCAGGATGTCAGAGGTAGGGGGATGGGGCAGAGAGCTGCTGCTGTGTGGGGACTGTGTGTGGCTACAAAGAGTCAAAGCCGGTGCTCGAGGCAGGTGACATGCAGCTGGATGACCAAGCAGTCTCTGCCTGGAGCCCCATCCCCCACTTCCTAGCTCATGTTCCGTTAGTATTAATTGCATCCGGTCCCCCAAGCCCCAGTTGTTCCTCCCAATTGCTGGGCCAGCACAGGGCTGGGGGGCGTTGGGGTCCTCCGCTCTCTTTCACTGCATCTGAGCAGTTGAATGTCTACCATAGCGGCTCTCCCCCTCATTAGTGTGTGGGGGGGAGGAGTACAGGAGTGAGTCCCAAAGTGATGAGGATTGACGATGGCACAAGATGATGGGAAGGATGGGGGATGGGAAGCAGAACAACCATCCTCTTCTGGAGCTGCTTTTCCCTGCCTCCAGTGCTGCCCTCCCACCTCCCGCTTTTCTAAACAACGACCACAAAAAATCCATTTCAGAGTCTTCCTACAGAGACAAAGAGCCAGATAGAACATGGGGAAGAAGAAGAAGACAAAGCTATGCAAAAGGATGAATAAAATGAAGGAAAAGGGGGCAGAGTTGGGGAGGAGCAGAATGAATGTCAGGGCATTGTGGCTTCTTGAAGACTGTGGCTAACTGAAAGGAGACTGGGCACAGGCAGATTCTGAAGCCCCAGCAGGTAAAAAGCTAGAGGTGGATTACTCCCATTAGGCAGGAGATTATGGGATTACTCCCATAAGGCCCTGGGGCAGAAGGGGCACTGGCGGCTGACCAACATTCTTCCCCTCCCTCTCCCTTCAGCAGGAGCACAGAGCCCCCAGACACCAGTTAGAGGGACATGTCGACGTCCATTTTTAAAATACTGCTTAAGTCAAAGCTCATCCTTCCCTTCATCTTCTTTCCTGCCTCCACTGCTCCTCTCTAGCAGCCTGGGCTCTTCCATGCTGCCCCCTCTATCCCTCCAGCTCTCCCCTTCCCTCCCTCTCTCCTCAATCTCTCTGTCTCTGTCTTGCTCTCTCTCTGTCACACACACACACACACACACACACACACACACACACACACACACACACAGTCTTACCTCTGGATCTCTGTTTATGAGGGCTTGTTCACTTCCTTCCCTGGATCTATGAATGCCCACTCCTGAGACTGACATGAGCTGGAAGGAATGGCTGATGCCTACAAACCCTTCTAGAAGAACGTGGGCCCCAGGAAGAACAAGTGCTTTCCTAGGCACAGTAAGTTCTCAAAAAGACAATGAGGGAGCCACGAATTTCCCCTCCAAAAGAGAAATAAGCACTCGCTGGAACATCAGCTCCCTCTCTCAGTACAAGAAAAAGGTGAAGCTAGTGTGCTATTAGCCTTGGCTGACCAGGAAGTGATAATTGCTGAAGCCACCACAATGAGCAAACTTTCAGAAAGATCTAAGTCTTATTCCCCATCAGCCACCTCACCCCCCAGTAGTGTTCTCTAGCTACCATGCTAGAGGAGAATACTCTGGGCCTCAATCCAAGGCAGCACATCTGGTTATTCAGGAACAGGTGGGAAAGGAATGAAGAGGACAGACTGCAAAGGATAAGGGGATTCTTTTTTCTCTTCTGAGTCCATTTTCTCCTTAAGAAATTAGAGGCAAAGTTCCTGGAGCCCCCAAGAAAATATGACAGTTGAATCCAATCTCTAAGTGCTCCCTAACAGAAGTCTTATGAACCATGTCTTCTTTAGCCCTGCATTTTTCCAGTATATATATATATATACATACACATATATCTTTCTTTCTTTCTTTCTTTCTTTCTTTCTTTCTTTCTTTCTTTCTTTCTTTCTTTCTTTCTTTCTTTCTTTCTTTCTTTCTTTCTATATATATATAAAGAAAGTAGGACAAATCTGGAAGTCAATGTGTCTTTGCTTTCCTTATTCCCTTGCACAGCGTTTCTCTGTTTCTTCTTTGGGCTCTCTATGCATATCCAGCCAGCTCCTCATCTCTCTGCCCCCCCCCCCCACACTCTCTCCACCCCCTCCCATCCTTATATTCTCTCATTCTCTCCCTGACTCTCTCTGTCTGCTTTTTTCTTTCCCTTCCCTCTTCTTGTCACCCAGTGATTCCTCCTCCACTTGAGAACTCAGGCCTAGACCTTCTTCATGCCTGACCACTCTCCCTGGTCTTCTCCCTAGCCCACAAAGTCTCACTTTCACACACAGGCCTAACTGGAATTAGCAAGAGAATACTGATAATCACCCGGAAACCTAGATAGGTAAATTCACACCTGCCACTGAAAAGCTGCAGCACCAACGCTTTTTGAAAAAGTCACTGTGGCCACTCTTGGTCCTGAAAAACAGCTGATGAGCTTCATTTCCTTCCTTTTGGCACTAGCAGTTAGGAGTGCAAGGATGGAACTCTGTACCAAGCCCACAGCGTTGGTCTTGCTTGACTGTTTTTCTTTGTTACAAGGGAAGTTCTATCAGAAAGTGACTGTAGTGTAAGAACAAAGGGCATCAATAAAAATAAACCAGCCAGGGAGGAGTTTGAAGAGAGGAACACAAACAGGAGAGCCCCAATGCAAAGAATGAGAGTCAAAAATAAGCCAGTGAGAGATTGTGTCCAGAAAAACAGTATAAAATGAGATAAAAATATAGTTACATTGTGCAAAATCTGGGCATTCATAAATGCACATACATTCATGCAAGTGTGCACACATGTACGCACACGCACATGTGAAAACACACACACAGTGGGAGGAAGAATCCCATGAGGCAGCACTAGGCTTAAGACAGCTCCTGGATCCTCCCCATGTGGCATCTAGCACAACTCTGCTCCTCACCTTCTCCCCATCTTGCCAGGTAGCAGAGTAGAGCAAAAAAGGTGAGTGGACGTGGAGCCAAAAGAACCAGCTTTGTCACTTTCAAGTCGTGTGACCTTGGACGAGTCACTGAACCTAGCAGAGGATTCTTGGGAACATCAGATGAGAATGATCACAAAGTCATTGGTACTGAGTGAGCCAATGACACCCCACACAACTACTGGTCATCCTGACTGGGCTGTCTCCTGACTTTATTAACTTCCATTTGGTTTCTTCTTCTTCTTCATTCCTTTCCCTCTACTTTGTACATTTATGTCCTTTCCAGAAAGAGAAGGAAATAAGCATTTCTTTTTTTTTTTCTTTTTGCTGAGGCAACTGGAGTTAAGTGACTCGCCCAGGGTCACACAGCTAGGCAGTATTAAGTGTCTGAGGCCAAATTTGAACTCAGGTCCTCCTGACTTCAGGGCTAGTGCTCTATCTACTACACAACTAGCTGCCCCTGGGAATAAGCATTTCTTTAACAATGCCTATTATGCACCAAGCACTGTGCTAAGTGCTCTTTTTTTTTTTTTTTTTTTTTTTTAAACCAAAATTTCCTCTTCTCCCTCTCTCCATTCATCCACTGGACTTGCTATGGCCATCTCCCCTAACACAACCTCAAAAATCACATGAAGATAAAGGAGTAGAAACATGGCTGATGTTACTACAACCAGAGGGGCAGGCAGTTGATCTGTGGGAAGAGGAAGGCAACAACTGCTGCCGGGATTCCTAATGCGGGCACGAGTCTCTCCTTTAATTTTAAGGCTTCATGTAGGCATGGGAGTAGATAAAAAGGGCAAAAAGCCAGTTCTGGATTGATACGTGCTAAAATTGGGCCCATTATAATAACGGTGCTTGCGAATTTGATTGTACTGACAGTTGCATGGTGTATGAAGCTATGAATTGATACGACCATTCTGGAAAGCAATTTGGAATTATGTGAACAAAGTGGTGAAAATGCTCACGCCCTCTGACTCAGACCCTCCACCTTTAATCGCCCCATATCTGCCCCTAATTTTCAATCTCTCCTTATCTATGTCCCAGCTTATTCAGCTGTGGGTTGTGACCCTATGTGAGATCTCACAACTGAATGTGGGGGCCGTGAAATAATGATTTATTATCAGCAAACCTTTCATTTGTATTTTATAGTTTTTATTTTATATTATTTATATAGCCAGGCTCACAATCTCTTGAACGAAAAGGGGTAAGGAGTGTGCCGCTCACTTTCCAGCAAGTAAGGCTCCTTCCCTACTTACAAACACATTCAGACCTTCATCCTTGATGCAAGCCTTCATTTGATCCTATCATCCCCTTATGTTATCCTATATCTCGACCACACTCCTAAAAAAGCCTCTATTTTCTCACCTCACACTAACTTCTCAGCCTCTTATAGTCAGGCAACACTCAACTGACCCTTCTCCCTCCACAGGGAGAGATGATTTTGTAAATGACAGTTCCAGTGGCCTTTGTAAAAATGCCTCTCCTTCTTGGCCTTTCTGCTGACCACAGCCTTGGATACTCACTCTTCAGCGGATTTCCATTCTCTGCTTTCTTCCTGCTTCTCCTATCTGTCTGCCTAGTCAGTGTCCTTGATGTGATCATCATTGTTCTATTGTCCTCCTGGATAGCTCCCAGGGTGCTGCCCTATGCCTACTTCTTCCTTATCTCTTTCACACACTCTCTTACTGACCTTATCGGCTCCCCTGTGTCCCACGATCACTTCTAGCAGACACCTCCCAGTTACGGCTTCCGTCCTAGCCCTTCTCCTGACTGCCAGTCTTGGATCTCCAACCAGGGGTCTAGCAGGCATCAAGTCTAAAACAAAACTCATCATATTTCCCCCTAAATCCTCTCTTTTCTAAACTTCTCAATTTCTGCGGGGTACCACCATCCTTCTTATGGGGTGGACAAGCCCCCTTAGCTGAAGCAACAAGATAGCGGGAGGGAGAGAGAGACAGGAGGCAGCAGGTGCCAGGTGAGTAAAACCACTTCAAGCACCATCTCCTCTCAAAGCCAGATGGAGACAGGCCAGGATTCTAAATTCCCAACGTTAGGATCTGATTCCATTTCCTCACTGTATCCTCTCAATTCATACAGTTCTCATTCTAGCTCAGGCCTTCGTGCTCTTTTGCTTGGATTACTGCAACAGGCTCTTACTGGTCCCCCTGCCTCTAGTGTCTCCAATCTAGCTTCCACGCACCTGCCAAACCACAGCACACATCTGCGTTACTCCACTCCTGTCCAATTTGTTTTAGTTTATTTTCAGCTCATATTCTCTCCCTCCTCCGCACCCCTTGAGGAGACAAGAAATATAGAACTCATTACAAATATAAAGTCATACAAAAGAAAATTCCATATTAGCCATGTTTGGGGAGGGGCAGGGGAAGGAGAAAAAGAAAGAAACATCTAATTTGCCCTCTGAATTCATCAGGTGGTTAGCGACTTATGTTAGAGCTCCTTTAGAGTTGTGGTGGAACATTGTATAGTTCAGAGTTACTTAGTTTTTCATAGTTAATTATCATTACAATATTGCTGTTGTTGTATAGATTGTTCTGCTCCTGCTCACTTCACTTTGCATTTCTCTAGTTATTAGTGATTTAGAGCATTTTATCATATCACTACCAAATAGATTTCTTTCTCTGAAACGGGTGTTCATATCCCTTGACCACTTATCAACTGGAGAACAGCTTTTATTCTTATAAATTTGGCTCTGCATGTATTTGAGAAATGAGACCATCAGAGAAGTTGGCTGCAAAGATTTTTTCCAATCTTCCTGCTTTTCCTCTCATTTTAACTGTATTGGTTTTGTTTGTGCAAAAACATTCTCATTTTCTGTAATCAAAATTGTCCATTTTATCCCCTGTGAACTTCTCTATCTCTTCTTTGTTCACAAAATCTTCCCTTATCCAAACGTCTGATGGGTAATGTCTCCTACGTTCCACTAATCTGCTTATGATAGTACCCTTTATGTTTAAATTACGTACTCATTTTGAGCTTATTTTGGTATCCAGTATGAGATGTTGGTCTGTGCCCACTTTTTGCCAGTGCTTTGTTGAACTGAACTGTCTAAGTCATAGAGAAGTTGCAACATATAGTAATGGAAGCTTCCACTCTGGGAGTTCTTTGCACAGCTAAAATTGTAGATTCTTCCTATATTCCTGTGATGCAGTCCAAGGGTAATTACATCATCTATGCCAGGGAGAGAGACAGACGGGCAGGTAGATAGATATGTGGATAGAAAGATAGGTAGAGGGAGAGATAGGTAGATGGGTAGGTAGGTAGTTGAGTAGGTAAGATAAGTAGGTAGATGAGCAGATAGGCAGAGAGTTAGGTAGGTAGATAGTAGATGGTATGAACATGCAACGTGGCTTTAAAATTCATTAGCAGCAACATATTAAAAGGGCAAAAGGTAAGGACATTACTCTGAAAACAGAAGACCTATATGTCTTTCTCCCCCTTCATCTTTCTAGTCCAGCCACTTCAAAATGAGAAATGAGCCAAGTGGTCCCCCCGGCCCAGCACACAGCTCTTTGTTTAAATCCACATCTGTTGCTTTCCAGTCCTTGCTCTTTGCTGCACTGTCGTAGATTCTTTATTTAAGACCTTGGAGCAGGAAGATCTGAGTGCAAATCTTGCCTCCAGACACTTTCTAGTTATGTGGCCCAGGAAAATCACCTCACCTCCAGGCTGAGTCTCCTCTATAAAATGAGGGTAACAGCAGCACCCGCCTCACAGGATTATTGTAAGGACTTTGTAAAACATTTCCCAAATCTTAAAGCTCTATAATTATTATAATTATTAATAATCAGCTGAATCGATTTTTCCATTTCTCCCCTAAAGCCATCCTACATTTTGTTGCTTTGTAAATAAACTTCTTCCCCCATGGGTGAGTGGCTGTCAAAAAGACAAGGCTCCAAATTCATTGGCAGCCTGACGCTGGCTGAGGAGGGAGAAGAGCCAGGTTTAAACCCTCATTCTGACCTAGGCCAGGTCATCTCATCTCAGTGCCCATGGCTGATCTCCCAGATGCCAAACTACAGAACCATAAGTTCTGTATCTTCTTCTTCCAGCTTCTCTCCATCTTCATCTGTGGACATTTGCCATACTCAGAGCCTCCTGGAGATTTGGAACCCCAGATCTCAACTTCTCCTCACCATCCCCTCCAAAGGGCTGAAACCAGCCACTTTCCATTCTCCTCTTTTCCCAAGTATTCTTGAATTCCAGGCGTTTGCTTCATTTTTCTCTGCCCTTTGGTGCCCCTGGCCTATGTACACTGCCGCCCTTGCCCCCCAACCCCTGCTGGAGGAGCTGCTCCTTCTGTGCCCTGCCAAGAGTGGGATGATCTCAGACTCTGAAACAGTAAAATAAGATGAACATGCCTCCTCCTACTCTCCTACCATCCATTGAGCAATGAGCGCCTTCCTGTTTGCAAGGAGAATTTACACTGAAAGTAGATGTGGTTTGGGGTTTGTTAGTTTGTTTGCAAGGCAACTGGGGTTAAGTGACTCATTCAAGGTCACACAGTAAGTGTTAAGTGTCTGAGGCCGGATTTGAACTCAGGACTGCTGTTTTATCCACTGTGCCATCTAGAGGCCCCAGTAGTGTTTAACTACTGGGATGAACCCCTTCTCCCCCCTCCCAGGAAATACCCACAAGTACCAACCTATTTCTAGAAGCAATTCCTTTGTGGCAAAGAACTGAAAAATAAAAATATGAATTGGTCAATGCCTGAGCAAGGGATGGAATATGAAGGACAATGGAATATTGCCACACCATGAGCAATGATGAAGGCAACAGTTCCAGAGAAACCTGGGAAGCCTGTGGGAGGCGATGCAAAACAAAGTGTGAAGAACCAGGAAGATGATTTATACTATGATATCAACACGGTAAGAACAACTCAAAGACTTCTGTGCTCGAATGAGCAGAATGAGCAGTCTCGCTTCTAGCCAACAGGTGAGGAAATACGCTAGCCACCTCCTACCAGAGAGGTCTTGCGGTATAAAAGGAGACGGATTTTTGAGACACGGCCAAAGTGTCATTTTTCTCAACTGGGCATCTCTGTTTACAAGAGCTGTGTTCATCATGCTTTGTTTTATTTTTAAACTGTGGGGTGGGGAAGAGAAAATGGATTTTTTGTTAATAGAAAAAAAAAAGATTTAATTTTAAAAAAGGAAGAAAGTGGGTTTGCAATGGAAAGCAAATTAAATGAAAAGAATACAACCAAATTGAAAGTGTGTAATTATAATAATCAAGTGTGGTCCCAGAGAAGGGATGACAAAATGCCTTTCATTGGAGAAGTGGAGAGCATGGCCCACGTGGGGAAGAATGATGGGCAGAAAATGACTCTGCTGCATGTGCCAGTTGGCTTTGGAAATTAGGGGTTGGTTTGAGGTGTTTTGTCTGGTTTTCTTTTAAACCTCTGATACAAGAGAAGACTCGCTGGGTAGACGGGTTCACTGGATATTGGGGAATGAATGTGTTGCGACAACAAAAAGCATCAATAAAAACCTAAACCCGAGACTGGTCAGGATTTTCCCCTTGGATCTGCCACGCAGAGGTTTTACACGGCAACAAGACTATCGGAGGAGCAATTCTGAGGGACAACGAGCGATGAAGAGAGCCATCTACGAACAAAGAGGACCATGGGAGCTGAGCGTGGGCCACAGCATAGCAAGCGTTCTCACTCTCTGTTGTTCCTCGCGGTTTGTTTTCTTTCTCAGCTTTTTCCTTCCTTCTTGATCTGCTTTTTCTTGTGCAGCAAGCTCTCTGCGTGGCTATGGATACAGATGGTGGATTTGACATCTACTTTAGCATATTTCACATGTAGGGGAGGGGTGGGGGGAAGGAGGGGAGATTTTGGAACAGAAGGCTTTGCAAGGGTCAATGTGGGAAAATGTTTTGTAAATCAAGAGCCTTAATTAAAAAAAAAAAAAAAAGCTGGGCACTCTGGGGAGCCAGCAGCGGCTCCCTCTCCAAGCCCTGGGCCGCTCAGCCAGGGCCCCGCGGTGAGGGTGCACACGGGTGCAAGCTGGGGCCGGGAGGGAGGCGGCGACAGCGGCCGCCGGAGGGAGAGCGGGGAGGGGTCCGCTGCACAGGGCTCATAAAGGGCCCGGCCGCCAGACAAAGAGGCAGCCTCCTCGGCCGCTTAGAATGCACAGCCCCGTCCTCCCTCCCGCGGCCTGCGCATGCCCACGCCCACACGCCCGAGCAGCGCGCTGGGCGAGCCGGGCCCACAACGGGACCATCGGAATCCAGATTTAACCGGGAACACGTACAGCCGGCCCCTTTTCCTTGACGGCGCGTTCCCCTGTGTTGGAAACCCGGCCCAGTGACGGTCCCCACACAGCCCAGCGGCCCCGGTCCCAGGGAACAGTGTGCTCGGAGAGCCATTCCCACGGGCTTAAGTGAACATCAGAGGGGGAGGGGGAGGCCACAAGGACGCAGGAAGCCCGGATGTAAGGAGGGCTGGATTTATACACTCAACTTATTCAGTTATGCAGCGGAACCTCCTAATTCATCTTTAAGCACCGTGTCATGGAGTTGGCAACCTCCCTCTTCTATCCCCGTCCACCTCCATTGGGCCCGGCCCCCGCGGGCCCTCATCACGCTTCCCACCCAGGCTCCCTTGGCAGGCCACACCAGCAGGGTGCCTCCGTGCCGGTCGCCTCTGCCAAGCAGAAGTCAAAGGGAAGACAGGAAGGGAGGAGGGAGAGAATGGAGAATCCTCTTAAACTCTCACTCTTTGGGGGGCTGCCTCCAAACAAACAGAATAGCCACCCTTTGTTGGGAGAATTTGGCCAAAGGAGATGACGTCACATCTGGAATGTCAAGTCTTAAGGGGTCAGAGATGGGCAGCAGAGGCCCAGTGCACAAGGGAGGGACAGAAAGCTCCCGGTGGAATGCTGCCCTAGCCAAGCTCCTTCTCTTGTCAAACTTGAAGTCATTTTCTTAGACTGGCCTGCTGGAATTGGAAGAGCAAAGGAAAACCTGGCTGGCAGTGATATTGGGGCAGCTGTGGAGCCCTGCTTTAAGAGAAGAGCCACGATTCTGTCACACACGGAAGCCACAAACCACCCACATGAGAATCTCAGGAGCATCAATCATCAATCAAATAGCCATCATCGTTGTCGTGGTTCCATTTACCACTAATTGACTAGGTTTCCCTTCACTCACCTCAGAGCTAATCTGGCTGAGCTAACGGCACTGTCTACCCTTTGTAAAAATCACAAAGATCCTCTTTCCCCAGCACTTCAAGCACCTAAAAGGCACTACCCAGAAGACGCCCTGAAGGGAGTACATGGCTTATTACCAGCTTCACCACAAATCTGGAGGGAGATAGGAGAGGTTTTTGAACCCTTACCACTAGACCATAAATCTCAAGATTTCTTCCTGTCTTGGCAGGAAATACACAGCAGGTGAATAAGCCTTCCATTCCATTCTGTGACTTTAGTTCTTCCTAACTGCCTTGTACAGTAAAAAAGCATTAGCACCTCAAGGGAAATCATTCTCTCATATTTTGCTTTCTTGAAACATTAGTGGCTGAGACTAATGTTGGGACCGACCTGTTGCTCATCCCACTAGAAAGATCGCCGGGGCCCCGCTCTCCCACTTATTAGCCATGTGATCTTAGACAAATCACAGCCCTTCTTCTGGCTTCAGTTTTCTCACCTCTCTAATGGGACAGTAGTCCCTATATTATAGTCATCATGAGGCTTGTGAGATGAAGTGAAAATTAATATAGGTAAAAGTCAATCAAATCCAGCAAAGGACTCCATACACTCACTATTTCCGTGTTTTGTGGTACCCAATTTTTACTCTTCTGCTACTCTTTGTAAGAACAACTTCTCTGCTCAAATTCTTCCTTCAGCCTGAGCTCTCCATGTGCATTTACCCCAGGATGGAAACCAGACCAGGGTTCCATTTCAAAGCATAGTGATTCCTGTGCAAATGACAGGAACCCAATGATAGAATCTGCTCTCAATTCCAGAGAGAGACTGGCCCTTCCATCTTCCTCTGCCCTTCCCTGAAGAATCTGCCAACACGATTTTGTTGCCTCGTCAGCTACATACCTAGAAATCCACAAAAGTCCATCAATACGTAAATATCATCCAAACATACATATGCACATATCACCACATCTCAACAAAACAAAAACAAAAACAAAACCCTGGTGGTATCTAGGGGAAAAGGCATAGGAGCCCATTATGAGATCTGGCCCCCAAATCCAGCTCTCTGGACAACTCTGAGCCTCAATTTCTTCATTTGTAAAATGGAAATCACAATCCACCCACGATGTCTCCCACAAGCTTGTGGGGAAAATCCTTGAAAGGCTTTAGAATGATACAGAACTACGTGCCACTTATTAAGGAAGATGAGTCCGAGTTCTCGCTTCTAGACCTCAGAAACCAAGTAACGAGGACTTCGGGAAACCTTCAATAACTTCTTCTGGATATTCACAAGTGGGAAAGAGAAACCACTCTGAGTACCACCTCCACAAAAATGAGATTGGCTAATATGACGGAAAAAGGAAATAATAAATGTTGGAGAGGATGTAGGAAAAGTGGGACCCTAACAAACTGTTCATGGAGTTGTGAACTGATCCAACCATTCTGAAGAGCAATTTGGAACTATGCCCAGAGGGCTTTCAAACTGTGCATACCCTTTGATCCATCAGTGTTTCTACTGGCCTTATATCCCAAAGAGATACTAAAGAAGGGAAAGGGACCCACATGTCCAAAAATGTTTGTGGCAACTCTTTTTTGTGGTGGCAATTAAGGGCATGTCCATCAATTGAGGAATGACTGAACAAATGGTATATGAATGTAATGGAATATTGTTTTGTTCTATAAGAAATGATGAGCAGGCAGATTTCTTTTGTTTTTATTATAGCTTTTTATTGACAACATATACCTGGGTAATTTTTCAACATTGACCCTTGCACTCACTTCTGTTCCAACTTTTCCCTTCCCTCCCTCCATTCCCTCCCCTAAATGGCAGGGAGTCTTATACATGTCAAACATGTTAAAGTATATGTTAAATACAATATATGTATATATATTTATACGGTTCTCTTGTTGCACAAGAAAAATCAGATTTAGAAAGGTAAAAATAATCTGGGAAGAAAAACAAAAATGCAAATAGTCCACATTCATTTCCCAATGTTCTTTCACTGGGTGTAGCTGATGCTGTTCATCACTGATCAATTGGAATTGAATTGGATCCTCTCATTGCCACTTCTATCAGAATTCATCATCATACAGTATTGTTGTGGAAGAGTATAATAATCTGGTTCTGCTCATTTCACATCAGTTCATATAAGTCTCTTCAGGCCTCTCTGTATTCTTCCTGCTGGTCATTTCTTACAGAACAATAATATTCCATAACATTCATATACCACAATTTATTCAGCCATTCTCCAATTGCTGGACGTCCACTCAGTTGCCAGTACAAAAAGGGCCGCCACAAACATTTTGCACATGTGGGTCCTTTTCCCTCCTTTAAGATCTCTTTGGGATATAAGCCCAGGAGCAGCACTGCTGGATCAAAGGGTATGCACAGTTTGATAACTTTTTGGGCATAGTTCCAAATTGCTCTCCAGAACGGTTGGATTCTTTCACAACTCCACCAACAATGCATCAGTGTCCCAGTTTTCCCACATCCCCTCCAACATTCATCATTATTTGTTCCTGTTATCTTAGCTAATCTGACAGGTGCGTAGTGGTATCTCAGAGTTGTCTTAATTTGCATTTCTCTGATTAATAATGATTTGGAGCATCTTTTCATATGGCTAGAAATAGATTTTATTTCTTCAACTGAAAATTGTCTGTTCATATCCTTTGACCATTTATCATTTGGAGAATGGCTTGATTTCTCATAAATTAGAGTCAATTCTCTATATATTTTGCAAATGAGGCTTTTATCAGAACCTTTCACTGTAAAACTGTTTTCTCAGTTTATTGCTTCCCTTCTAATCTTGTCTGAGCAGGCAGATTTCAGGAAAAACCCGGAAAGACTTACATAAACTGATGCTGAGTGAAGTGAGCAGAATCAGGAGAATATTGAACACAGTAACAATAAAACTGTGTGATGATCAACTATTACTGACTTAGTTCTTCCCAGCAATACAGTGATCCAAGATAATTTCAAAAAACTTGTGACAGAAATGTCATTCACATCCAGAGAAAGAACTATGGAGATTGAATGCAGATCGAAGTATACTATTTTCACTTAAATTTTTTGTTGTTTTCCTTCTTTCTCATGATTTCCCCCCCTTTTTCCTGATTTTTCTTTCCCAACAAGACTAATATGGATATATATATATATTTACCATGATTGTACACGTATAACTTCTATCAGATTGCTTGTTGTCTGGTGGAGGAGAAAGAGAAGGGAGGGAGTGTCGGAACTCACAATCTTACAAGAATGAATTTTTGAAAGCAACTTTTACATGTAATTGGGGGAAAATTAAATACTGAAGTAAAATTTTGTAAAAAGAAGAAAGAAATGGTAAATCACTCCAGTATCTCTGCCAAGAAAACTCCACTGCCAATGGGGTTCAGTCAGAGATGACTGAAAAAAAAATGATTCAACAATGACAACAAAACAAACCACAGACCTTAGAAACTCAGAGTTGGAAGGATCTTAGATGCCATCTAAACCCATACATGAACAGGAATTTCCTCCAGACCTCCCTACTCGAACACCCCCGTGACAGGGAACCCTGCCTACTGAAGTGGCCCGCTCTGACTTATGTTAGGACTGTCCTCACAGAGAGCCCAAATCACCTTCTCTTCAACTAGTCCTGTCTCCTGAGGCCAGACAAAACAAGACAAAGCCTTCCTTCAAATGACAGTCTCTTCAAGTACTGTGCTTAAAGGCAGTATCATGTCTTCCACCCCAACCCTGTCTCTCCAACTAAGCACACCCAATTCTTTCAGTCTATAATGTGCTTCCTATTCCCCTCACCCGTTGGGACACCTTCCTCTGGATGCAATCTGCCACATGAATGACCAGGTAACGCTGGTTCTAGTAAGGCATGTACCCCTCTATAGTCCCATCCTGCTAGATCCAGCTCTCACCTTTCCCCACTTTGTTCATCTTTTACCCACTCAAACATTCTTCCACTCTGGGATTTGGAAAGGATCTGTGGGTAAATGTAACCTGGATGGCAAAAGGTGACATTTTTCTCTTCATTAATCTCTAATTGAAATTTTGGCATTTTCTTCCATTGAATCTCATTCTGAGAACGGTCCCAAAGGCTTTCCCAAACTGACTGTAAAAGGGTCTACACCATAAAAATTGTTAAGAATGCTTGGACTAGAGGAAAGGGCTGGGAAAGAGAAAGAATAGAGACAGTAGTAAAGACCTGGAGCCACTGGATACAGACACAGCCATTAGGGCCAGCCTAGCTCCAGAAGAAGTCCCTCTCCCCTTTCCTTTTATGTCTCCTTGGGAAAAAACTGTGAAGCCCCTAGAGCAGGGACTCTGTTTCTTGTGTCACAGGTCCCTTGGCCAGGGAGTCTGGGGAAGCCTATGGACTCCTAAGAATCATGCCTAAAATATATAAGATTATAAAAGAAACATTATATTGAAACAAAGTTATCAAAAATTAAAAAAACAAAAACAAAAACAAGTTGAGAATCCCGAGGCTAAGAACCTCCTCCTGAGAGGAAATAAAAAGTCCTCCTCATGTATCTGAAGAGACCTTGGTTCTGGTGCTCAATGTAAACAGCTAAGATAAGGCTGGGCATGGGGCAGGAAAGCCTGAATTTGCATTGTGCCTTAGAAACCAGTTGTATGACCTTGGACAAGTTACATAAACTCTGTGCTTCAGTTTCCTTATCTGTCCAGCAAAGGGGAGGGGCTTCATGGTCTCTGAAGGCCCTTCCAGCTCTAAATCTATGAACCTGAGAAATGATTCCACCTTTGGGATCAGTCTTTAAAAGGGGGCTGACATACAGACTCAAGAACACTAGAGGAGGGAGCCTGGACAGAAGGGCAGGGGATGGCCATAGGCCCTGAGGCAGTTTCCTGGAGTGAGGTTGCTAGAACTGAAGGAGAGGGGATGAGCAGGAGCAGAGTAACAAAGGAATTCCAGGCCAAATGGAAGCGTTCTTGCACAGAGTCACCACTTAAGAAGCAACAAGAGACTGAGCCACAATGATAAGTCTAGACTTCATTTTTTACTGGTTTTGTGGGCTCTGGAGATCTGGGGGAAAGATGTCTCTAGATACCACTAGTTCTTCCCCCATCCAGGGTAGTGCTAGAAGTCTAGAGGACTATAGAGGTCTCTGGAAGGCAGAGGCCTACCAGAAGGGGGTGTATTGTGACTCTAGCACCCCAAAATACTTTCCCCTTGTAGTCCTCTAAGTCTGGAGGACTACATAGATCCCTGGAAGACAGAAAGCCACCAGAATAGTACTATAAGTCAGGAAGACCACATAGGTCTCTGGGCGGTAGAGATCCACCAAAGAGGGAGATGGTTACTTGATTCCCTAGCAACCCTATTTTTCCTTTGCACTGTCCCTTAGCCAGGATAGTACTAAAAGTATGAAAGCCTGTAAGGGTTTAGGGGGAGGCAGATACTAGTCCTTAGTGTTTTCTGTGAGGTGGATCAAACTTGGCCTTTATTCCAAATTCTGTTAGCTTACTCGCTTGCATGGGAACTGGTAAGTCCACCAGGCATGAGCCCAAAACTGGTACCAGGAAAAATCCAGTGGAGGCATAAAAGAAACCAACTTCAAATATTTCCAGGTGAAAACGTGGACCAGAGAGATTATCAGAGAAAATTACCTAAGGCCAAACCCATTCTGTGTGAGCTCAGGGCTGCAGTTACAGAGGTAGGCTGATAGGACTTACTCGAGTCAAACTATCCCACTTCAACTTCATTCTGAAATCAAAGCAATAACATTAGACAAAGAGGACAACAGTAAAATTAATTCCCGAGAGCCACAGACCAAAGAAGTGGAGATGAAACAGTGGGTGTGAAGAAGCCGTGTGGTGGTGGTAGTTTTCTGATCTGAATTATAGATACTCATGATCCTCACATGCAAAGGACCATAGGGAAAAGGTACAAGCACTATCTAATATTAGACGCCTAGAATTTAAGGGACTTCAGAAGTCACCTAGTCCAACATGAGTCCTTTATAATGTCCTTTAAATAGACATCCCGCTGCCACTGGAATAATCACACTGCTTTCAGGTTTACCAAATACTCCTCCCACAATAACGTTGAACGGTGGGACCAATTATCACTTATTTTGCCAATGAGGAAACTGAGACTTAGAGAAATAAAATGTCTTAGTCAGAAGCCCAAAGTTAGTGTCAGAGTGACTCAAACCCTGACCACTGGAGTACAAGCCCAGCCAGTGCTCTTTTTTTTTTTTTTTCCCCCACTGCCTCTTAGCAGCCAGGAGCTCACTAGCTCAAAGGGCAAGTAGTTCAAACCCATCCACTGTTGAGTCCTTCTAATTGTTAGTTCTTTCTAATACTGACCTGAAATCTGCCTCCCTCTAATTTATACCAGTGGCCTTAACTCTGCCCTCTAGCACTACACAGAATCAGTTTACAGATGACAGCTCTTAATGTATCGGAAGATCCTGTCACCATCTACTCTATTTCCTCCTTTCATCTTCTGTTTTTCAGGTTGAACTGTAGTCCTTAGTGGGTGATGCTTTTAAATCTCCTCACTAGCCTGATACTCTTCCTCTGGATAGGTTTCAGCTTATCAATGGCTACTGAAAGTGGATTCCCACAAGCGAATGTAATATTCCAAATATAGTCTGAACAAGACGGGAACACTACCTGCCCAAGAGCGTGGGAGCTTTGGGGACTGCCAGATCACAGACTGGACGTATTCTGAATTTGAAGTCTAAAAATCTGAACCCTAAAACCACTAAGAAAAACTCCCAACGACCTGAACTGTCATTAAGCCATATCTCTTCAGCCTACTACCTGGGCTTTATATTTAACCCTGTCCAATATCAGCTTCATGTTTTTAGCCCACTGTTCTAACCATCAAATTCTGATTCCATGATTCAAAGCATTAGATATTTATGCCAGCTTCATGCCACCTACAACTCAACAAGCACACCATTTATCCAAATCGGTGATAAATATGTTCGACTTGACAAGGTTGAGGACTGATTATAGATACAATAGGACTTGATTTTTTAGTTACAGTGTGGTCATTAAACCAGGTCCTTATCTACTTAATTATACAATCATTCAATCCCTATCTCTCCAATTTGTCCACAAGAGGGTCGGGAGATTCTGTCAAGGGACTTGCTAACATCCAGATGAGCCAAATTCATAGCATTCTCCTGATTTGGCATGATTTGTTCTTCTGAACCCAGGGTGGTTCCTAGTGATTACTGCTTTCCCTCTGGATGTCTAATCTGTCTAATATTCCACTGGAGAATTTTGGATCACATGGATCAACATTAGGCTTACTAGTCCAGAGCCTCTGAAATCCACCTTTATCTCCTTTTTGAAGATCAAAACGAAATTTGCTTCTCTTTTCGTGATTCCTTAACAATTGTCAACATCTGTTTTGAGATGCTATCTGTACATTCTTTCACCTGGGTCTGCTCTTGAATTCAGTCATTTGGAGCAGCAGGTATTCTCTTATTATCTCTCTCCTAATCATGTTAATTCTACCTTTTCCATTTTGAAGGTAACTCTCAAGAGGAAAGACAGAAGCAAATGTCTAGATTGCAAATTCACTCCATGCCTGGCAGCCAGAGGTTCTAAAGCCCAACTGCATCTCATCTCCACAAGATCAGCCTGAGCTTCCCACTACAGCTCTTGACTTTATTTTAAAATAATAATAACCGTACCTTACATTAACGTAAGGTTTACCAAGTACTTCACACATATTATCTCACCTGAGCTTCACAACAATCCTTGAAAGTAAGTGGCGCAAGCATAATTTTCTCCCTTTGGAAAATGAGGAAACCAAGGCTAAGGGAAGCAATGACTTTCCCCAGGTCACAAAGCCAGGCCTCTACAAGGTGACTCACCCAGTAGCCCTTGTTTCATTCAAGATCTCTAAGTCTAAAATTCTGATTTTTCTTCCCAACCCAAGGAAAATTTTTTAACCCAAATATTTATTGAATGTTCAAGCAAAGGGGTGTTATGATCATGGAAAATATTTATAATAATGGTTCTTGAGTTAAAAGAATCCCTTCTGTTTTGCTTTTTATTGTCCTAATTAATGATAAACATGGAAGCTATGTCCCTTGCCCCACCTCAAGATCTCTCTCTCTCTCTCTCTCTCTCTCTCACTCACACACACACACACTCTCTCTCTCTCTCTCTCTCTCTCTCACACACACACACACACACACACACACACACACACACACACACACACTCTCTCTCTCTCTCTCTCTCACACACACACACACACACACTCTCTCTCTCTCTCTCTCTCTCTCTCTCTCTCTCTCTCTCTCTCTCTCTCTCTCTCTCTCTCTCTCTCTCTCTCTCTGGTCTTTGTCCTATAACGGAATCTCCAGCGTCCTTCCTTTCACTAACAGTGAAGATTCAGTGAGAAAGCAATTGGTTTCCATTTGGAACGATTCTCGACATTGAAACAGGAAGGATGGTGTTCGTTACAGCCCCACCAAGCTATCACTATCCCACCCCACCTCCTGCCAGCATTCTCAGAGAACAACACCGATCCTGAAGAATAGCCTGTCTATTTCCAGGTTGTGAATTTCCGGCATCGCTCTCTCAATGGTAGCAAACCTCAGTCACAAAGGCAAGATTTTGAGCGGGTGAGACCGAGAGAAAGAGAGATAGCATGATGGGAGGAAGAAAGTAGGAAAGGAGAAGGGCAATATAGAGAAATTGAACAAGGGAAATAGGAAATCGATCAAGAGAAACAGGTAGAAAGAGTACAAAAAGACAAAAGAAACGGGGAAAGAAAAGAAAAATTAACACATCCCTACAGGCAACATTTACTGATTCATATTTTATTCTTTTCAGCTCATTGCAAACGTCCAATTCTGGGACTCCCCATTGGGCTTGTTCCACCCTCCCTGATCCCGAGTTCTCTATACCGTGCTTCCTTCACATTGGCATCGTTTCTATTTTTAAAATAGCTTTGGAGAGGATGCTTCCCCCACCCGGAGCTGAATGTCTCCCTCACGCCTCAGGCCACATTCAGTCTTTCTCATTCCCCACCCTCTTCCATCCAAAGCCCAAAGGACGGGATGTGGGGAGTTAAGGACCCTGAGCTGATCGGGAAGGCGCCTTCCTCTCCCCTTCTGCCTCAGAGTGGCCTCCCGCCCCAGACTCTATTTAAGCCGCTACCCAACTCTGACCTCCCTCGCTATTGGGAACATTGCCCTAGGGAGGTTGGCTTGGCTATGGGTGACTAATTTTCTCGAAACAAATTCCATCCCAACACAGAAAGCATACATATATTAGCATGTCTACGTGCCCACGCAGCATGGGCTGTATGGCCACATATGCACATGTGTAAAGAATAGAAACACATTGAGCATATATATACATGAATAGACAGTATATATAGAAGGTACCTGTATTAAGTGTTATGAAATGTCAAATTCATACACTGCATACACAGCGTATATACAGATACCCATGCCCGGCTTGAATAGATTCTATATGTATATATACATATACATATACACACTAAACAGCATATACAAGTACAGACACAGAAGCACACCTCTCTGCACACCAACGGGATCTACGAGCTATTAGAGACACATTCTTGTCAGTATGTTCCCTCTCTAGTTTAAGCTTGCAAGCTGATTGGACGGAGATGGTGCTTTTCTCTTTTTCTCTGTTCTCTGTTCAGGCTGATCCCCAAATCATGCTCAATGAAAGCTATGAGCACGAGGGTGTCCTTGGTACATAACATGGACCTTCTCCTGTTCCTCAGTCTCTACCTGTGGGGACTGAAATCCCAGAAGAAATGTGGAAAACCGAAGAAATTGTGTCCTTGCACTTTCCCACTCTACTGGGCACTTCGGAACCAGAACACTGGGCGGTCAAGGAAGCTGAGGTGGCTTATTATTACGTGCTCCCGGGCGTGTGTCTACTCAGCCTTCGGTTTCCTCACCAGTACCTACGGCCCATCAAGGCTAATAAAACATGTAGCCTTATCCCAAAGGGAAACTTGCTCTTTGTGGGTGAGAGCAAGGAGGAGTCGGCGTGTCCTTGTCATCCGGGCCAGCCCGTGTTTTTATTTATCACTTATTCTCCTCATAGCTTCTTTCTCCCCTCTAGATAAGAGACGCCTCCCCCTGGTGGTTGGGTGACACAAGTGAGTGAGTGTGTGTGTGTGTGTGTGTGTGTGTGTGTGTGAGTGTAAAAGGGGGGAGGGGTTGCTGGGAAATGAACTCGTTGCTATGCAACCATCCCCATCCTGCCCTGGTTTCCCATTTTCAGTTGGACCTCTCTGTGCTCCCCAACCCTAAAGTGAACGTTCTTCAGTAAGGGCCTATTAATCCATGCCCACAGCAGACAATCCACGTGCCCGAGTGGTTCTATTTCAAGGCTCCTGCACAGATGCCCAGAACGATGTCCCCTTCTTCCACTCAGACGGTGGCATCCCAGCCCACAACTTCGGCGGGATTCCTGATAAACTACTCTAGAATTCTTGGCCGTCACCCCTCCCTGTCGCCCCCCTCCCCGGTCGGGCCCCGTTGGACTCCCCCTCCTCCTCCCCTCCCCGGGAACTCCCCCGGCCTGGGCTCCTTACCTGAAGCATCACTTTGTACTGCTCCTCTGGCTTCTGGACCACACACATGTTACATCCCATGGTGCCAGCCGGGGTTTGAGGAGGGAGGCTGGGGGTGGCGGGCGGCGAGCAGGCGGCTCCCGGGCTCACTGGTCCAGCCGAGAGGCTGGTGGGGAGCCGGGGGCTCCCGGGCCGCGGGGCGGGGGGGCCATGGCGCGGCTCGGGGGCGGGGCCGCCCTCAGCAGGGGAGGGGGGCGCGCCCCTGGCCCCTCCTCCCAGGCGTGCTGCGCGGGCCGCAGCCCGGCCAGGGGGGCATGCTCCCCTGGCCCGCGCGGTGGGGCCGAGCGCGAGGAGAGGGGTTCGAGGGCCGAGGGAGGGAGGAAGGAAGGAAGGGAGGGCGGGTCAGACGAGTGTTGCCTAGCAACGGCCGCTCCCTCCCCAAAGGAGCAAGAGGGCCTGAGGACTACCGGCCGTCAGGGGCCCTCCCAAGAGGGCTCCCGCTCGCGTCCGCCGACACCGCCTCGACCCGGCCCGGCTCCGTCCGGCAGGTCCCGCCAAGCAGCTGGAGGCGGAGGCGGAGGCGGAGGCGGCGACGGCGAAGGCAGCGTCTCCCACAGCCCCGCGCCTCGCCCGCGCTCCAGCCGCCTGGTCTCCCCCGCCCTCTCTCGCCTCCTCTCTCCCAGTCTGTAGGGTGCTTGCCAGCCGAGGGGGAGGGGGCGCAGCGCGCAGGCGCACTCCGCCGGACCCGGGAGGGGCGAGGAGAGCGAGGGGAGATAATGGGGTGGAGAAAGACACCTGGAGCCCCCTTCGACCTGGGTGGAGGCGGGGCTGCTTCCGGCCTCGCTCTTACCCCCCCCCCCAGTAGCGCTCACGCTCTGCCCTCGCCCAGCCCGTAGAGCCCCGAGAGGCTTGAAGGGCTGGCTGGGGGGCTCTCAGGGCAGCCACCCGAGTGGGCAAGGGAGACTTGGGGGAGAGGGCACCAGCTCCCGAGCTGGCTGGCGCGCGCTTCTCCGCTCCCTGCGCCCCAGTTTCCTTTGCTGTCTTCTATGAAAGGGGTCTGCAAACTAGAGGAGTCGAGGGTCACTGGGAACCCTGGCTCTGCCGTCGCTTTGGGGTCCCCAGCGCTCCCGGCTCTAATTGCTCGGGCTCAGCTTCTCTCCTCCCCCCTCTCTCATGCCTTTCTTTCTGCTCCTGTGTAATTGCTCCTTCCCTCGACATCCCTGATTCATGGCCGTGGCCGGTGGGTTGCCGTTTTTTCTTCGGGACCTGCACCCGCATGCTCCTTCCCCCCTCAGCCCGTGGAGCTCGGGAGACAGGGCAAGGATTCTCCCTCCCATTGGGGTGCGGAGCAGCCCCGCGATGGGCTTTGGAGAGAAAGCTGCCCCGAACCCACGCAACTCCAGACTTAGGGACCTAAGAGATGGAAGGCTCTTCAATGGCAGCGAGCTTCCGCAGCAGGGGTCAGGGTGAGAACAATCCGTCCCAATGGCTCCATCGCCGCACTGAGCCCTAGAACGGCCTGCGACCCTCCAACAGATCCGAGACAGCTTAGCTTTGCTCCCGTTCCTTGGGCGACTCCGAGGTCGGGCCTTGGCCTTCCAGGCAGCAACGGAGAGGTGTCAATACAGGTGACTCCATCGGGAGGGGCTGGGAAGCTGCATTGCTTAAACTTTCCACTCCAGAACCCTTTTTGCCTGAGAAATTTTTACTGGGTGTGTGCCAGAATATATATATATATATATATATATATATATATATATATATATATATATATATATATAGACATATAGATAGATAGACAGATATAGATAGATAGACAGATATAGATAGATAGATAGATATAGACATATAGATAGACAGATATAGATAGATAGATATAGATATATATTTTATATTCTATTCTACTATATATATATATAGAATATAAAATAGATACATAAATCAAGCATGTACTGAAAAAAATCATAATTTTGTGATCCCACATTCAATTCCATGATCCCATATGGAGTCGAAAAGCGCCGCTTAAGAAGCTTTTATGAAAAGAAACAAAAGCTGAGATGGCTTTAGTTCTATCTCTGCCTTTGACACGAATTTAATGTGTTAGCCTCAGTTTCCACCTCCATAAAATGGACAGAATGGTTTTGGCGGGGAGGCCCTTTCTAGCTCTAAATCCTGTGAATCAGTCTCTTCCCTTCTCTGAAACTATTTTCTTTTTTTAATAGTATTTTAGTTTTCCAAATTCATGGAAAGATAGTTTTCAACATTCATTTTTGTAAGACTTTGTGCTCCAGATTTTTCTCCCTCCTTCCCTTCCCTTCCCCCTCCCCAAGATAGCCAGCAGATATAGGTTAAACATGTGCAATCTTTTTAAACATGTTTGCATATTTGTCATGTTGTGCAAGAAAAATCAGACCAAAAGGGGAAACAACGGCATAGATTTCTTTTCAATAAAACGAGAGCGTTTTGCCTTCTTACGCAAAAGTGATAGCTGCAACCCATAGGAAGAAACATTTTGGACATCACCACCTCCTGGAATTGTTACAGTAATCTTTCTTTGATATTAATACGGGACGCAGGAATACAAGGTTAGGAATTCCCTCTGAAAGAGGGCCATTGAAATGTGTTTAAAATACAGAGAACAAAAGGAAGAAGTACAGACAAGTAGGACAATTTTGAAAGTAAAGCATGGACTTTAGTATATGTTCTTAGCAAGTGTTATGAAAGGAAGATTCACACTTTCATAGACAAGCTTCTTTTTCTCCTCTGGGTTGAAGTGTTTAAATCCAGAATTTAAAAAAAAAAATTAGAATGCATTAAAAGAAGTAAAAGGTGAGGGTTGGACTAGTTAGCTTCCAATATCCCATCCATCTCAAAATCCCATGGTTCTGGAAACCCAGCTCCCAATCCTATCATCCCATGAGTCTATAAAAGGCACTTGTCATCGTCCTTCCTACTGTATTTTATTTCTCGATTTTATATTGTGATAAATCCTAGAAGAGCATGGCTAAAAGTTGTTGGCAGTACATGATTGTCCAGCATAAAACACCATCGGAAGAATATTGCTTAAAAGAGGAGCCTTTATTTCAGGGCTGTTTCTCCAAAGGTAATCCAGCTGGGTTTTTTCTGGACCCAGCTCCCTGTTCATCTGCACTGTCTAAGGCACCACCAGCTGGCTTGGTTCTCCATCCTAGTTACTGACCTGTGGAGGTGTGCACAGGGAGCAGAATAACTAAGCTAGGGGGCAGCTAGGTTTCGCAGTGGATAGAGCACTAGCCCTGAATTCAGGAGGACCCGAGTTCAAATCTGGTCTCAGACACTTAACACTTCCTAGTTGTGGGACCCTGGGCAAGTCACTTAACCCCAGCCTCAGGAGGAAAAAAAAAAAAAAAGAATAACTAAGCTTAACTTAGCACCAGCTAAGAACTGGGCACCAGAGGCATCAGAAAAGGACCAGAGAAGGGACTCTTAGAGTCTAACCAAGTGATTTGCTCAAAGTCACAGTAGTAAACTGCACAACTGGGATATGAACCAAATTCCTCTGGTGCCATAATTCTACTCAGACGGACCGTGTGTTCCATGGATACTTATGTGATGTCAGGAGATCTAGCAGAAAGCCTATGACACATCAGATATACCACAGACAGGAGGCAGACATAGCCATAATCTCCTTGGTTCTCCATCTTTATTCCAGACTTTCCCTTCTATGCATCACAGCCAGCTCCTTTCCCTTTACTCTTGAACCCAATGGATTCAATTATTATCTCTCTGCTAAGAATTCTCACATCAATTTATCCAGCCCTAACCTCTCTTCTCTCACATCTCCAACAGACTCTTGGACATCTCAAACTGTATATCCCGTACCAATACGAAACTCAACATATCCAAAACTGAACTATTGTTTTCCCCAAATCCTCCTCTTTTTCTCTTTTCCCTATTACTCTTGAGGGCACTACCATCCTCCCAGTCACCCAAGCTTACAACCTAGATGCCAACTCTGACTTCTCCCTCCCCACATTTGATCAGTGGTCAACTTCCGTTGTTTTTACCTTCATATGCCCCTCAATTATGTCTCATTCACTCCCCTGACGGTTCCACTACCACGGGGCAGATTCTCGTTATCTCAAGCCTGAGCTGTTTTAGTAACTTCTTGTAGGTCTATTTGCCACAAGGCTCTCCCCACTATTGCAATAGTTGCTGGTGGGGCTGTCTGTCACAAGGCTCTCCCCATGCCAGTTTGTACTCTGTTCAGCTATTAAATTCATCTTCCTAGGCACAGGTCTAACCACTTGAATAAGGCACCCTTATTCAATCATCTCTAGTGGCTCCCTATTGTCTCCAAAATCCAATATAAAATCCTTGAGCACAAAGCCTTACATAATCTCACCCTCTTTTATCTTTACAGTCTTATTATGCCTCCACTTATTATCTCCATTTTTTCTCCTCTCCCTTTTATGCCCCTTACAAAGTAGTTGACTTCATCACTCAACTGAAATTGCTCTGTTCAAAGGAATCGGTGATTTTTAAATTGCCAGACCCGATGGCCTTTTTAAAACCATTCATCTTCTTTGATTCCTCTTTAGTATTTAATGCTGTTTTTAGATACTCTCTTTTGGGGGTTTTCATGACACTTTTCTCTCATGATTTTCCTACCTGAATATCTCCTACCTGTTTGCTGAATCCTAATCCATATCCTGCTCCTTAATTTTGGCTGTGTCCCAAAGTTCTGTCCTGCGCCTTCCCCTCTCTTTTGAAGGCCTCATCAGCTCCCACACCATCTCTGTATAGATAATTGCAAGCCCTAAATACATCCAGCCCCAGTCTCTCTTGAACTCCATTTCTGTATTAACAGTCACTTTTTGGACATTCCAAGCTCACTATCCTGCAGGCATTTCAAATAATATATCTCCCCCAAAACTCAATCTCTTCCCCTTTCCCCTAAAATCTGCACCACCATCCTTGCCATCCCTCAGGTTCACAACCTCAGCATCATCTTTATCTCTTCATTCTCACCCACCTCACATGTCCAGCCCATTGCCAAGCCTACCTCCACAACATTTCTTGCTTTCTTTTCCTTTTTTCTATTTACGCAGCCATAACTCTAATTCAGGCTCTCATCATTTCTTGCTTGGACTATTTTAAGAGCCTCCTTAATGGTATTCTTATTTCCAGTCCCTTTTTTCTTCAGTCCTCCATAGGGCTGTCTAAGTGACTTTCCAAAAGTGCAGATCAGCGTCATCTTCCTCCTCAATAGATTCTAATGGTTCCCTATTGCCCATTGGATCAAACAAAATCCTCTGTTTGGTATTTAAAACGGTTTAGATGCTAGCCCCAAACCCACCATTCCAGGCTTTTTACACAAAATACTCTCATTCATGCATTCTGGTGAGCTGGCCTTCCTCACACACAGCATTCATTCTATCTTCTGTCTTAAGGCCTTCTCACGACTTTTCTTCCATGTCACCTTCTCCTTAAGACTTTTTCTGTTTCCTTCAGCTTCTCGTGTTTTCCTCCAAATGTTCCCTTGCATTTATTGTGTATCATAGGGCACGTGTATGCATTTTGCATTTATTTCTGTGATCTTTCCCAGTAGAATGTAAGTTTCTTGAGGACAGAGACTATTTCATTTTCATCCAGCGTGCAGGAAGAACTTATGCTTGATGACTTGACTTCTATCCCCAGCCCCCAGCACAGCATCTGGGCCATAGCATCAATTTAAATGTTTGTTGATTGATTGAGTGCCGAGTAAAATAAAATAAAAAAGTAAATGAGTCTATACTGTTGGAGGAAATACTAACCAACCCCCACTCCCAACCAATGAAAACCAAGATCCCTTGAAGGATGGGACTGGAGTATACTTTTGGTCTGCCTTGTGTATCTGAGCATGATGGGAGGGCAAGAGATATGGACCTGCAGCCAAGGCACCTGGGAGACAGGGACAATAATAAAAAAGGATCAGGGGCACTTGTTCTTAGATTCCAGGAAGTCAAACTCACTATTTTGAGCCAAGGGGTAGAGATAAACCAGAGGAAACCATGGAGTCCCCTGAAAAAATCCCAATGGGATGTGACCTCCTGGGGAGCTGAGGTCCTTCAGAACTACAAATGAAAGTTGTATCTCCACCCCCTCACCCCAGAACAGAGGGGCCTTTTTGAAACTTGTCTCAACCACTCTCAGTTTGGGGCAAGTTTCTCGGTTCCCATTCTGGAGGCCAGGTAGTCATATTGGAGGGAGGAAATCGAAAGGTTGGTGTTTTGGACTAGAGGGATGCTTAGAAGGCGTTCAGTACACATGGGTGGGGAGTGAATGACCTGTCCTTTTAAACAAGTAATAAATGATCACCCATTTCTTCCCTCGAAGCTCTAAATTTGGTTTGAGTCTGCCCCAAGGCTCACTGCATAGAGTTCTGGAGGAGGCCCTGCCCAGGTGGGAGTCCAGGTAGTAGGGGTAAACATCAAAGATGGGAAAAAGGAGGCCTTGAGGGGAAAGGAAATGAGGGTAGGATGATGCTGGGAGTTAGGTGAGGGGAATGAAGATTATAAATATGATTGAGGAGGAGACCTAAGGGGCCAGGGAAGGGGGAAGCGGGCTCCCAGCTGCTTGGAAATTCTGAGCAGGTGCCCACCCAGGCTCTCTGGAGCCTCAGCAGAAGCCCTGTTCCCATCAACAGTGTCAGAAAGTGGGATTAGTTGGAGCTGGGAAAAAAGAAAGAAAGAAGAAATCAAAAGCTCCAGCTGCTTGGAGCTGACAGCCCAGGGCTTTCAGGCCTTCAAAGCTACAAGTGGGAATAGCAAAACCAAAAGGGAGGGAGGCTTGCAGCAAGCCCGGCCCCAGTGAGGGTAATAGGATCGGGGCCAAGTTGGGACTGCTGTTGTAACCAAAGGCTGGACAGCGAAGCAGAGGCCAATGAGAAGCCCAATCGACAAAGCAAGAAGTGCCATGAAGAAACTGAGGCATGGCACTGTGTTCTGGCATGCCAGGAAGGGAGGTTTGGGGGAGTTCTCCAGTGACTCCAGAGTCCAGCTCAAGCTCTCTCTCTCTGGCAAGGAGCACACCATGGGCAACGGGCAAAATGACAACGTGAAATCCAGGGCTAGATTGGGCTGTCTTTTTTCTGAATGCAACAGCGTAGTGCAGTGAAAGGAATATGGAAGACCTGTCTAGAAACCTGCTCATCTACTGTGTGCCCGGGGCAAGGCATTTAATCTCATCTCTAAAATGAGGGGTCATCACATCCTCAGTCTTAGAACATGGGAGGGCCCTAAGGCGTCACTCCAACTCCAATTCTGCAGAGACGAAAACTGGGGCCCAAGCGGGTTAAGTGACTTGCTCCAAAACACATAGGCAGCAAATCAACAGTTTTGAACCCAGAGCCGGGTCTCATGACACTGGATCACAATTACAACTCAGAATTTCTGATCCTGAAGAAAGTTCAGGATCCTGAGTTCTAGTCTTTGACATTACTTCAAGCTATTTTCTCATCCTACTCCTTTGCATAGCCAAACTCCTAGAGAAAGCCTCCACTGTAGCCTCTCTTTGCACACCTCTTTTCCAAATCTTTTCCAATCAGGCCCCCTGCCCCACCCCACCCTGTTCCCAGCTCCATTGAAAGTGCCCTCTCAGGACCTGTATGTGCTAAAATGTTTGTGGCAGCTCTTTTCGTAGTGGCTAGAAACTGGAAGATGAATGGATGTCCATCCATTGGAGAATGGTTGGGTACATTATGGTATATGAAGGTTATGGAATATTATTGCTCTGTAAGAAATGACCAGCAGGAGGAATACAGAGAGGGTTGGAGAGACTTACATCAACTGATGCTGAGTGAAATGAGCAGAACCAGAAGATCACTGTACACTTCAACAACAATACTGTATGAGGATGTATTCTGATGGAAGTGGAAATCTCCAACATAAAGATCCAACTCACTTCCAGTTGATCAATGATGGACAGAAACAACTACACCCAGAGAAGGAACACTGGGAATTGAATGTAAACTGTTAGCACTACTGTCTATCTACCCAGGTTACTTATACCTTCAGAATCTAATACTTAATGTGCAACAAGAAAATTGTTTTTACACGCATATATGGTATCTAGGTTATACTGTAACACATGTAACATGTATGGGATTGCCTGTCATCTAGGGGAGGGAGTAGAGGGAGGGAGGGGAAAATTTGGAAAAATGAATACAAGGGATAATGTTATAAAAAAAATTACTCGTGCATATATACTGTCAAAAAAATTTTGATAATTATAAAATTAATAAAAAAAAAAAGAAAGAAAGTGCCCTCTCAGCCAGTCTCCAACTGATAAATGGTAAAAGGCTTCTTAGCACAGTGCCTGGAGCATAGTAAGTGCTTAATAAATATTTATTGATTGGTCCAAAGAATATGAACAGCAGTTCCCAATGGAAGAAATTCAAACTATCAAAAGTCATATGAAAATAATGTTCTAAATAATTAGAGAATATAATAGAGAAATAATAATTACAGAAATAATTTTTATGTATTAGAGAAGTTAGAGAAATAAAAATTAAAACAACTTCACAGCCATCAGATTAGGAAAAATGACAGAACAGTAAATGGTAAATGCTGGAGGGGATATAGGTAAACTGGTATACTGATGCACTATTGGTCATTCTGTGAACTGGTGCAGTCATTCTGAAAAGCAATATGGAACTATGCTCAAGCAATACCATGACAAAGGCAACTTTGGAAGACATAGGGATTCTGCTCAACATGAAAGCCAACCTCAATTTGAGAAGATGATGGAGCATGTTACTCACCTCTTGATAGAGAGACTCAGAGTGCAGATTGAGGCATATATATATATATATATATATATATATATATATATATATATATTATATATATAAATACATACATGTATACATAAACACACACATGCACATATTATACACATTCCCCCCACATATAACCAATAGAGGAATTTGTTTTGCTTGACATATTTGTATCAGGATTTTGTTTAAATCTCTCTGTCTACTGGTTCCATTCCTACTGCCTCTAAGCATGCTCATCTCTTCCTTTTTCTGAAAAAACTCCCACTCGATCCCTCTATCCCTGCTGACAATCATCCTATATTTCTTCTGCCCTTTGTAGTTAACTTCCTGGAAACAGCCATCCACATAGGTGCACCTCCACTTTCTCTCCTCCCCCTTTCTTTTTAACCCCTTACAATCCCCTACCTTTTCATTGCACTGAAACGCTCTCTCCAGTTACTCATGATCTCTTAGTTGCCAAATCCAAAGGCCTTTTCTCCATCCTCGTTCTCCTTGACTTCTCTTCAGCCTTTGACATTGTTTATCACTCTCCCCTCCTTGATTCTCTCTTCTCTTGGTTTTCAGGATAGCTCCTCTCTTCTTGGTTCTCCTCCTACCCATGTAATCGTTCCTTTTCTTCCTCCTTTGTTGGATCCTGGTCCAGATCACACCCTCTCATTCTAGGTGTCCCTCAAGGTTCTGTTCTGGGCTCTCTTCTCTCCTCCCTCTATATTATTTCATTTGGTGATCTCATCAGCTCCCATAGGTTTAATGACTATCTCTATGCTGATGATGCCCAAATCTATCTTTCTTTCCCCAAACTCTTTGCTAATCTCCAGCTGCCTTTCAGATATCTCAAACTGATGCCCAGTAGATATCTTAAACTTAATATGTCAAAGCAAAAATGAAACTCCTCATCATTGATTCCCCCAAAACCCTCTTGCCACCTCTGCCTTCACTATTACTGCAGAGGTACCATTGTCCTCCACCATCCCTCAGGCTTCCAACCTAGGGGCGAGTCATCCTGTATCCCTCACCATTTCTCATCTACCCACATTCAATTTGTAGCCAAAGTCTGCCTATTTCACCTTTGCAATACCTCTCAAATATGCCTCCTTCTCTCCTCCGACACGGCCACAACTCTGGTACAGACCCTCAATACCCCACACCTGAATATTGCAAGGGCTGCTGGGAAAGTCTGCCTGCTTCAAGTCTCTTCAATCTATCCTGAATTCAGCCATCAAAGTGATTTTCCGAAAGTTCGTGTCTGGCCATGTCACCACCCTGGACTCAATAAACTCCAGTAACTCCTCCTCATCTCCAGAATAAAATACAAAATACTCCATTTGGCAATGGAAGCCCTTCATAACCTATCCCCCTCCTGCTTTTCCAGGCATTACTCTCTGGCATGTATCCTTCAAGCAAGGAACTCAGGCTTTCTGTCTTTTCCAGGAACAAGACAGTATCTCTCAGCTCTGGTCCTCTGACTGTGCCCTGTGTCTGGAACACTCTCTCTTGTCCATTCCAGCTACTGACCTCCCCGGTTTCCTTTAAGTCCCAACTAAAACTATATCTTTTACTGGAATTCTTCCCCAACTCCTCTAATTTCTAGTACTTTCCCTCTGGTAATTATTGTCTATTTATCTTGTATGTATTAGTTTATTTGCTTTGTACATATTTGTCTGTATGTTGTCTCCCTCGTTAGACTAAAAAGCTTGAGGGCAGGGACTGGTTTTTTGCCACCTTTTTGTATTTCCAATATTTAGAATAAGAGTTTTACACAGAGTAGGCAAATGTTTATTGATTTATTGTCTTGATTGATTGATTATAAACAAATGTCTTCTCAGATCTTTAATATATTTAAGACACAGAAAGAAAGATAAATAAGACAGAGAGCTAATGGTTTTATTCTGGGTTTGGGGGGTCTTAGGAGAAGACAAAAATTGGAAAGATGGTTGACTATATTGGAAAGGAAGAGAAGGGATGGAAAATCATTATCACATAATAGAGGAACATAAGACGGAGAATATTCAAACTTGGAAAAACGAATAGTAGGCATTTTATGAAGCTTACTTTCATCTCAATTGGATAAAGATAAGATCTGAACATAATTACACATCTGCCATCTCCTCCATGTACATAAAGATTACAGTAGAAATACATTAGACTCAAAAAGGAAGTAGGAAGAGACAGAGAGAAGAGAGTACCCCTCCTTAAAGGAGGACGGCAGGATTGGTAAGAGAATAGTCATAAGCCAAATAAATCCCAGCATCAGAGAGTAGAATGTGAAAGAGTGAATTAAAAGGAATGGAAGGAAAAATAGAAACCTAGAATCAGGGATGGAACAAAAGGTAGAGGAGAGGAAGAGTGGAAATAGAAAATGGGAAAATTTAAGGGCAAGAATGGAAATAGAAAAACTCATTTCTAGATTACAAGTGTTAGGCGTTTAGATAGATAAAATAAAGACTAAGAAGGTGCTCTTTTAAGCATTTTCTTATTTGTAAAGAGGGGGATGGAAAGTAAATATTGTAAAATAACAAAGAACAAGTATGGCTACAAAGAAGAGATATGAAAAAACACCCCTCTCCATCCTACCTCACTGCAAAAGTGAGAGGTCAACAGATGTGATATATTGCACATATTTTCAGACTTTTAAAAAAATGTATTGATCAGTTGTATTGATTTTTTTCCTGTTCCTTTTTTTGCTTTTAAAAATATGATTTGTTACATGGGATGGTTCTCTGGGAGGAGGAAAAATACTGGAGGAAATTATGGTAATATAAAAAAAGAGATCAAATAAAAATTTGTTTTTAAAAGTTTTGAAAGAACTGATGGGTAAAAAACAAATTACAGAAACAATAGAATAGAAAATGATAATGAGACAACATACAAAAACTTATGAAATAAAACTAAAGTAATCCTTAGGTAAAATCTATATCTCTAAATGTTTTCATTAACAAAAGAGAGAAAAAGCAAACCCATGAATTGGGCATGCAACTAAAAAAAGATACTAGAATGACAAAAAATCAAAACTGTCCAACTAAACAAAATAGTAAAAATTCTGAAACCCAAAGAAGAGATTAAGAAAAACTAAAAACAAAAAACCTCATTGAATTGATAAATAAAACTAACAACTGCCTTTTTTGGGGAAAAAAACCTAATAAAACAGATAAACAACTATCTGGTAAAAAAAAAGAAATTTCTCAGCAATTGAAGAAGAAATAAATTATCGGAAACTAGTTTGCCCAATTATATGATTTTTTAAAAAATTTCATTTTATTTTATTTTTAGTTCTACATAGTCTCTCTTCTTCCTTGCCCTCTCCCATCCAAAACTCTTTACAAATATGTATAGTCATACAAAACAAATTTCAGCACTAGCCATGTCATTTTTTCCCAGCTACTTAATTTTTTTAGAAGAAAAAAAATTTGTTTTTACCTCCTTCCCCTCACTCCGTTGTCAAAAAAAAGAGAGAGTTTCTTAATCTGATTTTCAGTATTTTAAGATCCTCATGAAAAATACCTTGTTTTAAAATTGAAAAGTGGAACCCAAAAGTTTGTCTCATTTGAAGATTCTCAGACGAGCTCAGTTTCTCGGTGAATAAGGCCGAGACAGTAATTGGAGAGTAATACCATAAGGTAGATGCCACTGCTGAGATATCTCTCTGTACTTGTCTACATCTAATCAATTATTTCATATGTCTGGCTAAATGAAAAAATCAAAGAAGAAGTGAGAGAAGAAAGAAGGAAAAAAGGAAGAGAGACAGAGAGAGGGAGACAGAGAGAAGACTATATGCTTCAACTGCATTCCATTTCCATCTGGAGATGGGCAGCATATTCACCATGAGTCCTTTGGAATTGTAGACCATTATGTCGATCAGAATTATTAAGTCTTTTATAATTGATTATCATTACAATATTATTACTGTGTAAATTGTTCTTCTAGTTATTCTCACTCCACTTTTCATCAGTTCATTTAAGACTTCCCCAGGTTTTTTCTGTTATCATTTCTTACAACACAGTAGTATTCCATCACATATATCATAACTTGTTCAGTTTCCAATTCTATGCCAACACAAAAAATACCTGCTATAAATACTTTTGTAAATACGGGTCCTTTTTCTCTTCCTTTGATCTCTTGATCTTTGAATTAGTGAATTAATATACTTATTTTCCTACAGTCCTCTAGCATTTGTCATTTTGTTTTTATATGCTAACAAATGTGATAGCTTAGAGGAAACAATTGAATACTTACAAAAATAAAATGCCTAAATTAACAAAAGAAGACATAGATTAGTTAAGTAACCCAATATCAAAAAAGAAATTGGACAAATCTGAAGAAAAAAATTCCCAAAGGGGAAAAAGACTCCAGGACCACATAGATTTACAAGTGAATTTTGTCAAACATTTAAAGAACAAGCAATTCCAATATTATGCAAACTGTTTGAAAAGGTAGGAAGTAGTGATGCTAAATAATAATAATAACTAGCATTTACATAGTGAAAAACATGTATAAAATAAAATGAAATGATAGCTATCTTTTCAGGCTAATTACATGTTAAAAAAAAAAAAAAAAGATGGGAAAAGACAGACCTTTTCCATTGTCTTTCTATCATACAGATATAATCATTATAGTTAAACAAGTGAGAGATAAACAAATATCCTCAATATGATGCAAAAATTTTTAATAACATATTATCAAATAGGCTACAACAAAATATTAGAATAGTTATACTGTTACCAAGGTAGGTTTAGAATCAAGAATGCAGGGTTCATTCAATATAAAGAAAGCAATTGACACAATAAACAATGATAATGTAAATAATAAAATTTACATAATTGTATCAATAAAAGATTTTGACAAAATCCAACATGCATGTCTATAAAAATATTAGAAATGTTAGGAACAAAAATTTTTAATAACATATTATCAAATAGGCTACAACAAAATATTAGAATAGTTATACTGTTACCAAGGTAGGTTTAGAATCAGGAATGCAGGGTTCATTCAATATAAAGAAAGCAATTGACACAATAAACAATGATAACTTAAATAATAAAATTTACATAATTGTATCAATAAAAGATTTTGACAAAATCCAACATGCATGTCTATAAAAATATTAGAAATGTTAGGAACAAATGGATTTTTTCTTAAAATAGTAAATAATATTTCTTTAAAATAAAGAGCAAACATTAAGATAATAAAGAAAATGTAGAGATCTTTCTAATATTATTGGCATAAAATAAGGTTGTCTATTATCACCATTACAATTTCACATAAAGCCAGAAACATTAGCTCTAGCAACAACATAAGAATGAGAAATTGAAAGAATAAATATAGACCATGAGGAGACACCCACTTAATGTTAGTGCTTTTCTTCTGTCAATCTCCCATTTATCATATATATATATATATATATATATATATATATATATATATATATATATATATACAAACAAAGATACATTTGTCCTATGTGTGTGTGTAAATATATCTATATGATGTATGTGTTGTTTGTCCATAGCTAGTTGTATGTTGTCTCTCACAATGGACTGTGAGCTTTTTATTCTTTGTGTTCCCATGCTTAGCACTGTGCTCGACCTAAATAATTGAGAAAAATAATTGTTAATGGATAGATTTGCGCCAACGTGATAAAATGACATTATTTAAATAAATTTGCTTATTTGATACCATACCAATCAAATTACCAGTGCATTATTTTATAGGGCTAGAAAAAAATAATAATGAAATTGATATGGAGGAATAAAAGTTTAAGAAGGAAGTAATGAAAAAAGTAGAAGAGGACCTAGTAGTACCTCATCTCAAATTATACTACAATGCAGTAACTATCCAAATAACTTAGTACTGGTTAAAAAGTAGAGATCAGAGGAAACGATTAGGTATATAACACATGGACAAACACAGTAGCCTAATGGTTGATAAACCTAAAGACCCCAGTGACTATGGTAAAGAGTTGTTGTTAGGCAAAAATCACTGGGAAAATGAAAAGGCGATCTGTCTCCATAGTTCTCTGTATGCAGATATTTTCCACCCAAGTCTATTGGAATTGCCTTGAATTCACTGCATTGTTGAACCAAGTCCATCACAGTTGATCATCAAATAATCTTGTTATTATTGTGTATAATGTTCTTTTGGATCTGCAGTGATTAGAATTTCTAAGAAAAAGGACCATTGTCCAATTGGTCAAGGGATATTGACAGGTAGTTTTCTTTTTTTTTTTTTATTTTTTTAAATTAATTTTATAATTATAACATTTTTTGACAGTACATATGTATAGGTAATTTTTTACATTATCCCTTGCACTCACCTCTGTTCCGAATTTTTCCCCTCCTTCCCTCCACCCCCTCCCCTAGATGGCAGGCATTCCCATACATATTAAATATGTTATAGTATATCCTAGGTACAATATATATGTGCAGAACCGAATTTTGTTGTTGTTGTTGTTGCAAAGGAAGAATTGGATTCAGAAGGTAAAAATAACCTGGGGAGAAAAACAAAAAATGCTAACAGTTCACACTCATTTCCCATTGTTCCTTCTCTGGGTGTAGCTGATTCTGTCCATCATTGATCAACTGGAAGTGAGTTGGCTCTTCTTTATGTTGAATATTTCCACTTCCATCAGAATACATCCTCATATAATATTGTTGTTGAAGTGTATTATGATCTGACAGGTAGTTTTCTTTTCTTTTTTTTTTAATTTTAGAAAAGTTAAGTTTTCAAAACTTTCTTTTTTTATTATTTAGATTTTTTTTCCCTACAGTATATATGCATGAGTAATTTTTTTTATAATATTATCCCTTGTATTCATTTTTCCAAATTATCCTCCCCTCCCTCTACTCCCTCCCCCCAATGACAGGCAATCCCATACATTTTACATGTGTTACAATAAAACCTAGATACAATATATGTGTGTAAATACCACTTTCTTGTTACACATTAAGCATTAGATTCCGAAGGTATAAGTAACCTGGGTAGATAGACAGTAGTGCTAACAATGTACATTCACTTCCCAGTGTTCCTTCTCTGGGTGTAGTTATTTCTGACAGGTAGTTTTCAAAGCAAGAAATCCTATGCTCAAAGGACTATAAAACTGCATATCCTTTGACCCAGTAGTGCTGCTGCTGGGTCTGTTCTCCAAGGAAATCATAAAGGAGGGAAAAGGACCCCCATGTATAAAAATGTTTGTAGCAGCTCTCTTTTGTGGTGACAGAGAATTGGAAAATGAGTAGATGCCCATCAACTGGGGAATGGCTGACTAAATTGTTGTGTATGATGGTAATGGAATATTATTGTTCTATAAAAAATGATGAACAAGCTGATTTTGGAAAGACCTAGAAAGATTTACATGAACTGCTGCTGAGCATAACAAGCAGAACCAGGAATATATTACACACAATAATAACAAAAATGTGCAATGAGCAATTATGAAAGACTTGATTCTTATAGTGGTTCAGTGATCCAAGGCAAGCCCAATAGACTTTGGACAGCAAATGTCATCTACATCTGATGGGGGTTGAGGTCCCTTTAAGATTCCTCTCTGATTGCCCAACCCCCATAGCTGACCTTGATTCACAAATCCTGGTCAAAAGCATCCTTTTGAATATCCAGGCCCAGCCCCCACCATTAGCTCAGCTTCCCCCAGCCCCCCCCCCCCATCTGAAGAACTTGGAACCGCCCACAATCTTTTAGGTATAAAAGATTCAAGCGGAGCTCTCTCTTTGCAGGAGCCCTCCCTGCCAACACATGGTATCTTTCCAGCCATGTAAGGGTTCCTGCCCGCCCAGTGACCATCTCTGGCCCTGGCATCTTTCTAACAGAACTTTACTTCCAAATTCCTACAATAAACCTTTTATTTATCAATCTAGGTTTTCAGGCCTGTAAATTCATTTACAGGGGACACTGCGCCTCATGGGATTATCTTACTATCTATGTGCTGACAAACGGGATTCCCCCTTTCCTTTCCCTCATTACATCCAGAAAAAGATTCTCTATAGAGATGGAATATAAGTCAACACATGCTATGTTCACTTCTTTTTTCTGGGTTTTTTTTTCTCTTCCGTGGTTTTTCCCTTTTGTTCTAATTTTTTTCTCTCCCAACATGATTCACAAAGAAATGTATATGAAAAAAGAAAGAAAAAATAAGAAACCCAATTCATCAACAATCAAATAAAAATAAATAGAATGCAAATTAGAGTACCTTTGAGGTTGCATCTCAGACCTATCAGATTGGCAAAGATTCCAAAAGAGGAAAATGACAACTTCAATAGGGATTGCAGGAAAACAGACACATTAAAATGCCATTGTTGGAGTTGTGAATTGGTATTATTTAGAATTCCTGCTTAAAAAGTTACTCATCTCTGCACGCCCTTTGATTCAGTGATACCATGACTAAGTAAAGAAAAGACAAACGAGCTCCCCAAAGAGAGTAAAAAAAAGAGGAAATGGATCTACACATATGAAAATATTTATAGTAATTCTTTTTATGGTAGCAAAAAACTGCAAACTTAAGAGGTGGTCACCTATTGGAAAATCACTAAAATTATGGAATATGAAATGATAAAATGGATAGTTTCAAAGGGAACTGAGAAGTCTGCAACAAAATGATGCAGTGAAGCAAGCAGAAGTAGAACAATTTGTACAATATACTATTTTAAAGAAAAAATGAAAGATTTAAAAACCACTAAGTGTAATTAAAAACCATAATTCCAGAGGACTGAAAATCAAGCATCCTACTTGCCTTCCATAAGAGAGGTGATGCACTTATTCAAATTTATCCACAGCATTCAAAAATTTTCCATTTGCTATAACTGGCTCCACATATGATTGGTGTGGTACTGGCTGGTGGAGCACTTATGATTTCTTGGGATTAATTGTTAAAACCAAAATTAGCACAAGCAGCAGAGAATTGATGCATACTTTATTCCATCTCAGCTTCAAAAGTTGCACTGAGCACACAATCATTTGCAAGCAAAAAATCATGCACCAATACTTCCTCCACTTTAGTCTTGGCTTGTAGTCTTTTCAAGTTGAAAATTTTACTGCAGGTGCAGTAGCTAACCTTGATGTCATGTTTGTCCTCACTGAAGGTGCTTAGCAACATGGCTGAAAACATCATGCATAAAAACACTGTGCATAAGTTCACTTACCTTGGCAGTGTACTTTCCAGGGATATCCACATTGATAATGAGGTTGACTCCTGCATTTCCAGAGCTAGATGAGTGTTTGGGAGGCTCCAGAGTAAAATGTGGGAGAGGAGAGGTACGAGGCTGTCTACCAAACTGAAGGTCTGCAGAGCTGTTGTGCTGACCCTATTGCTGTATACAAGACAATCTAGCAGCGCCATGCCAGGAAACTGAATGGCTTCCCTTTGAATTGTCTTAGGAAGCTTTTGTAGATCACCCAGCAGAATAAGACACCAGACACAAGTCCTTGCTCAAACTAAACTGCTAAGCAAACTCTACCACAGAGAGTGCAGCTCCATTGGGCTGGCCATGATATTCGAATGCCAAAAGTATGTTTGCCAACAAGACTTTTATAAAGAACTCACACATTGCAAGCTCTCCCAAGGTGGTTGGAAAAAATGATACAAGGACACTCTCAAAGTCTCTCTTTAGAATTGATTGTATGATATGGGAGACACTGGCACAAGACCACCCAGCATGGTATGCCCTCATCACCAAAGGGGCTGTTTTGTGAGCAAAATGGAAGTGAATTAGCCCTGAAGAAATACAAGATGCACAAAGTTATAGAGAATCCACCCCAAAAGTTCATAGGGACTACTTGTGTCTGATCTGTAGCGGAGCTTGTATTGCTCTGATCAGCCACAGGAGGACACACTGTAAGTTGGGCCCAACATAGTGGTGTCATTTTGGTCTTAATCAAGAATGAAAGACAACAATTAACCAACCAACAATGCACTTAAAGAATGACACATTTCAAAGGATATGAACAATTTTCAGATGAAGAAATTGAAACATTTCTAGTCATATGAAAAAATGCTCTAAATCACTCTTGATCAGAGAAATGCAAATTAAGACAATTTTGAGATATAACACCTTTCACATTGGCTAAAATGACAGAAAAAGATGTTTACCATACATTGGATTACTTGCCATCTAGGGGAGGGCGTGGGAGGAAGGGGAGAATTTGGAACACAAGGTTTTGCAAGGGTCAATGTTGAAAAATTATCCATGCATATGTTTTGAAAATAAAAGGCTTTAATAAAAATAAATAACTTGACAATATACAACATTGTCTTACTCCTTTTTCAATTTTAAGCCAATCACTTCTTAATGTTTGGTTCTGGCTCTTATTTCTTGATTCTCCTAGAGGTTCCTTAGAGAAAAGTCAGATGAGCTGATACTCATATCTGCTTGACAACTTGCCACCTTTTGTTGTGGTCCACACAATCAAAAGCTTTAGTTTCATTAATGAAGCAGAAATAGATGTTTTTCTGGAACTCCCTTGCTTTCTTCATAATTCAGACAAATTGGTCTCTAATTCCTCTGCCTATTCAAAAACCAGCCTGTTTTTCCAGGGATTCTCGATTCACATATTGCCGAAGTTTAGCTTGCAGAATCTGCAGCTGTGCAGAAAAGCATAACTTTGCTGGTATGGAAAATGAGTGCAGTTATTTGCTAATGTGAACAATCCTTGGCATGGCCTTTCTGTAGGATTGGGACATAAACTGATCTTTTCCAATCCAGTGGCCACTATTGTGTTTTCCAAATTTGCTGACATATGAAGGGCATCTTTAACAGCATCATCTTTTAGGGTTTTAAATAATTCAGTTAAAATCCCATCATCTTCACTAGCTTGATTGTTTGTAATGCTCATTTGGTTTTATTTTCTAAGATGGGCTCTAGATCAGTAACCACATCATCCTGGTTATCAGGGATGTTAAGATCTTTCTCATACACTCTTTTGTGTATTCCTATTCTCTTCTTTTTTTAATAATAGCTTTTTATTTTCAAAATACATGCAAAGCTAGTTGTTCTTGCCCATATAATAAAAGATGATAATTTTACCTAACTAATCTATTTATTCAATGTCATCCCAATCAAATTACTAAATATTTATTTTATTTAGAAAAAATCATAACAAACTTCATTTGAAAGAGTCAGGAATTTCAAAGAAACTAGGAGAAATGAAGTAAAGGAATGAGATTCAGCAGTATCCAACCTTAAACTATATTTAAGGCAAGAACATTGTTGAAAAATAAAATGGATA